>NC_091625.1:103410636-103710636 GCF_027580195.1 Bos mutus
CCCCAGCCTCCTGATTTCTACAAACCTTGACAGGAGCTCAGGTTGATGCTGTGAGCCTCCCAGCTTTAGAAAGAGTGTCCCGTCCACCAAGGGCCCTTCCCCAGATGAGGACCCGGGACCCAGGCTCCCCTGGGGGAGATGGAGAGGCCCTTCGACTCTTAAGCTGTTGAAAAATACCAGGAAGGAAAAGCAACGTTTCTAGTTGATTTATCCCAATGTTCTGCGTGCAGGCCCAGAGCAGAGTGGAGGTCAAGGGGCACGTGGACCTCCACGTGGACTCGAGAGTCATGAAGTGGGACAGCAAGTGGTCCTACACCGAGAACCAGAGATGCACAGAGAGAACGACCTACTCGGTGCACTCCTCGAAAACTGGCAAACCAGCAAAGACAGCTGAGTTCTAGACTATCGTGCATTTTCCAGTGTTCTGTCCATGGACTAGTAACGTTGGGTGATACAAACTGAAGGCATACAAGATCATAAACTCGTGTAATTTACAAAAACTATGGTGCTAAAAAAATCAAGATTTTCATGTTATTTATGTTCTATTGACATTAATGATCTATGTTAGAATTTAAAATGTAATAGCATTTAAAATGTTCAAATTTGAATACATAAAAAATTAAATATAAAGAACCAAAATATTTAAAAAATTATTTTGCTTCAAAATAATCAAACTGACACAGTAACAAAGAGAAGAAATGAAAATTAACCATATTATTAATAATTTTGTTGTTGTTCAGTCACTAAGTCATGTCTGACTCTTTGCAACTCCACGGACTGCAGCACACCAGGCCTCCCTATCCATCACCAACTCCTGGAGCTTGTTCAAACTCATGTCCATCGAGTCGGTGATGCCATCCAACCATCTCATCCTCTGTCGTCCCCTTCTCCTCCTCCCTTCAGTCTTTCCCAGCATCAGGGTCTTTTCCAATGAGTCAGCTCTTTACCTCTGGTGGCCAAAGTATTGGGGCTTCAGCTTCAGCATCAGTCCTTCCAATGACATACTTCTTTCCCAATTTGGAACCAGTCTGTTGTTCCATGTCCAGTTCTAAGTATTGCTTCCTGACCTGCATACACATTTCTCAGGAGGCAGGGAAGGTGGTCTGGTATTCCCATATCTTTAAGAATTTTCCAGTTTGTTGTGATGCACACAGTCAAAGGCTTTAGCATAGTCAATAAAGCAGAAGTAGATGTTTTTCTGGAATTCTCTTGCTTTTTCAATGATCCAGTGGATATTGGCAATTTGATCTCTGGTTCCTCTGCCTTTTCTAAATCCAACTTGAACATCTGAAAGTTCTCAGTTCTTGTACTATGGAAGCCTAGCTTGGAGAATTTTGAGCATTACGTTGCTAGCGTGTGAGATGAGTGCAATTGTGTGGTAGTTTGAACATTCTTTGGCATTGCCTTTCTTTGTGATTGGAATGAAAATGGACTTTTTCCAGTCCTGTGGCCACTGCTGAGTTTTCCAAATATGGTGGCATATTGAATGCAGCACTTTCACAGCATTATCTTTAAGGATTTGGAATAGCTCAGTTGGAATTCCATCACTTCCACTAGCTTTGTTCGTAGTGATACTTTCTAATGCCCTCTTGACTTCCCATTCCAGGATGTCTGGCTCTAGGTGAGTGATCATACCACCGTGGTTATCTGGGTCATTATAGCATATTCAAAAGCAGAGACATTACTTTGCCAACAAAGTTCCATCTAGTCAAGGCTATGGTTTTTCCAGTGGTCATGTAAGGATGTGAAAGTTGGACTGTGAAGAAAGCTGAGCACCGAAGAATTGATGCTTTTGAACTGTGGTGTTGGAGAAGACTCTTGAGAGTCCCTTGGACTGCAAGGAGATCCAACCAGTCCATTCTGAAGGAGATCAGCCCTGGGATTTCTTTGGAAGGAATGATGCTAAAGCTGAAACTGCAGTACTTTGGCCACGTCATGCGAAGAGTTGATTCATAGGAAAAGACTCTGATGCTGGGAGGCATTGGGGGCAGGAGGAGAAGGGGACGACAGAGGATGAGATGGCTGGATGGCATCACTGACTCGATGGACATGAGTTTGGGTGAACTCTGGGAGTTGGTGATGGACAGGGAGGCCTGGTGTGCTGTGATTCATGGGGTCACAAACAGTCGGACACGACTGAGCAACTGAACTGAACTGAACTGAACTGAAGATCTTTTTTATGTAGTTCTTCTGTGTATTCTTACCACTTCTTTTTAATATCTTCTGCTTCTGTTAGGTCCATGCCATTTCTGTCCTTCATTGTGCCCATCTTTGCATAAAATGTTCCTTTGATATCTGTAATTTTCTTGAAGAGATCTCTAGTCTTTCCCATTCTGTTGTTTTCCTCTATTTCTTTGAATTGATCACTGAGAAAGGCTTTCTTATCTCCTTGCTATTCTTTGGAACTCTGCATTCAGATGCTTGTATCTTTCCTTTTCTCTTTTGCCTTTTGCTTCTTGTAGCCAAACATTTTGCCTTTTTGCATTTCCTTTTCTTGGGGATGGTCCTGATCACCACCTCCTGTACAATGTCATGAACCTCCATCCATAGTTCTTCAGGCAGTCTATCCATCAGATCTAATCCCTTGAATCTATTCGTCACTTCCACTATATAACTGTAAGGGATTTGATTTAGGTCATACCTGAATGGTCTAGTGGTTTTCCATACTTTCTTCAAGTCTGAATTTGGCAATAAGGAGTTCATGATCTGAACCACAGTCAGCTCCCAGTCTTGTTTTTGCTGACTGTAGAGAGTGTCTCCATCTTTGACTGCAAAGAATACCATCAGTCTAATTTCGATATTAACCATCTCATGATGTCCATGTGTTGGAAAAGGATGTTTGCTATGACTAGTGCATTCTCTTGGTAAAACTCTGTTTAGCCTTTGCCCTGCTTCATTTTGTACTCTAAGGCCAAATTTGCCTGTTACTCCAGGTATCTCTTGCTGTCCTACTTTTGCATTCCAGTCCCCTATGATGAAAAGGACATCTTTTTTTGGTGTTAGTTCTAGAAGGTTTTGTAGGTCTTCATAGAACCATTCAACTTCAGCTTCTTCAGCATTATTGGTCAGGGTGTAGACTCGGATCACTGTGATATTGAAAGGTTTGCCTTGGAAACAAACAGAGATTATTCTGTCATTTTTGAATATTGCATTTTGGACTCCTGTTGACTATGAGGGCTATTCTATTTCTTCTAAGAGATTCTACACAGATATCTACACAGTAGTAGATATGAGTCATCTGAATTAAATTTGCCCATTCTGGTCCATTTTGGTTCACTGATTCCTAAAATGTCGATGTTCACTCTTGCCATCTCCTGTATGACCACTTTGAATTTAGCTTGATTCATGAGCCTAACATTTCAGGTTCCTGTACAATATTGTTCTTTATAGCATTGGACTTTACTTCCATCACCAGTCAGGTGATGGATGAATAAAAAGGCTCAGCCTTTTTATTCCTTCTGGAGTTATTTCTTAACTCTTCTCCAGTACCTTATTGGGCACCTACTGACCTGGGGTGTTCATCTTTCAGTGTCATATCTTTTTGATAATTAATATAAATTTGATTACCAATTAATGACTCGATGGACGTGAGTCTGAGTGAACTCCGGGAGTTGGTGATGGACAGGGAGGCCTGGCATGCTGCGATTCATGGGGTCGCAAAGAGTCGGACACGACTGAGTGACTGATCTGATCTGATCTGAATGTTATTTATTAATTAGTAATAGTTAATATTTAGGGCTTCCCTGGTGCCTTAAATGGTAAAGAACCTGCCTGCAGTGCAGGAGACCTGAGTTTGATCTCAAGTTGGGAAGATTCCCTGTGAAGGAAATGGAACCCCACTCCAGTATTCTTGCCTGGGAAACTCCACGGACAGAAGAGCCTGGTGAGCTACAGTCCATGGGGTCACAAAGATTTGGACAGGACTGAGTGACTGACACTTTAATGTTTAATAGTCAATTATTTATATGTATGACCAGGCACGCGTAGCATACATCTTTAATTTCAAAAAATTTAATTAGATCTTACTAAATATTCTGTGAAAATAAAATCTCATGGCCGGTCATCTAAAATTGTTCATGTAGTGGCCACAGTAGAGAATCAGTATCTGCTTCACTGCGTCGTGTCCAGAACCAGTCTGAGCTTGGTGTGTCCCATTCCACGCTGACACTGGCCGCCACTTTGTCGCTAAGAGCTTCGTTTTCTCCTCACGTGAACTGAGTGTGTTGGAGTCCTTGTCACTGAACATCTCTGACCAATACAGCTGGACCCAAACGGCCCCCCAACGGTCTTGGGGGAGATGCTGCCAGCTCACTGCTTGGCCGCCCCACGAGCCGCTTCGAGGGCAGGCCCCAGATTGTGGGGAGACCCGCGGGTCCCTGGACCCTCAGTTCTTGTCAAGTAGGAAGGCCCCACAAACTCCAGCCAATTTCCCAATGAGGGATCATTACTGGGGTTCAGCCCTTGCCCCTCAGGACCCTTTGTTGACACAGTCCTCCTAGGCCCCTCCCCTCCCCTCCTGGCCCCTCCCCTCCCCCTCCTGGCCCTGCCACTCCTCTCCCCTTCCTGGCCCCTCCCCTCCCCCTCCCCTCCTAGCCCCCCTCCCCTCTTGACCCCTCTCCTCCTGGCCCCTCCCTCTCTTTCCCCCATTCCCTTCTAGCCTCCCTTCTGGCCCCTCCCCTCCCCTCCTGGCCCCTCCTGTCCTGGCCCCCCTCTTGACTCCTCCCCTATCCTCCTGGCCCCTCCCGCTCTTGGCCCCACCCTCCTGGTCCCTCCCCTCCCCCTCCTGGCCCCTCCTGTCCTGGCCCCCTCTTGCCCCTCCCTCCCTCCTGGCCCCTCCCCTCCCCCTCCTGGCCCTGCCCCTCCCGGCCTCTCCTCTCCCCCTCCCCTCCTGGCCCCTCCCATCCCCCTCCCCTCCTGGCCCCCCTTCCCTCTTGACCTCTCTCCTCCTGGCCCCTCCCCCTCTTTCCCCCATCCTCCTAGCCTCCCTTCTGGACCCTCCCCTCCCCTCCTGGCCCCCCCCCTCTTGGCCCCACCCTCCTGGCCCCTCCCGTCCTGGCCCCCCTCTTGGCCCCTGCCCCTGGCCCCACCCACTGGCCCCTCCCCCTCTTGGCCCCCACTACCTCCTGGCCCCTCCTGTCCTGGCCCCCCCTCTCCTGGCCCCCCGCCTACCCACTGGCCCCTCCCCCTCCTGGCCTCACCCTCCTGGCCCCTCCCCAACACCCCCCCACCCCCAGCCTCTCAGGTCGCGGTGGTGTGAGTTCATTGTGCACCAGCCCCTCTGAGCTCGGGGAGTGATGGGTGAGCTGGGGTCGGGGTGGGGAGCGGTAAGGGCCACACGGTAAACCCAGAGTGGCTCCTTCACCAGGGCTGGGAGGGTTAGGCATGAACAGTTCTGAAAGCTTCATGCTCCCTGGATGCCTTTCCAAAAAGATGTGTTTAGGAAGCTGAACTGTTGGCGCCTTTTTGAAATGAAGGATCCATTTCACGGAGCTTCAGAGAATGTCCAGCCGCCAGCAGAACACCCTCCCCTGGGTGTGATGCAAAGCGAGCGGCGAGGTCACCCGTAAACAGTCCCTGCCGCACAGCCAGCGCTGTTTGAAACCCTCCGTCATTCTAAACAGAAACAGATGTTTGTGCCGCAGAGCTGTGCAGAAGTCGTTCTTCAAACAGTAGATTAAAACATCTGTCAGGATAGCCTGGAGGGCCAGACCCACAGCGGCCACCCCAGCTGGGCCTGCCAATCATAGCCTTTCCGGGGGGATGGGGGGTGGACAGAGGGACTGGAGGAAGCAGGGAGGTCCTGCCCTCTGCTAGTTCCTCCTGACCTCACCGCCAGGATTCGGACGTCCTGCTGGCCCGTCCCCTGGCCTGCTGGTCTGTTCCCTGTCGGCAGGTCTGTCCCTTGAACTGCTGGTCTGTTCCCTGACCTGCTGGTCCATCCCCTGGCCTTCTGGTCCATCCTCTGTCCTGCTGGCCTGTTCCCTGACCTGCTGGTCCATCCCCTGGCCTGCTGGTCTGTCCGCAGTCCTACTGGCCTGTTCCCTGACCTGCTGGTCCATCCCCTGGCCTGCTGGTCTGTCCCCTGGCCTGCTGGTCTGTCCGCAGTCCTACTGGCCTGTCCCCTGGCCTGCTGGTCCGTCCCCTGGCCTGCTGGTCCGTCCCCTGGCCTTCTGGTCTGTCCCCAGTCCTGCTGGTCCGTCCCCTGGCCTGCTGGTCCGTCCCCTGGCCTGCTGGCCTTCTTGGAAGTGTTTTTTGTCCCCTCAGTGCCAGTGTTGCTGAGACAGAGCAGCTGCTACTCCTGGCTTGTCTCTGTGTCCCTGGCAGGTGCGAGGACCCAGGGCCTTTCTTCTCCAGGCCAGCTGACCTCCTGGCATCTCCAGAGGCTGCTCAGCTGTACTTCACATGCTGCTTTATTATCACTGATCTCTTAGGACCACATGAAGGGGACAGTGCTATCTGCTATGGCCTGGCATGAAGACCAAGACTCGGAGGTGAGGGCAGGGTCAGGAAACGAGTGTACAGTGGAGACACAGAGCAGAGGATCCCTCTTCTTCCCTTTATCTTGCCCCGACCTCAAACAGGCCTGATCACAGGCCAGAGCCTCCTTGTGCTGTGTTGGTGGAGCCTGGGGAATAGGTGTGCACCTGAGATCTGGAGATGGACACCACACTCACCTTGTGGGAAGGCGGATGATGGGGGAGGGGAGATGATGAGGATGGGGGTGATGGGGGAAGGGAGGTGGGGGGGAGGGGCTCATGGGGGAGGGGAGATGATGGGGATGGGGTGATGGGGAGGGTGATGGGGGGCGGGGATGATGGAGGGGAGGTGATGGGGAGGATGGGGGGAGGGGGTGATGGGGAGGGGAGGTGGAGGAGGGGAGATGATGGGAGGGGGAGGGATGGAGAGGAGATGGAGGAGGAGATGATGGGGCAGGATGATGGGAGGAGATGATGGGGAGGGGATGGGGAGGGGTGAGGAGGGGAGATGGTGGGGAGGGGGATGATGGAGGGGAGATGGAGGAGGGGAGATGATGGGGCAGGATGATGGGGAGGGAGATGATGGGGAGGGGGATGGGGAGGGGTGATGGAGGCGGGAGATGGTGGGGAGGGGATGATGGAGGGAGATGGAGGAGGGAGATGATGGGGCAGGATGATGGGGAGGGAGATGATGGGGAGGGGATGGGGAGGGGTGATGGAGGCGGGGAGATGGTGGGGGGAGGGGGATGATGGAGGGAGATGGAGGAGGGGATGATGGGGCAGGATGATGGGGAGGGGAGATGATGGGGAGGGGGAGGGGGAGGGGGATGGAGGCGGGAGATGGTGGGGGAAGGGGATGATGGAGGGGAGATGGAGGAGGGGAGATGATGGGGCAGGATGATGGGGAGGGGAGATGATGGGGAGGGGGGATGGGGGAGGGGTGATGAAGGTGGGGAGATGGTGGGGGAGGGGGATGATGGAGGGGAGATGGAGGAGGGGAGATGATGGGGCAGGATGATGGGGAGGGGAGATGATGGGGAGGGGGATGGGGAGGGGAGATGGAGGAGGGAGATGATGGGGCAGGATGATGGGGAGGGAGATGATGGGGAGGGGGATGGGGGGGGGGAGGGGAGATGGTGGGGGAGGAGGATGATGGAGGGGAGATGGAGGAGGGGATGGGGGGATGATGGGGAGGGAGATGATGGGAGGGGGATGGGGAGGGGATAGGCGGGAGGTGGGGGGAGGATGGAGGGGAGATGGAGGAGGGGAGATGATGGGGAGGGGGGATGGGGGAGGGGTGATGGAGGCGGGGAGGTGGTGGGGGAGGGGGATGATGGAGGGGAGATGGAGGAGGGGATGATGGGGAGGGGAGATGAGGAGGAGGGGGATGTTAGGGGAGGGGAGATGCCTGGGAGCCATCCAGGAGCCTGCCCCCCGGGCCTGACGCCAGGAGAATCCCCAGCAACACCGCTGCCAGAGGCACGAATGGGCGCCTCATGAGCCTGACACTGGCCTCCCGCAGCCGCTTCAGGGCTGTTTTGAAACAAATATTTTATCTATTATCCATCTATCTACCCATCATCTAGCAGTCATCTGTCTATATCTGTCTGCCATCTGTCAATCATAATTGTCTACTTATCTATCCATTTATCCATTCATCATCTGTCATCTGCTTGTGGATTTATCTACCCATCACCCATCCATCCACGTTCTGTGTATGCAGCTAGCTATCTCTCTATCATCTACAAACTAGTTACCTACTTACTTATCTATCTACCATGCATCTATTTGTCCATCTATCAATGACTTATCTATCCATCGTGACCCTTCTTATTGTAGCCATCAGTCGTCAATGCACCTGAAGCCCACGGGCTCTTCTCGAGGAGTTCGGGAGCTCCAGGGGTGGTGTCCTACTCATTCTGGCCCCTCCGGCATCTGCACAAATCAGGAACTCAGTGGATGCTCGCTCATCTGTGATGTTCAGCACTGGTGATTCTCCTGTTTGAGGGCTCCTGTGTGAGAGAGGAACTCTGTTTGTTTTGTATTATCCCAGCAGGTTCCACCAGGATCGGCAGACAGAAACCAGGAGGACTGCCCAGCTGCCAGAGTCTCCAGAAAAGGAGGGAGCTTCTTTAGGACCGTGGGGTCGAGGCAGAAAGCGGAGACCTTGGTGGAGGGAGGAGCACTCGACCTGGAAACCTCCCCCGAGGATGAGAGTGCCACTCCCTGGCGTGGAGCAGGAGAGCCACTCTCTGGCGTGTTTGGAACGGGAGGTGGCGGCGCTGCTGGGGCGGAGGTGCGTGGGGGTGCTGCTGGGGATGCGGGGGCCTCTCTGGACTTGATGGACCCTCCGCCTCCTGCGTCCTGTTAGACCTGTTCCTAGCACTCGGAACATCCCCACCCGGGAGCGATGCACCTGCAGGCTCACCTCCTGGCACCGGGTGGCCGTGGGCCTTACGTGCAAGCTGACCTCTTGCCGCCCAGCAGGCTGCACAGTCCCGGCTCCCGTGTGCCCGAGCCCGCAGGATCTCCCCAGCCGCCCAGCACTGAACTCCGGATGCCAGGAGCTCAGATGGGCATCAGCGGCACCCATCCCATCAGTCTAGGCCTCACGTTCCTGTTGCCACCCTGGCTCCTCTGTGTCCCCAGCTCTTGCCCCTTCAGGCTACACGTGTCTCCAGTTTGTCCCAAGTCTGAGTCCCCTGGAGAACACAGGCGCTTCCGGCAAGGACATCTGAGCAGTGCCCGGCCTGAGGGACCCCCGTGACTCACTGCTGCATAACAACCGCCAGGTGAAGGGCACATGTCAATGAAAAGCCAGGACACGGGGCCGTGGGTGTCGGAGGAGCTGGGAGGAACGTGTGACCCCAGGTCCTGTCCCCGTGGGGGGTGCTCAATGCCTCACTTCTCCTTGTTGGGTCTACACTTCCAGCGGGTGGTTCCTGTATCCCCAAAAGTACTAGGGACACAGGGGCACATACGCTTCTGAAAATGCTTCTTAAATCACGTACGAGAGGAGTTCTGATGGCCTGAGGTTCACACACTGTTCAGGTGCTGTTGGGAATGGATTGCCCGTGACTGAGGGCCCAGCCACTGGGCCTGAAATGGGCATGCCTGACCCTTCCCCAGTGGGCACACCTGACCCTTCCCCAGTGGGCACACCTGACCCTTCCCCAGTGGGCACACCTGACCCTTCCCCAGTGGGCACGCCTGACCCTTCCCCAGTGGGCACACCTGACCCCTCCCCAATGGGCACACCTGACCCCCTCCCAAGTGGGCACACCTGACCCCTCCCCAGACCTCCAAGAGCAGAGTCCCCCTGGCTGGAGGCTGTGGGGGCATCTGAGATCCTCCCGCTGGTCAGGAGGAGCAGACCTCAGAGCTGTGGACAGGCCGCACGGCCACCGGCATGGGGACACCCACCGTGAGAACACTCGGAGGCCAGCGCCCAGCGCCCCGCAGTTTGTTTTTCCCTTCAGCAATCTGCTGAATAAGGACAGGGTGGGGTGGAGCACCGGCTTGAACTCACCACGCGTTCCCCAGCAAAAGCGACCCAAACCTGCGTGTTTGTGGGCTCCTTTAGCCAACTTGTGATTTATCTTGGTTCTCACCCAGCGGGCTGCAAACCAAGACAAACACCCTTTGATGTAATCAGCGTATGACTCAGGTCCCCTGCACGATGGTTCCTGTGCAGAGGAAACAAAAAGAGGCCTTGAAAAGTTGCCAGTGGAAAGTGTGTGTCTGCAGCCGAAGGGAGACCAGTGGTCTCCACTGCCCTGTCCAGGCCCAGTGTCCAGGGCAGCCCAGGGGACAGCCGGTTGGTCACTGGGGGCCCGGAGCAGCCCGCCGGGGGACGTCCGTGCTGGTCACCCAGGGCCCAGGAAGGCCCTTCAAGGGGAGGTCCGTACTGGTCACTCAGGGCCTGGGCAGCCCATCAAGGGTCCTCTGCGTTGGCCATTCAGCAGCAGGAAGTCGCCCACCCCTCAATCCAGAATATCACAGTCTGGCTGGCAGGAGGGGCATCGAGAACTCGTGGCAACGCTGGGAGCCCCGGACTCGAGGGTGGCGCCCCCCGCGTCCCTGCCGCCTGTGATCTCGGGAGACTCCATGTCTGGGAGCCTGTCCCTCTGCCCTGGACAAGGGCTGGAACTCCTCTGAGGGACTTTTTCTTGGTGAGGAGATGTTGCGTTTCCTGCTGAGACTAAGCAAGTGGGAACCCAAAGCTTGTGGGGGGCGCTCGGGACCCGCGGGGAGGCCTCACCCCATTTGCACCCTCTCCCTGTGCTGCCCCAGGACAGTGCTGTCTGGGGCGATTGAACAGGAAAGAAGGCTTGTTTCCCACCACAGCCCGGGAAACCCACTCCCGGGAAGCCACGCTCAGAAGCAGAGAGAGGCCAGGGCGGCCGGGACGCCACTCACCAGGGGCCGCCCGCCGTCCTTCGTTCCTGGACTCAGCCCCTGATTCAGACCCTCGGCCTTGCCAGGTGCCAGGACTTCCCAGGTGTGGGGAAGGTAGTCAGAGGGACAGACCCTCCTTCCTGAGGGTGAAGTCCAGTGGGGGAGTCACACGAGAATCAGTGTACCCAGAGTAACCTATGCTGGGAAATTCACGGCCGGGCTCCGGGGAGTGGCCTGGGGACATGACGCACAATTCAGGGTTAGTGATCGAACTCGTCTCTTTTAACAAAGAGAAGCGGGACCCAGGAGCAGTGACTTGTGGCCACCTGCGGTGGGGTTCTGAGGAAACGAGCCAGGAGCAGACCTGAAACTGGGTCTCAGGACGCAAACCCCTAGCCAGAGGGGCACCTGCTGGGTTACGAGTCATCTCAGCCCCTCAATGGCCCAGCAGCAGGTTTGGGAGCCAGCAGGTAGGTCGAGGCATTGGCGGGCTCCGGGCACCTTTTATCTCACAAACCGCCTCACGCACAGGCTCCTGCCCAGGTTTGTCCACACCCGTGCGGAGGGTCAGCTGACCCCAGCAGGGATACCACCCAGGGTTGGGAGAGTTTCAGTGTCAGATGAAAACTTCTTACAGTGAAAAGATGAAGACACCTTAAGAAAAGTCCACTGACAAACATGAGAAGTTATTTGCAAAGTTACAAGAGAAAAAAGCTAACATCTAATAAGCTATACTCTCTACAGAGATTTAACAAACTGATTAGCTAAAGATAACCCAATAGAAAGAAAAATGGACAGAGATTCGAATAGTGATTAACAGAAAGGCAAGTCCAGAGGAACTGATGAAGCTCAGAAAATGCTGATTAAGGGACAGTGAAATATCAACCTGCAGCGTCAATTACAAATAAAAAATGGTAGTCGTTGCTGGGAGGAGGCAGGACTGTGAATAGTTGCAGCCCCTGCGGAAGGAATCCGGTACCATCTGCTGGTGGGGGACAGTCACCCCCACCCAGGAACCCACGTGCTGTGCTCCACACGGAGCACGGCAGTGCTTGGTGAGGGTGCGCACGCGTGCGGACCCCAGGCAGGTGGACACTTCCTGCAGTGGTCTCCGCAGTGGGCGCGCCCCACAAGGGGAGAGAATCAGGGCCGTGTGTCGTGGCATGGTCGTATCGTGGACCGTCTTTACAGCTGTCATGACGACAATGAGGTTAGAACACATTCTTAAATGAGAAGAACAAAGACGAGGTGGATTATATAATGTGATTCGGTCTTTTCAACGGTGACATGCTTGCAGTTGCACACACGCACATACACATGTGTAATCGCACGTGCTTCACTGGAACAGGGGGAAGACGCACGGGACATGCCCCCGGGCTCATGCTGGCAGGCTGGCATGGGGGAGGGGAGGCTGGAGGAGAAAGGAAAGGAGCCAAACACTGGCTTTTTGAAACAAGACTTTGGCTGTGTGTGTACAGACACTTGGATGATGTTCACTGTCATGTCAACTGTGGTGACCAGAGGACTACAGGCTTCTGGTGATTTCCTCCTTTTTAAGACCTTACAGTTTTGTAAATTTTTATACGAAAGTGTTTTTTAAATTGTTGCTGGTGTTGTTTAGTCCCTAAGTAGTGTCTGACTCCTTTGCGACCCCATGGTCTGTATCCCGCCAGGCTCCTCTGTCCATGGGCTTCTCCAGGCAAGAACACTGGAGTGGGTTGCCATTTCCTTCTCCAGGGAATCTTCCTGACCCAGGGATCAAACCCAGGTCTCCTGCATTGCAGGTGAATTCTTTACTGCTGAGGCATCGGGGAAGCCCTGTTTTTTAAAAATCACGAACCAGGAAAAGAGCGGAGAGGCTACTTTGCTGTGCGGAGAAGTAGAAACACACAGCAAGAGGAGGCCCTCCAGGGGCTGGCCCAGTCTGCCCCGACCCGCCTGGTGGTGGGGCTGGGATGGGGGGGGCCGTGGGCCCCAGAAAGGACCCAGCCTTGGGCGGCGGGGCGGGGGCGGAAGGGGCTTTGTGCGTCTGCACAGTTTGCCGTCAGCGGGGCGAGCCTGAAATGTCGCAGGAAGCTTCTCCTGACTCATCTTGGAGCAAACACGAGACAGGACAAGGCCGGTCCACTCTTCCTGTGTGGACACTCCCTGCCTCTCGCTTCTCTCCCACCTGGCTGAGGGGCAGGCACCGTGAGGGGGGCTTTGCATGTTCTCAGCCTCGAGAAGGGCAGCCTTTGTGTGGAGACCGTCTGTCTCCTCTCAGGAGCTCCTGGGGACCTTTCAGCCACTGTCGTACCCCTGGCTCAGCGCAGTTATGCGGACGCTTCTTGTGCGAAAAGGGAAGCTGCTTCCGTGTTTTATTAGGTCTTTCCAGGTGTTGTAAATTTTTAAAATTCTGTTTACTGTTCATTATTAACTTATTAGTATTGAAAACCACTATTGAACACTTAACAAAATTGAGGGTTATTTAACCCAGATGATAATTAAGAATTCCAGTTTTACTCCTTTTTCTTCCAATGGGCTCGAAAGAACAAGGAGCGACGTAACCAGCGGGAGGTGACCCTGCTTAGTATCCACCTCTGAGCCGCTGTTTACGGTGATCTGTTGTCCGTGGTGTGCAGGATTCCACTGATCGATTCCCAGCGAGCCCGTTGGGAGGAGCCGCCCGCCCAAGCGTGAGGCCATCTGGTGCCCACCGCGGCTGCTAGTTAAGTAGGTGAGGAGCGACTGCACTCTGTTCACACACAGCAACCTGGTTCAGGGAGATTGAATGACACATCTGAGGGTGCACAGCTAATAAGGAGCAGAGCTGGGTCAATGGAAACCCTTTCATGTAAACATCCAGGGTTGGCTCCAAAAAATAGATGTTTTGCATTTAATCAACAGAAAAGCTTTGGTTTGAGCTCATCTCGATCCATGACTGTGGACAGTCCGGAAAGTGGATATTCTGGAATTCAGTCAGAGGCCCTTCCTTCCTTCCTGGCCTTTTCATTTTTTCTTTCTGTGGTCGAATGTTAATTGCAACTAAATCTTGTCTCCCAGACGTCAGCCTGAGCAAGCCGCCAGCAGCCCTGACTCACAAACAAGGGCCAGGGGGTGAGCTGCCTGCAGAGGGTGTCAGCCTCTTCAGATGCAAGCTGGCTGGTCAACCCAGGGCCTTCTGTGTTGGCATGTAAGGCCCAGACCGTCATGAAATTCTGGCATGGACACAGGTTCCTTCCTTGCCTCACATCTGAGTATTTATGCTGAGTTTGGAAAGTAACCACAGTTTGTTCCAGCAGGAGTCAGCCAGGTCAGTCTCTGCAAGTCGAGATAAAGCCTCTGCCTTGTCCAGAGTGAGGGCTGCAGATAATAGCAATCTGGGAGAATGGGTCTGCCTGACACCGGGGGGCCCATGGATCACAACAAGACCCCGAGCGGCTGGAGGATGTCCAGGAACCGGTGGCTGTTCACTGCTCATTATCGCTTTCCAAAGCCCAGGGTGTGGACACTTGAAATTATAATAGGAACCAACTCTTAACCCATGAGAATCACCCCCTTCTCACCACCCTTCAGAATGGACAGGAAAGAAAAGCTTCTCAGAAAACAAATGAAAGCGTGAAACCCAGGACTTAGCAACGGCAACGGAATGAGGTGGCTGGTGCCCGCCTCTGTGGCACAGCTCACGTGCTACAACTGCTCCCTGGGGAGGCCCCCCAACATAACATGCTCTCCAAGCCGCAACAAGCCAGTCACAGTATCTTAAACTCCAACGCTGGAGAAAACACTGAGCAGCTGATGAGATGAGGTAACAGGCCGGTAAGGAGCAAGAGAGGGCACAGGCGTGTGGACACGTGTGTGCACGTGTGTGCATGCACGCATGCCCAAGGGGAGCGTTGCATTCCCACCTCTGTGCACAGGCCAGCAAGGGTTGTCCTGCTGGGACCCCGGGTAGGGGAAACAGCTGGTGGTGGCCACAGTGCTCACCGTGTCCCCACGATGTGCCAGGACAGACAAACCCGGGGTTCCCGGGCGCTCGGAGCCCCGGGGCCAGCCGACATACACAGGCCCTCGGCGGTCACTCTGTGCCTATGAACAGCGGGCCAGCTGGCACGTGGTCGCGGTTTGTAGTTTACAAAGAAATTTCATGCATGCGTCTTATCTTCTCGTCACCATGAGGCAGACATGACTCCATGGGGCTCAGTCTTTAGAGGAGACAGAGCACTACATGGAGGGGAGCCAATCTGGGGGTGGCCTAAATTCTCTGGACCTGAGAGGTGAGGTCTACCTGGCTGGCTGGGAACAGATTCCAAAAGATTCTGCGGTCAGAGTCTGACCCTGGATGGTCACTAACCCCTTGTCACTTGGCCAGTAAGTAGCAGGGCAAGGGCCCAGCCACTCACATTTGCTCATTGGACACTTAGCTGGAACAAGCACGAGCCCGGTGCTGTGGGCTCAGATGGAGCCCTAGCCTCTGAACTGGGCTGGCAGCTAGAGGAAGGGGCAGAGACATGGGTGTGACCACAGCCACGTGGGGACCACACGCCTGCCACAAGCTGTCCAGTCGGAGCCCCGAGGGTCTGCAGGAAAGTGGAGTTGGCACCAGGGAGATGTGCAAGGAGGAGGCTCGAGACGCCGAGTGTGAGTGCCTGTGACAACGGGGAGCCGGGGAGGGGCCACGTGGCTGAGAGAGGCCTGGGCATGTGTGGACGTGTGTGTGTAGGTCTATGCTCTGCAAGGAAACTCTTTGGACATCTGATCCCATTTAGGAAGCAAACCTCTGAGGATGTTTTTGTCTGTTTCTCCTGTCTGGTGCTCGGGCTCTCACGGCGGTTGAATGTGTCTGTACAACATACGCGTTCAGGAGATATGTCCTCAGCCTAGAGTCCTCTCGAGGCCACATTCCTCCTGTTTGGCTCAACGCCTGTCGTCCTGCTGGCTCTTCTCTGGAAGGGCCAGAGGCACGGAGGCCGCGGGCTGTGGTCCCTCCTTCACGCGAGAGTCACCTGCCGTTTCCGCGAGGTCAGTCACAGCTTGCCAGGTGTGTGGCGATGTCTCTGAGTGTGTGTGTCCTGTTTCCATCCTCCTGTTAAATTCTAAGCTCAGCGTCTGAAGAGCTCGTTTCTTACCCACCAAGCCACGCAGCAGCGCCGGAAGACAGGGCAAACCGAGCGCTTCTTGTTTAGACTGAATGACATCATTTCCTGGTTTAAGGAAATTAACTTGGGATTTTAAATTGTAAGTTTGGCTTTGGTAATTAAGCACAGGCAAACATTTTGTTCTCAATGTTGGAATTCCCCAACTACCAGAATGAGAACAATGCCAACAAAATGCTTTAAAAAAAGTCATTGACATTTTTCTTCACACATAGATCCCGAAAAGGAACCATTTTCCCATAAGGTCAAGCAGGAATGTCACGTTATGTGGGCAGACCTGAGATTAGATCCTTCTGGAAATAAGCTTGCATGGGTTGAATAAAGTTTTCATATTTTTTCCGCTATAGGTTTCTAGCTTTTGTTACCAGAGTTGGTAGCTTTCATCAAAAACCTTTGACCTTGTCCAGAGACAGGCATGTATCTGGATGAACACTGAGAACCTCTGCCAGTCGCTTGGGTGCGCGTATACACAGAGCATGTGGCTTGCTGGCTCATGTCCTCAAATCAGCCGACCTTTGCGTGATTTTCTGGCACACAGTGCTTCCCAGTATTTTAAGAAGGAGCGTCCCTGCACTGAGGGCTGTGCGCTGAGGTCCTGCCTGGCTGCAAAGGAGGTCAACTCAAAAGCTAAGACATGGAAGTAACCTAACTGTCCATTGACAGACGAATGGATAAAAAGAAGTATAAAATGGAATACTACTCAGCCATAAAAATAATGCCATTTGCAGCCACATGGATGGACCTAGAGATTGTCATACCAAGTGAAGTCAGTCAGACAGAGAAAGATAAATATCATATGATATGGCTTATATGTGCAGTCTAAAAAAGTGACACATAGGGATTAACAAGATAGACTCGCAGACGCAGAACACAAACTTACCATTACCAAAGAGGAGGAAGGGGATAAATTCAGAATTTGGTAGGCATACACACTACCGCCAGAAAGTAAACAGCAAGTTCCCAGTGTATAGCACAGGGAGCCGCAGGCAGCATCTTGTAACAACCTGTAATGGAAAAGAAACTGAAAAGGCATCATACATGCATACATGTGTGTGTATCTGAATTGCTTTGCTGCACACGTGAAACTGATGTGCTATTGTAAATCAACTATACTTCAATCGAAGAAAAAGAAAAAAATAGACAAATTATGTGCATAGGCAAATGACACAAACAAAAATACAAACTTCTACCAAAAAGGGAAATAAGAAACACCCACACCAGACTCGATTCAGTGCTGTGACCTGCACACGGCAGGCGTGGGAAGCTGACAATCTTGGATTCTAAGTGGCTGCTGGGCAGGCACCGCGCCTGTGAGCTCTGCATGTGAGCGTCGCCCACCGTGTGTCCCCTGGGGCAGCTGGCGTCTCACCAGGTGTGCCTGGGGTCACCTCACTGGGGGTGAGGAGCCGTTCCCATCACAGGAGCTCTATGTTGCCTGCAGATTCCGGGGTTTCATGGATGCATGTTCAGGGCACATGTGACCTGCCATAGGCCTGGACTCAGAGATGGACGCCAGGGACCTGATGCCATCAGTCACGACCGCGACACGCGGGGAGGGGTGTGGGGGAGCATCTGGCCGGAAAACCAAAGGGAAAAGCCTGCTGCTCGCGGCTGCGTCCCCTCGGGCCCTGGGAAGAGCCGTCCCAGCACCGAGTCAGGGCAGCGGGCTCTCAGACAAGAGGCTCTAATTTCACGGGTCACGGCCTCCAGCTCGGACTTTCTGTTGCAACATCAAATTTATAGCCCCATGGACCACTCCCCCTCCTGGGAATGCTCCCTCAGTGTAGAGAACGGGGGGACAGACCACCCTGCCTGACCGGAAAGGCCCCGGGGGGGCAGGGTGGCCAGTACAGGCGGGACAACCCACTGTCCGTGGGGTGGCTCCTCAAAGGAGCTAGGGGTCCTGCCTGGCTCAGCCCACGGGGGCCTGGGGGCCTCGGACCCCGAGAATGCTGGGGCTTCACTGGAGCTTAGAGGCGGGAGGCTCGTGTTGGGAGACGGACCGTGGTGACGATCCCACAGTACACGCGGTCGTTATGCTTTCCAGCTGAAACTGATACGCTAGATGCAAATACACACGCACAGATGGGAGATGGGCTTGCCTCTGCCCGTGCTCCAGTTGCTGGTGGCTACAGAGATGCCTGAAGCGGGGCCCGTGCCCCACCCAGGACCCGCCGGCTGTCTGGTCTGGGGCCCCGAGGCCGCGTCTCTCTGAGGCCACGTGTGAGAGTTAACCCTGGAGGTACAGGAAGGGGGGTGCAGGGACGTTTCCACAGAAGAATGCGGCCTCCGTGGTCTTCCAAGCTGGTGATGGCGTACATGGGACGGTGTGCTGAGCTGTGGCCGAGGGAGTCATGCCCTGTGTCCCTCAGGGCAGGGCCTGCAGCCCCGCTGGCACACGGGGATGAGGCTGAGCGGGCCCAGCTCCTGGGGGCGTCCCATGGGGCAGAGGCAGGTCTGAGGGCGGCGTGGGGCCCGGGGCCTTGCGGGGAGCAGCGCTGTGGGTCCTCCCGGGCCTGCGTGGACAGGGACGTGCTGAGCGCTGGGCGTGGGGGGAGGGAGGCGTGGGAGGCTGGGCCCGGCCCAGGAAGTTTGCTTCCGGCTCGATCCTCCGAGTCTGTTTAATCTGTCACCAGGGGTCACTGGCCGGGCGGCGGCTCCTCTCCAGCGGCCGTTCCCAGGAAGGTGCCTGGGAAGGAGGAGGAAGACACTTGCAGAGACTTGGTGGGGAGGAAGCGCCGCACACACGGCTGGAGGTGTTCCCAGGCTCGCTGTCCGCCCCACGGTCAGGGGTCAGGAAATGACTCGCCCCATGGTGGTTCTGCTCCGGTGGCCGCGTCACTGGCCGGCCGGCTGTGCCCCAGGAGCCATCCTGGCAATGTCCTGCCACCTGCAGCAACGCCTCCTCTTGATTCCAGTCAGTTAACTTGGGGGAAGCCCGTTTGTCCAACAGGGGCAAGCGGTGTCCTCTTAGTTGAAAAAGTTAGTTTAAGGTTTAAGAAAACTCTGGCACACATCATGTAACATTTTAATTTTTCCAAAAACAAAATGCTGATTTCCAAACTTTTCAAGGGAGGGTCAGCCCTGGTATTGTTGGAGCCCCAAGTCTCTCATGCAGAAACCACTGCAGCCTCGAGGGTGGGACCCAGCGTCACCTTCACTGAGGGGATGTGGCCCCTCCAGAAACCACCAGAGCTGGGAGCTCCTGGCTTATGGAGTCTTGTCCACATCTGACTTGGCAATTTTTTTTCCCATACTCACTTTTAAAGGGTTATTCCTATTATCTTTCACAGAAATAATTCTTTTTACACTAATATGTAAAGCAATTTTTTAATTTGTTTTAATTAAAAACATATGTAGTGCCTCCTAAGGTGGGAGACCTGCCTCATTTGAAAAGTTGAGAAACCTTCTCAAACCTTTGGGATTCGAAAGACTGAAGGTGGGAAGAGAAGGCAATGACAGAGGATGAGATGGCTGGATGGCATCACCGACTCAGTGGACTTGAGTTTGGGTAAACTCCAGGAGTTGGTGTTGGACAGGGAGGCCTGGCATACTGTGGTCCATGGGGTCGCAAAGAGTCAGACACGACTGAGCCACTAAACAGCACTGAACCGAAGGTGGTGCCAGTGGTAAAGAACCCACTTGCTAATGCAGGAGACAAAGAGAAAAGGTTCAGTCTCTGGATCAGGAACATCCCCTGGAGAAGGGCATGGCAAGCCCCTCCAGTATTCTTGCCTGGAAAATTCTATGGTCAGAGGAGCCTGGCAGGCTACAGTCCACTGGGTTGCAAAGAGTTGGACATGACTGAGCAACTTAGTAAGTGTCTGACACATAATGGTTAACTTATATAGTTCCAATAGTCATAGACTGGCTTCGGATGGACAAACACACGTAACTCGGAGAACTCAGCTTTATGTGGCACACAGGATGCTAGAGGAATGTCCAGGTGACGGTCCCAGAAGACCTCCAGCAAGGGGTGCTGGGCCTCATTGAGGAACCGGAGAGAACACGTATGAAAGGAGCAGGCTAGGGGACAAAAGTTAAAGACCAAGACGTTGTCGTCATCACCACCACCATCACCACCTTCATCTCCATTCTCACCACCATCACCATCACCATCACCACACTCACCACCATCACCACCATAATCAACATTTCGAACATTTACATTAGGTTCTTTGTTAAACACATTACAGAAACTCTCCTCAAATCCTCCTGTAACCCTATGGCATAGGTCGTGCTTATAGCTTCCATTTCAGAGGTGAAACTCAACTTCAGATAAGCCCACCCACAAGTGGCATAGCAGGTGAGCAGTGGAACTGAAGAGGAGTTGCCCTAAGTGGTGCAGTCTCTCCCAAGTGCTGCTGTCACATATGAACTTTGAGGGACTGAATCGAGGAAGTCAGGCATGTTGCCAGCCTGGTCGCCCAGCTCTGAGGTGAGGGAGCTGGGTTGAGGGGCAGCCTGGTCTGACCTCAGCACCCACAAGCTCTCCACCTGGCCCCCAGCTCAGGTGGCTCCCTGAGTTGGAGGGATTCTCAAACCATGAGCCCCTGGAGCACCCATCCTCCTCTTACTGGCTCCTGTGAGCGCTGCCCATCCCCGGCTCATGCCTGCCAAACTCTGATTCAGCTCACAATCAGAGCCTGAACTGCCTGATGTGGAAATGACTGGGGTGGCACTGAGGTTCTGGAAAGGACGCAGGGACGGTGCTGGTGATAGCCACCCTCAGGGATCAGTGAGCCTGGCTCTGTAGTAACATGGTGATACCTATTACTCATCAAATGTCCTACTCCTTGGAGGCAGATTTTAATTTTACACGTGAGAAATAAGAGAAAAAAGTCACCCCATAGCAGAGCTGGGATGCACACCCAGAGCTCTTTAATTTCAGCATCTGGGTTTTAGCTGTTGGTTCTGCAACCCAACCCCCTGGCAGGGACCAGCCAAGGGCCCTCTAGATGCCAGTCGCTGCGGAAGCCCCTCGTCGCTGCGGAAGCCCTCACAGGAGAGAGGGGCAGGTCGACCAGGCTTCTAGTGGAAGCCCCCACAGGAGAGAGGGGCAGGTCGACCAGGCTTCTAATCTCCCCGTGTGAGGTGTCGAGGATAAGCCTGTGCTTCCGTAGCAAATGAGCTGGACGTGTCTAACCTCCACTGTCCTGGCTCACTCTGCAGAGGCCGCCTGTGGGTCTCCTCTGTCTGACCAAGAGCCTGAAATGTGAGGCAAAGCTTGAGTGCAGCCTGAGCTCTGAGACACTGCCTGAGACCTGACGCCTGATGCCTGCCCGGCCCCTACATTGGGCCCTGCTCCCTCACCCTACAGCCACTGCCGCCTGACATCTGCTGGGAAGACAGCAGAGCACTCAGCCCTCGCGATCTCTGGACTTATTCTCCACTGATCATCCTCCTGCCCACCTGTGTGTACGCGACCCTCTCCCAGCAGCCTGGCAGAACCGGACGCAGCCACACGGGCCAGTTAGCACCTCATCCCCAGGCCCGCCCCACCTGGTCCTGCCTGCACACGCCCACACTCCTGTGCATGCTCACCCAGGAAGCACACGCACACGCCAACTGGCCCGCACACACGCTCACACCCCTGCACACCTCTGCCCTAGAACTCGCTCTCCAAACAGGAACGTAGCTCCTCTTAGCCTTCTCCTAACCCTGGACAGAGGCCTGACTCCAGGCACGTTGTAGTTGTTTCGTAGGTCATTGTTCAGCTGAAGTGACTAAGGTAAGGAGATTATCTTAAATAAGCATTTATAAAGTTAAACATTCAAATAAGCATCTTTCAAAATACTATTTGGAAAGTCCTTTCTTTGGTCCAGTGACAGTCAAACGCTTTTGAAACTCTCTAATCTGTGTGGCAAGGTGCCCAGGATCCGAGTGACGCGTCAGAGGCTCAGAAGCCGTCAGCAGGCCTCTCCCTGCTGGGGAGTCTCCAGACCCTCTGCTTCCTGTGCCTGTTGTCGCCCTCGCCTGCGCAGATTTGGTTCAAGGGCCCTGGTCTCATGTCAGCCCCGTGGAAGCAGAGCCTGGGGGTCCATCCGCAGAGCAGTGGCTCTGACTGCCTCTGGTTCTCAGTGACTGAAGGTGCTAGAAAACCAGAGAAGGTGCCGCAGTGCTGGGCGACCGAGGAAAGGAGCGTGGGGTTGTCTGCAGCCGCCCACGGCAAGGCTTCCTGAGCCCACAGCACTGTTTCCCAGGCTCGCTGCCCAGGATCAGCAAGGGCCCGATGAGTCACCCGCAGACTGCCTCTGGGGTCAGCCAGACCCGGGCCCTCGCCTGGTAGCTCACGGAGCTTCGGCAGGACGCAGATCCTCAAGGGCCGCAGACCCTGGCTGGTTTTGTCCAGTGGCTGCCCTCGGCTCCTTGCCCCCGGGCCTTCCGGTCTTGGCTTCCTCTTCCAAACCAGCCAAGAAGAGAGCGTCTTAGCAGGACAGACATCAGGGCTTATGCGACAGGATGAGAGAAATGAGTACCCATCTCTGTGGCCACATTCCATGGTGGGCCAAGGTCGTGTGACGTAGCACGCAGTCACCCTCATCCTTCCTGCCGGATCGTACCGGCCGCATGCAAGTCAGAGGTGAGCACCCAGCCCGGGGGTGCAGACGCCGGCGGGACGAGGGGGCAGTTCCCAGGGGTGTTTAGCCTCCGTCTGCTACTTGCGCGGTTTCCTTTACGCTTGCTTGTCGGGGGGACTAAGGATGCCCGCTTCAAAGACGCGTCATTAGGAAGTGACGAGAGGTGAGGTGGGGCACTGAGGGCAGCCCCGGGGCCGGCCGTGGGGCGGGAGCCGCATCCACCGTCAGCACTGAGGGCAGGGGGTCCCCTCTTCCTGGGCGTCTCTGGGGGAGCCCTTCACCCCTGCTCATCACAGCACCAGCCCGCTGGAGGAGGCTGCAGCCGCGGGCATCAGGGCGGCATCCCAAGCACACCGGGGCCCGTCCCCGTGTCCCAGGCATGGCTGAGTGCCCAGGTCTCCGGTAACTCGCACTCTGGTTAGAGGTGCCTCGACTGTGATGAGCGCTGCTGCTGGCTGTCTCCGTGATGGTGAGTGTTTACTCGTGACAGCCAGCAGCACGACGTACGCTGGAAAGTCCCAGTCTCCCGCGTGCCTCCTCAGTGCTGCCTGCAAACCCGGGTTACTGAACCCTCTTCCGTGAGTGACCCTCAGGATCGGACGATTGCTCAGTGGGCTGCGGTCATGAGTGGACCTGCCGGCAACGTCTCTGCAGGGGAGGAAGGCACCTCCACCCCCGTGCCTGTTCAGGCCTGCTGCAGCAAAGAGTTCAGAGGGGAGAGGGGGCCTAGCAGGGCAGGGGAAGGCCAGCTCTGCCCTGGGCGTGGGGACCTGCCCCTCGGGGGGTGCTGACATAGACCCCACCCGTGTTCTCTCTGCTGCCTCTGCCCTGCTCTGCATTCAGCCCTCTGAGGCCCCCTCTCCCCCCAGAGTCCCCCGGCTCTGCACTCATCTGGTTTTGTCCTCTCCTACCAGAGTGTGTGCCCGAGGAGGGAGCTGAGGACACCCGGGGGGAACTGGGCACCTGGAGGTTGGCACTGCTGATCTTGGAGATGAGCTCGGGGATGGGCAGTGATGGGGGTGATGGTGACTGAGAGGAGCACACATATGAGGGCTCGCATGAGGAACCAAGGGGTGGGCTGGCCCATAGTGAGGTCAGATGGCCTGTAGTAAGGACGGATTGTCTAAAGTGAGGAAGGATGGCCCATAGTGAGGCCGGATGGCCTGTAGTGAGGACGAATGGTCGATAGTGAGGCCGGATGGCCCATACTGAGGATGGATGGTCTATAATGAGGACAATTGTCAGCAGAGGCCACGTGGCATCTAACCTAAGGCTCAGAGAAAAGCCTGGCAGGGGCATGGAATTCAGGAATGGAGGCAGACCTGCTTTGTAGTTAACTACCTCCAACAGCCGACGGTCTTGGGTGAGGTCTGTGGGTCTGCATGTCCTAACCCTGGAGTTGGACAAAGAAGCCTGATGTCAGGGTGCAACAAGCGAGGAGCCCCAGCTTGGGTGTGATTGGCAGTCACAGGACCGGGGTGAACATGGACTTCACGCCCTGCTCACCCCCAGGACCCCTGCCCACATTCCCAGAGGGCATCGCCGCCCAGACTCTGTGCTTGCTGGGGCCACTATCCCCCCGGCCCCCAAGCCCAGGACTGTAGCCAGCCCGGTTGCTGGGCCCCTGTCCCGGGCACACCACGCATAGCCACAGGGTCGTCAGAGGCCCCATCTCCCCGGGAAGCTGCCTGTCCTCCCGCCCAAGCTGCTCTGCCTTCCGCTAATGGTGGAACGCTAACCGGTCAACAGTGCAGGTTGAAACCTTGTAAATGTAACTCATACATTTCATTTTATTTATGGATGTAGAACTTTTTCAGGATTAAGAGTACCCCTTTTGTCTGGTTTTTGTGTAATATGTGTAATACTCAGCTATAAATTTTGCAAATTCAATTTAAATAAATATTTTGTCAGTTGGTTGACTAAATGTTTTCAGATGTCACATTTCAAACCATTATTATAGATCTGACACATCTGATCTCCTTGGACACTTCAAACACTGAGTAAAGAAAACTTGCAAATCTAACCGGAGGTGAGGCAAGCCAGCGGCTCTGCAGGCAGTGGCTCTTAGCCGTTATCGGGGTTGAGATCTTATGGCACAGGAGGGAAGACGGTAGTGTCCGAATGGATGTCCCCCTTCTTTCCGGAGTTGCCTGTGCTGTAATTTCGGAATTTTATTCCAAAAGCAGCCTGTGTGAAATGCGGAAAGGCAGCTGAAGAGCCTGTGCAAAATGCCAAAAACCCCACACAGGTGTTTTCCCAAACACTCTCCGGAAGGCCTTGAGTGAGTGAGTGAGTGACTGGGCCGTTCCACTGACTCTGGGGTGGACACCCCAGCCTGCCCTGCATCCTCCAGCCACGGCAGCACCTCGTGCCTCTGAGGTACCAGTGGCACTGGGGCTCTGGTGTTCCTCAGAGTTAGGCCCGACCTGTGCAGCTGGGCGGGCGAGGGCAGCGGAGGCTGCAGGCGGGAGGTTCTCGTTAGGCCCGACCTGTGCAGCTGGGCGGGCGAGGGCAGCGGAGGCTGCAGGCCGGGAGGTTCTCGTTAGGCCCGACCTGTGCAGCTGGGCGGGCGAGGGCAGCGGAGGCTGCAGGACCGGGGAGGTTCTCAACTCCCGCTCTGTGCCTCCTCTGGTCCTCTTGGGCTTTGTTTTCTACTCTGAACAAACTAAGGGCCCCTCGAACACTGCACTGTGCTTGCAGACCTGGGAGCTGGCAGCAGCCCCCTGGACGGGAGGAAGGAAGCCGCCCAGTGAGGGGGCAGGACTCCCACTGGACTTGAGCAACTGCACCAGTGACCTGCTGACCAGAGGTCTGGGCCACAACCACGTGGCCAGGAGCTCGTGGCTTAACCAGGTGGGCCCTGAGGGGTCTCAGTGCGTGGCTGCACTGGGCTGGCCTCTCCGCACTCACAGGCCTGCAGGGCTGCGAGGGGCCTCTCCAGCACCAAGCGCACGGCCGGCACCCTGGCCTCGGCGCCCAGCTTTTGGACGGTGGGAGGGGTAGGCCGGCTGTTGAAGCCCCGGCCTGTGGACTCGTTGAGGTGGCCGAGCCTGGTCCTGGTCAGCCTGGAGAGGACGCAGGCAGCCGGCTCCCCTTTCGGTTGAGCTGGGGGTGCCCCTGAGGAGCGAGGGTGCGCTCAGGCTGTGCTCTGCCTGGAGACAGTGACCTTGTCCCAGGGGAGGTGAGCGGTCCGCCGCAGGATTAGGGCCGCCATAGGTGGATGGTGAGCAGAGCCGTGGGAGAGCAGGGTGGGTGAGCAGGCCCGTTTCCTCCTGGCCCCATCTGGTAATCAGGCTTTGCCCTCGAGCAAAAGTCCGATACTCCTCACAGTGTTTGTCTTGGCAGCACGTTTATAGACTGTTGCTCACAGTCATGCTAATCCCGCTGCTGCAAGACACACTGCTGCCTATGGCTACTCGGAAGCCCTGTGCCCGGAGCCTGGTGGGCAGGTTTTGTGTCCTCCCCAGGGAGAGGACTGTGTCCACAGCACCCCGGTGACCCGACTCCCCAGGGAGAGGACTGTGTCCACAGCACCCCGGTGACCTAGCTCCCCAGGGAGAGCACTGTGTCCACAGCACCCCAGTGACCCGACTCCCCAGGGAGAGCCCTGTGTCCACAGCACCCCAGTGACCTGACTCCCCAGGGAGAGGACTGTGTCCACAGCACCCCAGTGACCCGACTCCCAGGACAGCACCCCCCAAGGAGAGGAGTGACCCGACTCCCCAGGGAGAGCCCTGTGTCCACAGCACCCCAGTGACCTGACTCCCCAGGGAGAGGACTGTGTCCACAGCACCCCAGTGACCTGACTCCCCAAGGAGAGGACTGTGTCTGCAGCACCCCGGTGACCCGACTCCCCAGGGAGAGGACTGTGTCCACAGCACCCCAGGAGAGGGAGAGGACTGTGTCTGCAGCACCCTGGTGCACCCCAGTGACCTGACTCCCCAGGGAGAGGACTGTGTCTGCAGCACCCCGGTGACCCGACTCCCCAGGGAGAGGACTGTGTCCACAGCACCCCACTCCCCAGGGAGAGGACTATGTCCACAGCACCCCAGTGACCCGACTCCCCAGGGAGAGGACTGTGTCCACGGCACCCCAGTGACCAGGCTGGCCTTCAGTAATGGCCTCCATTATTCTCACACTGCAAGTGCTACACATTAAGACAGCCTCTCGTATCAATTATTAAATGAATCCAGATAAACGTGAAGTGATTTCTGCTTAGAACACAGCTACCATAATAATAAATTTCCCGTATGTGAGCACCAGAAGCAGTACATTGTAAGGGCAGTTTTGCTTTGTTCCTGCATTGTAATGGGCGTGAACACAAGCATACCCATAGGTACGCACGTGCATCCTCACACACCTGGCGTGGCTGCAGAGGTTGTCTGGGCAACCGTTCTTCTTGATGCTGTCTGGGTGTTTCGGGTTGAGGGGAGGGGCTGTCTCCTGCTCTGGCTGCAGGGAACCCATGTCATTGCCATGATGGCACAAAAGGAAGCTTTTCCTCCAACCTGGTGCTTACTTGAGGAGAACAAAGCCCGCTCAGGCCTGGAGGGTGAGACGCAGCAGCTGAGGCGGAGGGCGGAAGCCCCACGGCCCAAACGGCAGAGGAGACGAGTGTCCGCACGGTGACCTTTGCACCTTGAGGCTCAAGGGGGCCACCGCTGTTTCCCCTGGGGGCGCGGGCACTGGACTGTCCCCTGACAGCCTCTCTCCAGGTCCTCTCACTGAGCCCAGATCTGCCGCAGGACGCAGCGTAGACTTGTCTGTGGGCAGGAAGAGGGCTCAGGACTGGGAGCTTCCCGAGAGACAGGGCTGGTCCACCGCACACGGCCTGCCAGGCGCCACCTCCTGGCCCGGGCCTGGGAGCCATGGGGGCGGAGGTGGCCACAGGAGCCCACACATGCTTTCCATGGAAGCACTGATTGAGGCTCTACTGTGGACAGTCAGCCAGGGGGCTGCCTTCTGGCTCAGCCCTGGGAGCCATTGGAGGTGGGGGGCGTGCTAGCCACAGAAGCCCCCACCTGCTTTCCGTGGAAGTGCTGATTGAAGTTACTGCTGCTAAGTTGCTTCAGTCGTGTCTGACTCTGTGCGACTCCATAGACGGTGGCCCACCAGGCTCCCCCGTCCCCGGGATTCTCCAGGCAAGAACACTGGAGTGGGTTGCCATTTCCTTCTCCAATGCATGAAAGGGAAAAGTGAAAGTGAAGTCAGTCGTGTCCGACTCTTTGCGACCCCATGGTCTGCAGCCTACCAGGCTCCTCTGTCCATGGGATTTTCCAGGCAAGAGTACTGGAGTGGGGTGCCATTGCCTTCTCCAGCTGATTGAAGTTAATGATCCACAAATGTCTGGTCTGAGCTTACCCTTCCATACAGCTCCTGGCCTGGCCCTGGGAGCCATGGAGGGCAGTGCGGCCAAGGGACCTGCAGGAACCCACACCTGCTTTCCATGGAAGCATTGATCGAGGTTAATGATCCACAAGTGTCTGATCTGAGCTTACCCCCTACACAGTTCTCTGTCCCTGGGAGCTTGTCATCCTTCAGGGGCCAAGCATACCTATGCTTCGCCGTCCTCTCTTGGGGGAGCCGGGACCACCCCCACCTGCTGGGTGAGCCGAGCCCATGACCCCCTGTCGTCAAAGACTCTGCCCCTCCCTGCCCGGGGCCTGTGGACTCCAAGGTGACCTGGGTGGGAGGAGCTTCTGCAGAAGAAGTGGGGCCCCCGCCAGGCTCAGCCGGGCTGGTGCAGGAGCTGGCCGCCTCCGGGGGTCTGTGTGGAGGTTCGGGGTGTCCACATGGGGAGAGCAGCACTCTCCTCCCCAGGAGGAGGACAGGAACAGCCTGACCATGAGCGCCGTGCAGGGAGGGCCACCCAAGCCCGCACAGAGGAGTGGAAGCAGGCGAAGCAGACACTCCCGGGAACCGGAGCTGGTCTCCTCCACAAGCATCACTGGGGCGGCAGGCGCGTGAGGACGGAGGAGCCAAAGGAGACCACAGGGCACAGGCCCCAGCCAGACCGCAGCCAGCCTACCCTCGGGTTAGGTCCCACGGGCGCCCCTGCCCCCCGGAGGGCCGTCCACGCTGGCCTGACTTCAGGCTGGAGGGCCGTCCACGCTGGCCTGAGGCTCCACTGCCCCCGGAGGGCCGTCCTTGCCGGCCTGACTGCCGGCCAGAAGGCCGTCCACACTGGCCTGATCCCAGGCTAGAGGGCTGTCCACTCTGGCCTGACTGAGCGTTGGTGCCCAGAAAGGGCGCTGTGTCGGGCGGGAGGGCAGGGCTCGCAGGGTCTGCTCTGTCCCCTGTGACGTGCCTTCCCCCGCCCCCCATTCAGGCATCAAACGGCACAGATTGGGGCTTGGCCTCAGTGACGGGGTGACTGGAAGTGAGACCCTCCAGCGAAGCCTCTTCCCGGGCTCTCAGGTAGCTGGGGGCCCAGCACCTCCAAACCCAGGATGCCCGTCTCCCCCTAGGAGACTACTCCCCGTCACTCAGACGGGCCCCTCCCCAGTCCGTCTTGAAGACTTGTCCTTATTTGTTAAAATCCCATGGGTCCTGACACGGTCCGCTCAAGAACAGCACTGCAGAACCGCTGCAGGGCGGGCTGCCTGGTGTGTCCCGTCCCAGCCATCCCTGTCCTGCTCTGCCGAGCTCGCCCGAGTCATCGGGACCCACCCCCGGCCCCCACAGGAGGGAAAGCGAGCGCCCCGTCCCTGAGCGGGCCTCCCGTGGGCCTGCAGCAGGCCCGTCTTCCCCACAGTCTGCATCACAAGGGCGGAGGGAGCACAGCCGTCAGCTTTCTGGTGACAAGGCCACCATCCAGGCAGGGCTCGCGGGCACCTCCTGCCCTCCCTCGCTGCCCCCGTGGAGGGACCCCTCTGGGCTCCCAGAGCACAGGCTGAGCCCCCGACCCAGGCCCGGCCTCTGGGAACCTGCTCGGGGGCAAGATCCCTTGGAAGGGCTCCTGGCCCTTGGGGCGTGATGCGGCTCCATCTGCTTGTCCCAGAGCCTGCACAGAGCAGGGCTACCCGCCCTCGTCCAAACCCCTTTCTGCAGGGCCAGGCTCCCCAAGTCCCCTACAGCATCTCACCCAACTGCACAGACCAGACTCACGTTCAAAGGTCATGAGCTGAGGGGCTGAGAGCAGGGGCTGCCACCTTTGAATCTGGGGTTGAAGTCTGCCCCAATAGGGGCCAGAGCTGGTGAGTGGCACAGGCCCCGTATCCACTCCAGGTGGCTTGCAGCAGCCCAGCTGCATCTGATGGTAGCAAAAACCCCAGGCAGTCACCTGCCAGGCCGCCCCCCCGTGGCCCTGAAGTGTGCCCGCACACCGGGGGGCAGAGCCTGGGCTGGGGCCAACTCATCACCCCCCACCCCCCGGGGACTGCCTCTGTCCCACAGGGGTCCGGTCACTGCTGCTTGGAGGGCTGCCCACGGGATGTGCTTGGGGTCAGCATTCACGTGGCCAGCCCACAGGAGCAACGTGGCTCGTGGGAAGCCTGCAGAAGACACCCAGCTGGAGATATCTTTTCCAGACGTGCTACCTGATTTGTTTTTCCAAAGGAAAGCAAAGAAAAGGGAGCTAGGTGGGGCTGAGGCCCAGAGGAAGCAGGAAGAAGGTGGAGGCCGCCAGGCGTGACCCTACAGGCCCAGGTCCTGTAAGGTGATCGCTCTCGGGAGAAGGGAGCGGGCGGTGATGACAGGAAGGGGCTCACCAAGTCAGCGCCCTGCGCTTCCGGGACTGGAACAGAGGCAAGCGGGCGAGTTATAGCCCAGAGGCCTCCCCACACAGCTCTCTCTGCAATGGTCTTGGCTCGAAGACAGCACGGGAGGAGGCGGGGGGACAGGGGCCCCCTCGATGGCATAGGGAGGGGTCCTGCAGGGCTGGCAAGGGAGGGATGGGGGCCCCTGGACGGCATGGGGGAATGGGGGCCCCAGGCCAGCTTGGAAGAATGGGGGCCCCTGAACTGCAGGGAGGGATGGGGAGGGGCCCCTGGACAGCTTGGAGGGACAGGGGCCCCCAGCTTGAAGAATGGAGGGGGGGACCCCTGACAACATGCAGGGGAGGGATGAGGCCCCTGAGCGGCCCCTGGACAGCTTGAGGGACAGGGCCCCTGAACAACATGGGGGTGGGGCCCCTGCCAACGGGACAGGGGGGAATGGGGGCCCCAGGCTGGCTTGGAGGGACAGGGGCCCCTGGACAGCATGGGGGAATGGGGGCCCCAGGCCAGCTTGGAGGGACAGGGGGCCCTGGACAGAAGGGGAGGGACAAGGAGGGGCCCCAAGGGCTGTGGGGCTGGTGACCGGCTGGTGGGGTGCACCGCAGCTCTCAGCCGCACAGGCTCCTCCGTTGGAAGCACCCTGTTGTAGGCAAGAAGCAAATCGCAGCACCTGAAGGGTTCACGACCCACCTTTCCCTGAGAACCTATTCTTTCCAGAGAAGCCATGGGGAGAAGGCGCACGGAGCCCTTTCAAGGGAGCAGAGACCCCCGGCCGCGCAGAGGAGCTGGCGGATTTTCTAGTGGCTAAGGCGACAGGTTGTCGTGGCAGGGGCTTGACTGCCTTTCAGAGAGGACTCTGCCGGCTTCTGGACTGCTCGTCAGCACTGGGGCCTCCGTTTACCAGACAGACTGCCCGACAGAGATGGGACCGCAATGGGGACAAGCTGCCGCGGCCCTAAGAGAAAGTGGAGCCCGTGGGTGATCATCTGTGAGCAGCTGGGTGCCTGTGCTCACTCGGGATGGGCGGTATTTGGGGGGAGAGCATTCTCCATGTCCGTGGTCTGAACTGCTTGTGGGGCGTGTTGGGTCTTCGCAGCCTCAAGCTCTGGACCGTGCCCCGAGGGCTCTTCTCAAGGTGTGATCCGGGAACCCCGTGCCCCAGGGATGTCGCCACGTTCAGAGAAGAAAGGCGTCTCAGGAGGGCGGGAGACGCTCCGTGTTCCGGCCTTCCGTGGAAGTTCACAGTGTCAAGTTCCCAGGAGGAGACGTCACTGCAGGCCGGGGCCTTTGCTTTCTGGGAACCTACCTGGTGCTTCCAGAGTTTCCCCATTGTTTTGACCGTGGAATCCATCCCTGCTTTCACTTTTCCCAAAAGACCCACCAAGAACATCTTGTGAGCAGTTGAGGGCCGCCTTCTTGAGGGCCAATTGTGCTCCACTGCTTCTTATGAAGGGAGATAGTGACAGAATTTTTAAAAATTTTTCTTTCAATCTGAAAGTAAAAATTGAAAAGTAATTTGTTTTTTAGATATTATGATATACAATATTATATTAGTTTCCGATGTGCAACAATTTAACTTTAATTTTAAATTAAATTTAAAATTAATTCAATATTAATTTAAACTGTAAGGAATTTTCAAAGTACAGAATAATATATAATGCAAAGTATTTCTTCCTACCCTATTAAGGTTCTCCAGAGAAATCAACAGATGTGTATGCCTATGTAGGTATGTGTGTTTATATCTATCTACATACATTATAGACAGTGAGAGAGATAGACAGAGACAAAAGGTGTCTACAAAACAATGGCCGCAGAAAGAAAGAATGGAGCGGCCTGAAGGAGACACAATATCCAGAGACCAGGGAAGGAGTGACTTGTTGGAAAGGCTACAAAAACTAGAAAACACTCCAGGTGCATCTCTGAGAACAAGGCGGGGTGGGGGACCCTGCTAAACTAGAATTGTTTAAGCAGAAAAAAACACTCTCCAGAAAATAGAGTGAAACTATTTTTAGACAAGCCAGCGCTGAGGAAATTCACAGGCCTGCACCGTGACCGTTAGGGAGGCTCCTCCGTTAGACCGGCGAAAGTTTGGAGCCGCACGGATGAAGAACGCCAGACACAGCAGATACGTGCGCGAGCAAGAAGAGACTTTCTCTTGCTTTTCCTCTCTTGGAAAGGTGATTGTTAGGAGCACTGCTATATATCTAGTGCTCCCTCTCTTTGCAGAGTCAATGACAAAAACAGAGTTAAAAATCAGATTTACAAGATCGCTGACGGCAGTGATGCTAACAGAGCACCGAGGGGCCCTCAGAGCGTGTGGAGGCGAAACGAGTGGCCACAGCTCTGACCCGAGGCGGCCGCTGTGAGCCGGGCGCCCTCAGCCACCAGGTGCTCACTTCCGGGCAGAAGCGCTTTGTGATTGCTGGAAGCTGACCAGGACGTGCCAGCCTGAGCGCTGCAAACATTAGAGCCACCACTAAAAACCAAGACAAAGGTGTGTAGCTCATAAGCAACTTGTTGGTAAAAAAGGAATTTTTTTAAAGCTCAAAGAGCAGACAGAAAGAAGAAAGAACCCAGAACTGACAGGACAAGTAGGAAGCAAACAGCAAGATGGCAGATTTAACCCAACTGTGTTGGTAGCTACATGGACTGTGAAGCATGTAACACGCCAAATAAAAGGCAAATATTTCCAGATTCCATAGAAAAGCAAGGTCCTAAATTCTATATGCAACTGAAAATAGCCTAGAGTAGCCAAGTTTTGAAAAAGAACCAATTGGAGGACTTCCACCTCCTGATTTCAAGCCTGCTGAAAGCTGCTGCGCCAGGACCGCGTGGCATCCGTGTGAGATGGGTGTGCAGCGTGGGTGCAGAAGTAGCCCTGCTTTCGGGTGCGCTTGATTGCAGACATCGAACCCACACAGGCCGGTGGGGAAGGAGTGTGCTTTTCAACAAATGGTGCTGGGACCATTGACAAGCTACATGCAAGAAAACAAGCTCAGGCCCTTACTTTACACCATGTACCAAAATCAGCTCAAGATACGAAAACATGAATGTAAGAGCTAACCCTGCAGAACTGAGACAGGGAGTATTCTCGTGACACTGGTTTCAGTTCAGTTTCAGTTCAGTGGAGGTGATGGAATTCCAGTTGAGCTATTTCAAACCCTGAAAGATGATGCTGTGAAAGTGCTGCACTCAATATGCCAGCACATTTGGAAAACTCAGCAGTGGCCACAGGACTGGAAAAGGTCAGTTTTCATTCCAATCCCAAAGAAAGGCAATGCCAAAGAATGCTCAAACTACCGCACAATTGCACTCATCTCACACGCTAGTAAAGTAATGCTCAAAATTCTCCAAGCCAGGCTTCAGCAATACATGAACTGTGAACTTCCAGATGCTCAAGCTGGTTTTAGAAAAGGCAGAGGAACCAGAGATCAAATTGCCAACATCTGCTGGATCATGGAAAAAGCAAGAAAGTTCCAGAAAAACATCTATTTCTGCTTTATTGACTATGCCAAAGCCTTTGACTATGTGGATCACAATAAACTGTGGAAAATTCTGAAAGAGATGGGAATACCAGACCACCTGACCTGCCTCTTGAGAAACCTGTATGCAAGTCAGGAAGCAACAGTTAGAACTGGACATGGAACAACAGACTGGTTCTAAATAGGAAAAGGAGTACATCAAGGCTGTATGTTGTCACCCTGCTTATTTAACTTATATGCAGAATACATCATGAGAAATGCTGGGCTGGATGAAGCACAAGCTGGAACCAAGATTGCCAGGAGAAATATCAATAACCTCAGATATGCAGATGACACCACCCTTATGGCAGAAAGTGAAGAGGAACTCAAAAGCCTCTTGATGAAGGTGAAAGAGGAGAGTGAAAAAGTTGGCTTAAAACTCAACATTCAGAAAAGTAAGATCATGGCATCTGGTCCCATCACTTCATGGGAAATAGATGGGGAAACAGTGGAAACAGTGTCAGACTTTATTTTTTGGGCTCCCAAATCACTGCAGATGGTGACTGCAGCCATGAAATTAAAAGACACTTACTCCTTGGAAGGAAAGTTATGACCAACCTAAATAGCATATTGAAAAGCAGAGACATTACTTTGCCAACAAAGGTCCGTCTAGTCAAGGCTATGGTTTTTCCAGTTGTCATGTATGGATGTGAGAGTTGGACTGTGAAGAAAGCTGAGCACCGAAGCATTGATGCTTTTGAACTGTGGTGCTGGAGAAGACTCTTGAGAGTCCCTTGGACTGCAAGGAGATCCAACCAGTCCATTTTGAAGATCAGCCCTGGGATTTCTTTGGAAGGAATGATGCTAAAGCTGAAACTCCAGTACTTTGGCCACCTCATGCGAAGCGTTGACTCATTGGAAAAGATTCTGATGATGGGAGGGATTGGGGGCAGGAGGAGAAGGGGACGACAGAGGATGACATGGCTGGATGGCATCACCGACTCAATGGACGTGAATCTGAGTGAACTCTGGGAGTTGGTGATGGACAGGGAGGCCTGGTGTGCTGCAATTCATAGGGTTGCAAAAAGTCGGACCCAGCATTGGTTTAGGCAAAGATATTTCTGACATGCCACCAAAACCATGATCCAAGAAACAAAACAGTCAGTCAATTTATCATATTTAAAAACTACTGTTCTTTGGAAGACACTGCTAAGAAAACAAAATAAAATAAATTCTATAGTGGTAGAAAACACTTGAAAAATACATTAAAAAGTAAGAATTGTATCCATAATATATAATCAACTTCATTACTCACTAATAAAACTAACAGCCTGTTTTTTTTTTAATGAGCAAAATATTTTAATAAACACTTAAAGGGCTAAACCAATGGAAATGTACATGTGAAAAGATGTTTAATATAATTAGTGATTAAAAAAATTCAAATTAAAACCAAAAGACTACTCCACACCCAGTAAGAATGGGTAAATTTAAAAAGCTAAAAACCTGACAATACTCAGTATTGTTGAAAATGTAGAGTAACTAGAATTACCATACATTGTGGATGGAAATGCAAAATGGTACAGACACTTTGGAATACACACAGCATTTTTTTAAACACACACAACACACCAGCAACCTCACTCCTAAGTATTCACCTAAGGGAATGAAAATTCACACAATATCTTGAACGCAGATGTTGATATCAGCCTTATTCACAGTGTCCACGGCCAGGGTTCGCTCAGATGACTCAGATGACTGTCATTCGCTCAGATGACTGTCGGGGAGCAGACCGACGGGTGTGGTCTCTTCCTGAAGTGGGACACCGCTCTGCTGCCGAAGGGCGAAGGGCTGGACCGCTGCCCCCTGTGGCAGCCCAGCACGTCTTAAAACCATCCCAAGTGAAAGCAGCCAGACGCGCAGGACCACACGCAGCAGGACGCCACTTACATGAAATGTATATGAAATTTTGGAGGAGGCAACAGAAGAGTAAGAGAAATGGAGGTGGTTGCCAAGGTCCAGAAGCTGGGTCCGGGGGATGGGATGCTGACCCCGAAGGGGCAGGGGGACGCTTTCAGGGGTAGAAATATTCTGTTTACTTATTGCAGTGATGACTTCATGCCTGTAAAATTGCACTTCCCAAAACTTAGAATATTACGGTGAAAATTGGTGCATTTCTTTACACATAAATTACCATCAGCAAAGCTGATTTTTTTTAAAGCAGTAAACTACTTGTAGCCTTTTCCCAGCAAGCTGCTGGGGCACACCCCTAGGGAGCCCTGGGCAGATGTGTGCTCCTTAAAATTATATATTTTAAGATGTGCTGAGCAGGGGTCAGCGGTTCATCCCTTCACCCTTCTGCAGCAAATCAGTGTCCCGCTTCGTGAAGAGAACACATCTGTTGATCTGCCCCGGCTGAGCACGGACACTGTGGATAAAGCTGATACGAGCACCCACGTTCAAGACACTGGATGAACGGAAGCGCTCGTCCCCTCAGGTGGTCGAGGCGCTCCTGGGCTGAGGCACCGTGTGGGAAAGTCACGTGGGGGTGGCCCCAGGCCCGGGCTCGAGGTGGCCGCGGTGACTCTGCCCGTCTTTGAGCTGACCCCGCGAGTGCTGCCCAAACTGCGAGTTCGTGAGCAGCACCCACCTCACTGCTTCAACAGTGACGTTCTGAGGCGTCTGCCCGGTTTGGATGACTGGCAGAGCTGTGGAAGGCCCAAAAGTGAAACCCGGCCCACTGCTCATCAGCATGCTGCACTGCCTTCCTTGTCTCCAAAGGCACCATTTCTCACCCCCCAACCCTGGCCTAGAAACGCAACCTTCCAGAGGGTCTGCGGTTCAGGCAAGCACAAGACACAAGGTCAGACAAATAGACCAAAGGAATGGAGTCCAGAAAGAAACCCTGTGTTTATGGTCAGTTGAGTTTTGACCAAGGCACCAAGAGAATGTACTGAGGGAAAGGACAGTCTTCAACAAATCGTGTTGTGACAACTGGAAATTCACATGCGAAAGAATGGAACTAGACCCCTACTTTATATCATCAGTTCAGTTCAGTTCAGTTCAGTCGCTCAGTCGTGTCTGACTCTTTGCGACCCCATGAATCGCACCACGCCAGGCCTCCCTGCCCATCACCAACTCCCGGAGTTCACTCAGACTCACGTCCATCAAGTCGGTGATGCCATATCATATATTAATACAAATACTAAAAAATGAATCAACAACCTGATGTGAGAGCTAAAACTGTAAAACCCTTAGAAGAAAATATAGAAGCAAATCTTCATGACCTTAGGTTGGAAAATAAATTCTTAGATACAAAAGAATGGAAAATAAAAGAAAAAAAATAGTAAATTTACTTCACTGATGCCGAAGAATTTTCTAACTACTGTACAACTGTGTTAATTTCACATGCTAGCAAGCTAATACTCAAAATCCTTCAAGCTAGGCTTCAACAGCATGTGAAACAAGAACTTGCAGATGTATAAGCTAGGTTTAGGCAGAGGAACCAGAGATCAAAGTGTTAACAGCCGTTTGACCATAGAAAATTGAGAGAGTTCCAGAAAAACCTCTACTTGTGCTTCACTGACTACACTAAAGCCTTTGATTGTGTGGGTCACAACAAACTGTTGAAAATTCTTAAAGAGATGGGAATACCAGACCACCTTACCTGCTTCCTGAGAAACCTGTGTTCAGGTCATGAAGCAATGGTGAGAACATTACGTGGAAAAACCGGTTCAAAACTGGGAAAGGAGTACGTCAGGGCTGCATATCATCACCCTGCTTATTTAACTCATATGCAGAGTACATGTGAAGTGCCAGGCTGGATGAATCACAAGCTGGAATCAAGACTGTTGGAAGAGATATCAGCAACCTCAGATATGCAGATGATACCACCCTAGTGGCAGAAAGTGAAGAGGAACTAAAGAACCTCTTGGTGAAGGTGAAAGGAGAGTGAAAAAGCTGGCTTAAAACTCAGTGTTCAAAAAAGGAAGACCACGGCATCCAGTCCCATCACTTCATGGCAAGTAGAAGGGTAAAAATGGAGGCGTGACAGACTTTATTTTCTGGGCTCCAAAATCACTGTGGATGCTGACTGCAGCCACGAAATCAAAAGATGCTTGCTCCTTGGAAGAAAAATTATGACAAACTTAGACAGCGTATTAGAAAGCAAAGACATCACTTTGCTGACAAAGGTCTGTATAGTCAAAGCTATATTTTTTCCAGTAGTCGTGTATGGATGTGAGAGCTGCACCGTAAAGAAGGCTGACTGCCAAAGAATTGATGCTTTTGAACTGTGGTTTGGAGAAGACTCTTGAGAGTCCCAGGGTCAGAGCAGCTCTGTTCACACCACTGACATGGACTCGCCCTTGACCAGACTCTGCTTGGGGTCTCCTGAGCTGTGTTTCGACCAGGAGATCAAACCAGTCAATCCAAAAGGAAATCAACCCTGAATATTCATTGGAAGGACTGATGGTAAAGCTGAAGTTCCAATACTTTGGCCACCTGATGCAAAGCTCCAACACACGGAAAAGACCCTGAGGCTGTGAAAGATTGAAAACAAGAGGAGGGGACGACAGAGGATGAGATGGTTGGGTGGCATCACTGACTCAGTGGACATGAGTTTGAACAAGCTCTGAGAGCTGGTGATGGACAGGGAAGCCTGGCCATAATGTTGTAGTCCATGGAGTCACAAAGAGTCGGATGTGACTTAGTGACTAAACAACAGCAACTTCACCGAAATTGAAACTTTTTTGTTTAAAAGAACACTCAAGAAAGTGAAAAGAAAATCCATGGAATCTGAAAAAATATTTGCAAATCATGTATCTGATAAGGAACACGTCTAAAATATACAAAAACCTTTTATAATTCACCAACAAAAGAAAAAACTGTAACAACAAAATGGTCAAAATTTTAAATCGTTATTCTCCAAAGAAGACACACAAGTGGAAAATAAGCGGATGAAGAGATGCTCAGTGTCATGTGTCACTAAGGAAATGTATGACAGGGCCGCGTGAGACCCTGGTCCAGACGAGACCACTGTGGTCCAGATGGGCCACACCTGTCAGCAAGGCTGTGGGGAATGAACCGCCCTCACGGCCGGCTGGAACGTACAATGGCGCAGCTCTTCAGGAAACAGTTTGACAGAACCTCAAAGCAACAGGAGGCCACCGTGGTCCAGCAACCCCACCCTGGACGAACGCCCGAGAGAACGGACACCTGTTCAGCAAAGCCAGGCGCCAGAGGGGTCACAGCGGACGGCTCACGCCACTGGGCAGACTCGCCCCGGCCAGATCCTGCTCGGGTCCGCACCACGGGCTCCCTCGCCCGGCTCTGCGTTGGCCACGCCGTCAAGAGTCCTGCCCCGTCGGTTTGGCCAGAACAGCCCCTCCAATCTGGTCAGGGCCCTCACCCCTCCCGGCCCCAGGGGCGTCTGAGCCCTTGGCTGCCCTCAGCACAAGTCCCCTCGAGGTCCCGTCAGAAACCACCCCTGTCGCCCCGGGGCAGCCTCCTCCTGGTGAGGCTCTGTCCGCCAGCCCCTCCCCTGGCTCCCTGCCATGAATCTGCACGTTTCTTCTGTGCTGTCTTAGGAGCTGGGCCCACCTCCTGCCCCCCCCCCCTTGGAGTCCCACCTGGTGGTCTCTGCACCTGCACTGGGCTCGAGCAGGTGCCACCGACTACACCGCAGGGCACAGGGTCCTGAACGGGAGGGGCAGCGCTGCCCTCAGAGGCTGCTTCTGCAGTGAAGGCGGAGGGCTGACCCGCATGACACTGGACGTGCCTCGGAAACGCAGCTGCGTTGAGGCGACAGGTCGCAGAGGCTGACCGCCAGGTGACACAGAGTGGACACGCCGTGCCGTCGGGGGAGTGGCAGGGGGCTGCCGGGAGTGAGAGCTGGGGCGCTGTCTCGGGGAGACGGAAGGGCCTCAGGACTAGAGTGTGACGGGGTGCGCCTCGGAGGTGTGTAACACCAACGGAATCGTGCGCTTTAAATGGGTGAATCCCATGTAAATCAGACCTCAAGAAAGCTGTTAGGGTTAGGGTTAGTTGTTGAATAACATTTGTTAAATTAGAAATATCTATAGACGCGAACTTTCACAACTGCTTTTTAAAAGAACACGTCTTCCACCAAATGGTGACACGTATTTTGTGAAAAAGAGAACTTCATGGAAATGGGATCAGGCAGTGCTGGGTAAACATGCCCGTCCGGTGCTTTCTGGGCAGGCTCTTGGCTTCCCGGGGGTGGGGGTCTGGGCCGTTTGCACAGATACGTGAGTTCACCCGCGGCACCAGGAGTGGAGGGGGCTGCTCTTACTTCTCACTCTCAACGGCTTAGCTCCTTTCCAGGAGGCAGGCTGCTGAGGCCGGTGGCCTCCAATCAGGCTCTGGGGAGAGGGGCCCATGCGAGCCCCTCTTGGGCAGGGAGGGATGGGGTGGGCACAGCCGAGTTAGTGCTGGACAGAGCCCGTGGGCCCCTGAGGGCCTCTGGGAAGCTGTGTGTGTGAGGCACCCATTCTCTGTGAAGCCTCTTCCTGACCTGCGAGGAGAAGCCCACCTCCCCCCACCCGCCTGCTCCCCCTCCACCCGACCCAACCCCAGGGCCTTCTGTAGGTTATGTTGCTGAAGTCAAACTTGGTGTGTGTGTTTAGGGCCAGTCACTGCCCTTTTTCTGGGTCTGAAAACAGGGTGCTAAGCTGCTAAACAACGTGTACCCCCATCAGGAAAAATCAAAGAGAGCACACACACTTTCCAAGCAGTGATCCAGGAAGCAGCAGTTCACCCTGCTGCGACATTCTCTTCTGTTTTCGTTTTACCTGAAGGCTCTCTGAAGTTCTGCTGCTGCTAAGTCACTTCAGTCGTGTCCGACTCCGCGCGACCTCATTGACGGCAGCCCACCAGGCTCCCCCATCCCTGGGATTCTCCAGGCAAGAACACTGGAGTGGGTTGCCATTTCCTTCTCCAATGCATGAAAGTGAAAAATGAAAGTGAAATCGCTCAGTCGTGTCAGACCCTCAGCGACCCCATGGACTGCAGACTTCCAGGCTCCTCGGTCCATGGGATTTTCCAGGCAAGAGTACTGGAGTGGGGTGCCATTGCCTTCTGAAGTCCTACTGGACGGGATTTCCGATGCGTTTCGAACGTCCTCTGGTCTCCCGAGGGCACAGGATGGACTCCCGGGCACAGCTGCCTCTGGGCACCTGCACACCCATCTCCGTCAGGTCTGACCCAGCTCCAGCACCCTCCCTGAAGCCTCGTCCTCCTCACCGTGCCCCCCTCCACACTGCTGTCGAGCAAACCAAGGCAGCCTGCACGCCCATGAGTCAGATCAAAGGGAGAACGCTCCCTTTCTGACTGCAGAGCCTCTAGAAAGCTCAGTAGGCTGGCCTGCAGCCCTTGGCAGGCTTCTGGCGGAAGCGTCACATCCGCGTGGCGACTGCTTCCCACCGTGACTGCAGTCCTGCCCTCCCTGCCCTCCCTGCCCCGTTCCTGGGCTCCTTCTCAACTTCTGACTAGGCAGGCTTCTGCCTCCAGGCCCCCCTCCCCTTCAGAGCCTGCTGAGTGAGACGCTGGAATGTTCATGGTGCTCTATCGCACCCTCCACCGTCCGCTGTCCACCATCCGCCAGGCTCAGAACACAGACGCCGTCCAGCTGCAAAGGCATGAGGGCCACTGAGTGGCTGAGAGCTGAGGGCCGCAGACTCTCCGGGGGAAGAGGGATGGGACAGCACTGGCCACAGAAATAAGCTTCTGTGGAACGTTGGCGGTAGGCGAGGAGCCCAGCGCCAGGGTGGCGCTAGAGGACAGTCTAGTCCAGCCTGCACTGCAGCTGTGCAGACAGACAGATGGAACAGGCCTCCAAGGGCCAGGCCACGGTGTCCTGGGCAAGGACAAGGCTCCAGGGCTGGAGGAGGGGCATGCACACCATCTCTACCCGACAGAAGGGCCCTCACATGTCAATGAGCCGGCCAACGTCCAAGCCCAGGCGTGGACTAACCTCCTGCTCATGTGTTATCAGGCCCAGGGCTGGCAGCATCCTGATCCACAGGACGAAGCCCGGCCTTGAAATCTGGGAGGACCGTGGACAGAAGCAAGGAGACCGGACTCTAAGTGGAGACTCAGGGCAGAAGCCCCGCTCACATCCGCCCCTGCCAGCTGGCTGAAGCCTGGAGCCTCCGGAGCCTCTGAGAACGTCCGCTAAAGGGAGGGAGTGCCAGGTTTAACTGGATGCATCTTGAGTATGTCCTGAAATGCTGTTAATGGAGTTCAGTTAAAGGGAATTCAAGTTCAATCAACTTAGCAAAAACACACTGAGTCCCCACTCCAAATAAGGCTCCAGAAAGGCCAGGACCAGCTGCTCTTAGAGAAATGTGTGAGCTTTTGGATTTTAAATGGTTGGTCTGGTGTTAGGGGCTATTGAAACCCTGTTACCACTCATCGAAATAATCAGAATTAATTTAGGATTTGATGGCAAGCTGAGTCAACTTATAAGCAGGAAACATGGAGAAACAATTCACCATAACAAGGAATGCAGTTCCACTTCACTTACTGCTCGTGAGAAAGGAAGAGCTTCACCTGGGAGGCTGCTGCTGCTGCTGCTGAGTCGCTTCAGTCGTGTCCGACTCTGTGTGACCCCATAGACGGCAGCCCACCAGGATCCCCCGTCCCTGGGATTAACACTGGAGTGGGTTGCCATTTCCTTCTCCAATGCATGAAAGTGGAAAGTTAAAATGAAGTCGCTCAGTCGTGTCTGACTCTTTGCGACCCCATGGACTGCAGCCCACCAGCCTCCTCCATCCATGGGATTTTCCAGACAAGAGTACTGGAGTGGGCTGCCATTGCCTTCTCTGACCTGGGAGGCTAAGTGATTCCAAAATGCTGGGTAAACATGCTGCTTCCCTGTGGGTCTGAAAAGCCCTCCATCACTCCCCGCTGAGGTCCTGCTGCCTGGGGGCCTGACACCCTGAGGGGCGAGCAGAGAGCTATGGCCACTGACCACCTGGGTGGGGGAGGTGCGGACTAGGAGCCCATGAGGAGGCAGGATGACCTCATCGTCGTCCTCCGAGATTTGTTTGTGAAAATGAGCTTGAACAAAAAGATGTCTCACTGTCCGTTTCAGCTCTCAGATGCGAGGCGTTTGCCTTCCCGCAGACAGTTACGGGGGACACCCCTTGCTGCCTCTGCTGTGTGGCGGGTGCGGGCAGGGCCTGCTGGTGAGTGCGGGGACGGCCGGCCCAGCCCGCAGCACCTCCCTGGGTGGTACCCGCGTCCCTCGCTATGGACGGGCCCCCAGGGTGCCGGCAGCGGCCCAGGGCCTCCGGCCGAGCTCTCCTGGCAAGGCCACGGGGGTCTGCGCTGGTCGAGACCCTGGATGCGGCTTCCTGTCCTCCCGAGTCTGTCCTTCTGTTCATTCTGAGACACGAGGGCCCGAGGCCAGCCGTGTGAGTGGCCTCAGGGCGGGACCTTCACCCCAGTCTTGAGGGGCAGGAAGGGACCCTGGGCTGCTGGAAACACTCTCTACCTTGACATGGTGAGAGTTAGGAGGCTATGTGTGCACACCAGCGTGTCAGACCCCACATTCACACCCTCATTCACGCCCCAGTGACACTGAGGAGACCAGGGCTGTGGGTTAGGGAGGGGAGGGGAGGCCGACTCGGCCAACGGGAGACGCGCGTCTGTCCCGGCTCATGGCCGGCATCCGTCATGGGGAGAGGAGGCCTCTGAGAAGCTCTCCTTTCTGTCCACGTCGAAGTCAGCACCGGGGTTCAGACTCTTCTTGTCACTTAGCCCAAGCGAAAGGGCAGAGATTCAAATGAGGCCATTTCGGGGACTAGAACGTTTGGCCTGGAAGCTGGGAAGGGGCTGGACCCAGGCATGAACGTGTGGGCAGTCGGTGGCGGAGGACAGAGGTGGGCTGGGTGGGTAGCTCATGGGAAGGAAGTGGGGTCCCAGTGACGGCAACACCAAGATGGGTGAGGTCCCCAAGAGGTGGGGTGAGGTGGGATGAGGTCCCCAAGAGGTGGGGTGGGGATGGGATGGGGTGGGATGGGGTGGGGTGGGGTGGGAATGGGGTGGGGTGGGGTAGGGTGGGGATGGGGTGGGAGTCAGGTGGGGTGGGAATGGGATGGGGTGGGGTCGGGTGGGGTGAGGTGGGGTTGGGTGGGGTTGGGTGGGGTGAGGTGGGGTGGGGATGGGGTGGGGTGGGGTCCCAGAGAGGTGGGGTGAGGTGGGGCGGGGTGGGGTGGGGGTGGGGATGGGATGGGATGGGGCGGGGTGGCGATGGGATGGGGTGGGGTTGGGTGGGGTTGGGTGGGGTGAGGTGGGATGGGGATGGGGTGGGGTGGGGTGGGGTGGGGTCCCAGAGAGGTGGGGTGAGGTGAGTGAGGTGGGGATGAGGTGGGGTGGGGTGGGGTGAGGTGGGGATGAGGTGGGGTGGGGTGGGGATGAGGTGGGGTGGGGTGGGTGGGGTGGTGGTGATGAGGTGGGGTGGGGTGGGGATGAGGTGGGGTGGGGTGGGGATGAGGTGGGGTGGGGTGGGGTGGGGTGGGTGGGGATGAGGTGGGGTGGGGTGGGGTGAGGTGGGGTGGGGTGGGGTGGGGTGGGGTGGGGTGGGGTGGGGTGGGGATGAGGTGGGGTGGGGTGGGGGTGGGGTGGGGTGGGGTGGTTTGGTGGGGTGGAGTCAGTTGGGGTGGGGTCCCTGAGAGGTGGGGTGAGGTGGTGTGGGGATAGGATGGAGTGGGGTGGGGTGGGGTCAGTTGGGGTGGGGTCCCCAAGAGGTGGGGTGAGGTGGGGATGGGGTGGGATGCAGTAGGGTGGGGATGGAGTGGGAATGGGATGGGGTGGGGTGGGGTGTGGGGGGTCAGTTGGGGTGGGGTCCCCGAGAGGTGGGGTGAGGTGGGGTGAGGTGGTGTGGGGGTAGGATGGGGTGGGGTGGGGTGTGGGGGGTCAGTTGGGGTGGGGTCCCCGAGAGGTGGGGTGAGGTGGGGTGAGGTGGGTGAGGTGGGGTGGGGTGGAGTGAGGTGGGGTGGGGTGGGGTTGGGTGGGGTGGGTGGGGTGGGGTCCCAGAGAGGTGGGGTGAGGTGGGGTAGTACCCCCGCCTGCCTGCCCGCCTGCCTGCCCGCCTGTCTGCAGCGAGATGCTCAGAGACAGAGACGGACGTGGTCTGCGCCCTTGGGGCAGGTTTGAGTGTCCGCCTGCCCCCTGGACGGGGCTGGGGCCGGCTGCGAGTGTGGGCCGGACCGACAGCTGCCCTCCCCTCACACGCCGACGAGCTGAGCTGCCAGTCCTGGAGACGCCCGGGTGTGGCTCCTCTGATCCCCTCTTTCCTGGCTCTGCGTCTGAGGCGTTTACCACCCAGCTAATTTCTGCCCTTCCGTGGTGCTGCGACTCCAGGGCCATAAATCGCCCCAGGCCCCGCGGGGGTGTGGGGTTCCGGTAACGCTGCAAGAGCCTGGCAGCCACACAGCGTCTCCCCGCTGAGCTCTGTGCTGCTACCGTTTGGGATTCTGTGGAACGTGGCCTTCACCCACAGTTCATGCGTAACAGCAGGTGCGAACCTGAGCAGTAAGCACTCAGAGCGGTGGCCCAGCTCCCAGGGAATGTCTGCGGCCACTCACGTTCACTTAAAGAGAAGCTTAGTCACAACTAGACGCCCTCTCAGAAGCACTGGCCTCCGAGAGGTTTGAGAATCTCTCACACTTTCCTCGCCGCCCAGGTCGAGGCAAGAACAGCAGCCTGGTGACTCCTAGGAGGATGCTCCACGGGTGAGGGGCTGTGTCCAGGCGGCCGCAGGCAGGCCGCGCGGCCCCGGGCGGGTCTCTCCTCTCCCGCGGGGTTTCTCGTCCCCACCGACATCAAACGAGGCTCCGTGCCCAGTGCGGGGGCCCGGCCCCTGCAGGAAGCGTGACCTCGTTCTCTGAGCTTGCCTGTCATTTCTCCTAAAACACACCCAGTTACATTTCCCTTGTTAAGCAATGAGCAGTAATGAGTAATTTTCATCTAAAAGCATTTCTCAGACTATAGCGTGGAAGTCATTAAATTCACTACGACGACTACGGCTGCTTTCGTTCTGATCATTTTGTGTAAAGACAGAGAAACAGAAAACTGTCTCCAACACAGGGCGACGATCCGCACGAGAACAGACACGTGAGCCCGTGTCCGCCAGGTGCAGGGCGGGCCTCACGCCACACCCCTGACACGCACAGGCCCGCACAGGGCCCTGAGCACCTGGGACACAGCAGACGGCCACCCCACACGTCTGATGTGACGGACTCAGGAACAGCGATGTGTCTTCAAAGTCTCCCCAAACCAACACGCATGCCCACACAAGGGCACACCCGCCCACACACATGCACACACCAGCACACACACACACATGCACACACGCACAGGCACACACATACATGCACACACACCCACACATGCGCACACATGCACATATGCACACACACCACAGGAACACACAGACATGCACACCCGCCCACACACAGGCACACCCGCCCCCCACACACATGCACACACACCCACAGATGTGCACACACGCACACACACCCATACACTCCCACACATGCACACACACAAACAGGCACACACACACACATGCACACATACCCACAGACGGGCACACACATGCACATGCCCGCACACACACACACACACAGGCACACACACACATGCACACATGCCCACAGACGGGCACACGCGCCCACACACATGCACACATGCCCGCACGCATACACACATGCATACACACCACAGGCACACACAGACATGCACACCCGCCCACACACAGGCACACCCGCCCCCCCACATATGCACACACGCCCACAGATGTGTACACACGCACACACATGCACACATGCCCATACACGCCCACACATGCACACACACACACAGGCACACACGCCCACACATGCACACATGCGCACACACGTGCACACACGCACACACACCACAGGCACATCTTTATCTTCCAGTTTGTCTGGGAAGCGTGTCCATCGTCCTCACAGTCATCCAGCTGGAGTAGGAAAGAGGCTCCCAGCTCTGTCCACAGGCAGTGGCACAGACAGGCGTGTCCGTCTATGTTCCGAGCTGTGTCCATTTGTCTCTGCCTGGACCTGGCGCTGCGATGGGCACTTACAGACACAAGTAGGTGACCATCCATAAGGGGCACAGAGGGCAACTTCTGCCGCCCGTGAAGTCCTGATGAATAATACACTCTCTGCTTCGTGGAGACCAGAGGCGCCTCAGAGGGCTAGCTACTGGGAAAGAGCCTCCACTCTGCCGGCGGATCCGACCCGGGCCCCAGCTCTGCCTGGGGTCGAGTGGTGAGCCGGGTGTCCTGTGGGCTCTCCGCGCAGGCGCAGCACGCAGGGCTCTGTGGTCACACACTGTTTCTGCCTGGAGCGCCTCCTGTCGGGGGCGCGGCAGCTGTGGGCCCAAGGCCTGCTGGGCAGGCTTCCCCCTCAGTCTCTCGGTCAGGCCCACCGTCCCAGGCGTCACCCCCCGCCAGCCCCTCAGGGCTCGTCCCAGAGGCCCTGAGAAGCCCCCGAGCCCCCTGTCTGTGGCCTCCAGGCTGTTTCCTGCAGCGTCGACTCCCCCAGACCACCCTCAAGGAGCTTCCGCTTCCTGCCCATGCCCCACCGTCAGCCCACGATGTCCCTGTGTAACCAGAGCTTTGTCTCCATCAGGCATGGCTCTCTGCCTCCTGTGTAGCTGCCCTTTGTGCTTAAAATCCAGACCACGGCGGCCGCGTGGGGCTGCCTTGCCTGTGTCTCCAGCCTGACCGCACATTCGCGTCCTGCCTGGCTCTCCCCACCATGGCGGGCCCGCTCATCCCTGGGGTCTGGTAACATCAGCTCCATGGCGGATCCCCGAACCCTCTCAGGCCTCAATGCTGAGGCTGTACCGTCAGCAACACTTAGAAACGTGCTTGTCTCATTTGCCCGACACCTGACTCACCCGTTGGACCAGAAGGTGCAGCTGAGCTCCGAGCCCTGTGCCCAGGACCCCTCCTAGCACTGGGCTTGGATGGGCGACGGGGACAGCAGAGCAGGGCTGAGTGCGTGTGGGACGCTTCTCAGGCAGAAGCTTGAGACGGAGCTCAGCGCTGTGAGGATGCGAGGAGCCCACTGGACCCCAGCAAGAGCACCCGTGTGGGCTTCTGCCAGCAGCACCTGGGGCTGGAGGGGCCTGCCGCTGGCTGGGGGTCCAGGAGGGCCCAGCTGCCGGCCAGGAAGGCTCCGGCCCTGCACAAGTCCCAGAGGTTGTGGAAAAGCTGAGCTGCAGACTGAGGCCATCCCCGAACCTGAGTCTGGGGGGTCGGAGTTCCAGGGTGGGCTGGAGTGTGTGTCCTGGAGCTCGGTGTCTGCAGAGCTGGGGTGAAGTGGGCTCCGCTTGGGACCCCAGCTCCATGGGGACCTGAGGTCAGCCCAAGGGACCAGGTACTGGCCGTTTATGTGGCAGGGACTTCCTGTGAGGCAGGGCCCTGGGGAGGTGATGGCAGGAAGGGTTGGGGCAGGGGAGGGAAGCCACTAATTTCGGGGTGAGCCTGGTGTGAGCACGTTTTCCAGAGTCATGTTCATTTTCCAGGAGCCGCGGCCAAAGCTCGGGACTCAGGGGCCCTTGGATGTGGTCTCTGGAGGACGCTGCCCCAGGGAACAGGCAGCCAGTGGCCGTACTCAGCCTGTGCTCGTGAGGCTCCTCGGGGACCCTGGTACTGGGGGGAGGAGCAGAAATGCAGGGAGGCCTGGGACTGGGGTCTCAGACCCTCTGCCAAGCCTAGTCCACGTCTGCTGTTGACACCAGGCCACCCCTCTGCCGTGGGGGAGTGTGAGGCCACCACTGTGTGTCCCCAGGCAGGTGGCGTATCCACCTGCCCCCCATCATGTACCCTTAGGCGGGTGGACTCACCATTATGTGTCCCCAGGCTCTTGGACTCACCATCATGTGTCCCCAGGCTGGTGGACCCACCATCACATGCCCCCGGGCTCTTGGACTCACCATCGCATGTCCCCAGGCTCTTGGACTCACCATCGCATGTCCCCAGGCTCTTGGACTCACCATCGCATGTCCCTAGGTGGGTGGACCCACTATTGTGTGTTCCTAGGCAGGTAGATTCACCATCGCGTGTCTGCAGGCTCTTGGACTCATTATCATGTATCCTCAGGCTCTTGGACTCATTATCATGTGTCTCCAGGCTGGTAGACCCACCATTGCATGCCCCCAGGCTGCTGGACTCACTCTTGGGTGCCCCCCAGGCTGGTGGACTCACCATCGCATGTCCCTAGGTGGGTGGACCCACTATTGTGTGTTCCCAGGCGGGTAGATTCACCATTGTGTGTCTGCAGGCTCTTAGACTCACCATCGTGTGTCCCCAGGCAGGTGGACTCACTCTCGGACGCACCCAGGCTGGTAGACCCGGTCACCCTGCAGGACCCCAGCTGGGCGGCTATGCCCTGCTCCCCCCGCCCGAGTCCCCACTCCTGGCCATGCTCGGGCTGTCCTGGCTCTGTGCGGACAGGAAGCCATGGGTTTGTGGCCACTCGGCCTCTGCCTGCCTGGAGAGCCCCACATCCCTGCATCTGGGGCCGCGGGCCCAGATCTTTGATGGACAAGCGGTGAGTGAGCTGACCCGCAGCCCTGTTCTGATTCTCTGCATCTCCCTGTTTGTTTTTGGTGAATGGACGGAATTTTAGACAATTCTTTCTCCAGCACGTGGACATGTTGCACACGGGTCCATCTGTGCTCTGCAGTGGTGGCTCTGGGCACCTGGTGACTTCTTGGAGGCCTGCACGCACCCCAGGGCCTGAGCCTCTGCGGCCCCTCCTGACCCGGGCGCGGAAACCTTCTCTGCTCAGCCTCGGGGTTGCTGGGCTCTGTCACGGCTCTGGACCCCGTCCTCAAAGCAACCAGAGGGGACGCCTGGATCCAGGAGTGCCCGCATCAACAGTGCTGGGTTAAGACGCAGGCGGCGGGCCGTGCCGGGCGCATCCTCGGTCGCATGGGTGCGGGCGTCCATGTGGCTCCTCCCGAGGCTCAGGAGCTGCAAGGCCTCCATGTCCCGGTTTTCACCCACGGCATCCACGGCCTCGGGTGGCCCCGTCGCCTGTGAGGTCTGCAGACGGTCTCAGCATCCCCGGTGAGCGCCCAGCCAGGTCTCAGGCCGAAGGCTTGTGAATGTCTCTCATGCCTGTGGGTCTGTCCACCACGACCTGACCCGCCCCGGAGACTCCTTCCTGCAGACCCAGGATGTACCGCCCCTGGCACATGGCAGGCCCTTCTCAAATGTGGGCTTCATTGACGAAAGGGTGCTGCTTACCGAGACCGGCGCAGCTCTGCGCTTTTCCCGGGAGCTGCTGCCCCAGGTGGGCCTGAGGTCGCTGCCCTCTCCGGACTGAGGGTCTGTGGACCCTTCACCCCACCACGGCACCAGGACTACAGGAGACTGCGGCACCCCATCTCTGACTCTCGGTAACATGTCCTTTGAAACGATTCAACCACAGCTGCCCGGTAGCAGCTCTGCCGTGCGGGTGCCCTCTCCCCTGCGGCCACCCCATCTCGAGGCTGAGCCCCGCGTGCAGCCTCCCCCATCCACGAACGTCCAGCTCACTCACCCTCTCGTCTTCCTTCTTCCTCCCTCCTGAGGCCGTTGTCTTCCTGATGAACAAAGCGAGGAGAAGTGACTTGGTGAGGCTGAATGTAGCACGGGCACAGACTCAGGTCTCACGGGATGACTCGCCCCCGTGGGCTCCGTGCCCACCACCCCGGGGCCTCAGCCTTCCGTCTTGCCCCGTCCATGAGCTGCCCCCTGCTCTTGAGAAGCAGGTGAGGAGCTGTGTCCTCGAGCAGTGTCTGGGGCAGGCAGGGCTGTGAGCGTCCTGCCAGCGGCTGAGACCGTGGAGCCCAGCGGAGCCCAGAGGCAGGGCTGTGGGGGCCTGTGACCTGTGCTTGTGGGGGAGGACTCTCAGCGGCCTCCAGTGGACGGACATCAATCGGGTGGTCCCAGGGGCTGCAGAGGGTGCTTCTGTGCTGGCAAGAGCCGCTCACTCCCTCCCCCCAGGGGCGATCGCTGTTCCCATCTGACGTGACTGTCCCTTGCCTTTCACAAGGTCATGGTTTGTTTTAATCTATTTTAACTTTAAGCTGTTTTTACTTCTCATCACCTAAGGTGCTGAGGAGGTAGTACCTGCACGTCATGGCCAGAGAACAGATTAGACAGTAAAGCGATGATGAACATAACCTGGTGTCTAATAGCGCCAGGCATCGAGAGGGTGCTGAGATGTCTCATCAGCCTAGGGCAGCCCTGGGAGAGGAAGCCCCTGTGACCCACAGACCTGGTTGCTCAGGGGGTGGGACCTCCCCTGGGCACAGAGCCGGGGTCTCATCCACAGCCGTGTCTCCCGGCCCCTCTCCCAGGCTCTGGGTTTTCTCACCTGACTCCTGCCCAGCGATGATGTTGGGGGCCTGGCTGCCGGCACGGACGCACCCTCTTCCCCTCTCACAGCCCCTCCGCGTGGAGCAGCAAGATCGGGGGTGACTGCAGCTTGGCCGGGGGGGCCAGGCTGAGCGGAGGGTGGGGTGCTGTCCAGGCCATCGGGGAGGCTGAGACCAGAGCCGGCAGGCCTGAGCACGGGTCTCTGGCCAGAACCCTCACTGCCCTGTCCCATGACTCTCTTTATGCTGAACAGGGCACAGGAACAGTGTGCCCAGGCCACCCTGCAGGATGTCGGCCAGCTGCCCGCCCGAGACCACCGGGGTCCTGAGCCCACCTGTGCCTGTGGGGTGTGTCTTCACAGAGAAGGATGTTGTTAGAAGAAAAGAGATGAATCTGGGTGTGTTGGCCTTTCGGAAAGAAATAGATGCTTTTAATTATGACACAATAATAAGAAAAGACACTTCGGGGAAGAAATAGACACGAAACCCCTGCCCCTGCTGACGGTTAAGGGTTTGATAACTCCTCCTGGTCGCCTGCCAGGAGCCTCCTCGGGATCCCAGCGGGACAAGGAGACCTGCGGTTGCAGGCAGGACGTGTCCCCCTGGCTGGCAAGTGGGGGCTGCCCGCAGACCAGCACCCCAGTGAACAGGTGGGCTCCAGCTCCTCTGCTGGGCAGCACGGGGTCTGGAGGCAGCCTGTGTGCAGAGGCGGGTGCTCAATCCTGGGGGCAGAGGGACTGCAGGCCGTGATGGGAGGACCCCTGCCCCCTCACCCCCCTAACAAGCCTGACATAGGATCATGAACTCAAGTCCGGGCCCCAGAGGTCGGCTGGGTGAGTCCACACCCCCCAGGGGCCCTGGTCACCCCAGCACCCAGCACGCAGGTCCGCCCCGGGTGCACCCTGCCAGCTCCTCCCGTAAACAGCCCACAGCTTCCAGGGCAGACTGGCAGGTCGGCTCCTGGGGGACTGTTTGGATGGAGGGGTGTTTCTGTGTGGCTGTGGGGACAGGGTGGGGTATTGTCCTTCCACCGTAACCCACTCCTCCCCAGCAGAGGGTGTCCTCAGAAGCCAGGCACTGGCTGCGTGGGCCAGGCCTGCACACAGGCAGCCTGGGGGCCTGCCCTCAGCAGACCACGCAGCCCCTCGGCAGACGAGCTCCTGAAGCCAAGTGTCCTGCAGCACGTGGGCCCGAACTGCAGGTCAGCACACGGGCTGGTGGCCCTCTCTCTCTCCCTGGAAGGACATTTTCAGTCTCGTGCTAAGATGGGCCCTGATGAGGGCCCACCCTCACTTGGGTGAGGAAGGGAGCGGAGTCACCAGGGGCCCTGGGTCACAGAGGCTGGACTCGGCTGGCTGGTGCTTCTGAGCAGGCGGTGGGCAGGAGGACCGGGCCATGTGCTCTTCGTGGCCCGGCAGCAGGTGTGCGGGAGGGCAGCTTCCCAGCCCAGAGCCCGGATTTGACTCCGGGGCTGCAGGAGATCTGGTGTGGTCTCTGCAGAGATGCCTGTGGCTTCGTGAAGCACTGCAGGACTCATGGCCAGGCCAGGGGAGCCCATGGCACCAGCTGCGAGTCAGAGGTCCCCTACCCTGTCCTGGGCTTGAGGGGATGTGCTTGGCATCGTGGGGGCGGACCCCAGTGTCCTCACCTTCTGGAAAACGTCAACCCCACTGTGAACAGCTGGAACCCTCCATACACAGCAGATTCTGAGATTCCCGTCAAAAGTGCCCTTAAGCGTGGGGACTCAGTAGACGCGGGAGTGTCTGACGGCACCCTGCTTTCAGTGCTTGTTCTCATCGAGCACAGTGTAGGGAAAGACAGTGTATTCAGGCTTTCTGCAGGAAAGGACTACCATCAAAGATGTAAGGTTGCTTCCCTTTCAGCACCTTGCTTCATTTGTGTTACTGCTGTTAGCCTGCATGCTCAGTTGCTCAGTCATGTCTGACTCTTTGCAACCCCAGGGACTGTAGCCCACCAGGCTCCTCTGTCCATGGGATTCTCCAGGCAAGAATCCTGGAGTGGGTTGCTGTGCCCTCCCCCAGGGGATCTTCCTGGCCCAGGGATCGAACCCACATCTCTCATGTCTACCTGCACTGGCAGGGGGGTTCTTTACCACTAACACCACCTGGGAAGCCTCATGAGAGGATTAATTAACTCCTGCTTGTTGAAAGCACGTCTTGAGAGCTCTCAAGGGCCTTCATTAACTAGGAAATTCAGGTTTGTGAAGAGTCAGTGCAGAGTCTTACTAAGAAGTGTTCTCACCGAGCTGCTGCTGGATCCACTTGACTACAGGTGGGTATTTAGGGGAAACTACTGAAAAGAGAAACGTCACATGGCCTTTCACTGACGACTGTGCAGCGGCGTGGCTGGGGCAGGGCCCGGAGGGCTCACCAGCGGCCTCCAGACACGGGTGACAGGGCCTCTGGCCGGGAGCGGGCAGGGTGTGGTGTGGAGCCTGCCTGGCCTGCCGCTCACTGGACTGAACAGGACCCTGCTTCCCTCCGACCCACGAAGCGAGGACTGACACAGTTCGCAGTTGCACATGGTCTGTGCTCCCGGGGGTCTCACTGCAGCGCCAGGAGGGGTGGGCCAGCTGCAGTTCCCCTCTGGCTGGCTCGGCTGCGACCGGTCCCCCGCTGGCCCCAGGTGGCCCGCCCAAGCCTGAGCTGGGAGACAGTGCCTGGGTGCGGCATCTCCTGGGGCCCCCTCAGGGCACAGGCCTCTCCTCTCCTTTCTCCACGAAGTATGGTGTCAAGTGGATGGATCCCTCCTCACTCCAAAGCCAGCGCTACTTTCCAGATGCCTAAGGAGCTGCACGGGGCTCCCTTGGTGCCTCAGACGGTAAAGAATCTGCATGCAGTGCAGGGCACCCAGGCTCCACCCCTGGGTCAGGAAGATGCCCCGGAGAGGCAATGGCACCCACTCCAGGGTTCTTGCCTGGAGAATTCCATGCAGAAGGATCCTGGAGCTGTAGTCCGTGGAATTTCAAAGAGTTGAATACGACTGAGCCACTAACACACACAAGGAGCTACATGAAGTGAAGTCGCTCGGTCGTGTCCGACTCTTCGCAACCCCATGGACTGTAGCCTATCAGGTTCCTCCGTCCGTGGGATTTTCCAGGCAAGAGTGCTGGAGTGGATTGCCATTTCCTTCTCCAGGGGATCTTCCTGACCCAGGAATCGAACCCACGTCTCCCGCATTGCGGGCAGATGCTTTACCGTCTGAGCCACCAGGGAAGCCCATGGAGCTAAATAGGTAAACAGTAAACTCTCCCCATGGGAAGATGGAACACTGGTGGGACAGTGACCTTGGGGTATGAAGCACTGAATACGAAGATCCGGGGGTTCACGGTAACCCGGAAACAGAATTGTCATTTGATATGATGAACAAATCAGCATTCACAAAGCGCGTGATGGAGCGATATAATCAATGCAGGTAAATGATCATAAAACTCATCAGTGTGTTAGAATAGCTCTTGTTGGCAAACGATATCAAAGAATTCTTAAAAATCTGTAAGAAAAAAATATGAAATTGGTTATTCTTGGAGAATGCTAGTGAAGCAAGTTATTTTTTAAAAAAATTTTAACAGATGAACAGAGTAAAAGAATTGAGTGCTAATCTTGTCTTTCTTAGATGGATGGGAACAAGGTGGGTGGGGTCCGAGGTGGACACTGAAGCCTCCCCTCTGTCCCTGACCCCAGCCCTGACCCCAGCTGGGTGGACCCCGGGTGTCCAGGGTCAGGGCCTTACTGAGACCCTGGGATGCTGAGGGCCACTCTCCCCGTGGGCTTCAGACCTTCCTGGACGCTATCCCACTGGCTCCAGCCATGCCCAGGTCCTCAGACCTGGTCCCCCTGTGAGGCCACACCTCCTTCCACGTCTACTCAGCAAGGCCTCAGAGCCTCCAGCATGTCACACAGAACTTGCAGCTGAGACGCAGGTCTCACTGGGGAAACCAAGTCAGCGAAGGGAGAGAACCCGGGCACGAACGTGGTCTCAGAGCCCCAGGTCGGGCGTGCGGGGCCCGGCGGGGCCTCTGTCCACAGGGGCTGAGTCTGCGGCCCGGCCCCTGAGAAGCCCTCCCCCCTTGTTTCCACAGTTCGCAGGTGAGAAGTTTCTTGTTGGTGTCGTTTGTAAAGAGGAAAGAAAGGTGAGAAGTTTCTTGTTGGTGTCGTTTGTAAAGAGGAAAGAAACGGGAACAGCACAGAGCCCATGAATAGAGGAGTAGTTGAACTGCGGTGCAGACTGTAGACGGTTCTCCAGCCTTCCAGATTAAAGTCACGAAACCGCCGCGGTGGGCTTCATGGGGCAGCCGGAGACCCCCCCTCACGCCCAGCTTTGTGTCCTGCCAACGTCACGGCCCTGTCCTCTGAGTGGGCCCAGTGCGGGACGCCCGTGCGGGTCTCACGGCTTTTCTCCCGTGTGTTTGCATCCGCAGGCCCATCCCCTGGGAAAGAAGCCACAGGCCTGGCCAGGCTGGAAGCCTGCCTGCCCTCCACCTGGACACGGCCGGCCCAGCGTGAGAAGGTGATCTGACCCGAGCTGCTGCCCGTGTGAAGCCTTGGCAGCCGCAGAGAGGAGCCTGGAGCTCCTGCAGGAAGCTGTGGCCACTGGGCCTCCCGGCTCCTGCCTGGGGGCGGGCCTCGCTAGGCGGTGGAAGCCCTGGGGCTGCAGCCCGGCCTTGGAGTGCCCACAAGGGCCTGGGGGTGATCACTGCCCCTGGAGGGCTCCCTGTGCCCCACGCTGCCCAACACATCACCCCCCCACCCCCCACCCGCCCCCTGCCGAGGCAGCAGCTCCTGGAGACGAGGGTGGCAGCTGCAGACGGGCCCCCATGAAACGCAGAGAAGGACACTCCTGTGAAGAGCCTCTCTAGGCCCCATCCTGGGCCAGGCGGGGCCGTGTCCCCAAGACAGTGTGCTGGACGCTGCGTGCAGGGTGGCTCACTTTTCCAGTGGCCTTCAAGGCCGGCCTTGACGCACAAGGCCTGCTGGTTTCCCAGACAACGGGCATCACTGAGCACGACAGGACCCGAGCACCCAGAGGAAAGCACAGGGCTGAGCCGCCTGTGCCATCCGCAGCCAGCTCTGCCCCAGGGGACAGAGGACACGCAGACCTTTGAAAGTGAGCAGCCAGTGCGGGGCCCGGCCGGGTGACAGCTGGTGAGTTGTGGCTGCCTGTGGAGCGGGGAGAGGGAGGTCGGGATTCCCTGAGGTCAGACACGGAGGGCCAGCAGAGGCCCATGTGTGGTCGTCACTCAAGGGCCCCCGGCGCCCGGAGGGTGTGCAGGACGCAGGGCTGGCCGCCGGGGAACACGACACCGGCAGGAAGCTGTTGCAAGTGGTGGCTGAGTCCAGGGGGTATTTAGATCAAAGGCCTGCAGCTGCGGCCGCCTGGAGAGGGCGCGTCCTTGTGGCCGCGGGCTGGGGAGGGCCGCAGCAGCTGAGCGGGGCCCGGAGAGGCCTGGGTGAGCAGACCCTGAGTCCTCGGGGTCTACCCTGCAGGGCTCCTTTCCCCAGGAACTTTGCCATTCAGCTCGCCCTCCCAACTCTGGGACCCTGGGCAGCTGGGCGCCTGTCAAACACCCGCTGGCTCTGAGGTGCTGCTGTCCATTTGGAAGTGGCTCCAGGCTTGGGGGCAGAGGGCGTAAGTCACCGCCTTCACAGCTTAGCTCTGGCCTCGGTGAAACTAGCTAATCAGAACGACTGCATGGATGCCTCCCAGGAGCAGAGACCAGGCCTGGGGCTGCGGGAAGCCCGGCTCTCCTCGTGGAACGCTGGCCCCACGCAGAGGAGATGTGGGTTCCCGGCCACTCAGCCACCCGGGATGGGCCCTGAGTCTCGCCGAGTCCCGTCTGCCTCGAGGAGCGGGCAGAGCCTGCGGGAGACACTCAGCCACCATGAGGACAAGGGGCTCCAGCCTCAGGAGCCCCTGGGGTGCACGGTCTGGTAGGGACCCAGGGCTTCAGACCCCGGTGCCCGGGGCACTTGGTGATGAGAGGGCATCTGCCCCAGGCGGAACGGGGCCTTCAGAGGCATGAGTCGGGGGCTTGGTATGCGGAGCCTGTGGCAGGACCCCGGTCTGGTGTCCCCCTGTGTCTGTGCTCAGGGGGCCTGGGGTCCAGGGCTGGGAGGCCAGGCTCGGGCGAGGACCAGTACAAGTTTCCCAACAGCTCTCATGGGGCCAGCAGAGGCCACACGGAGACCCTGGTCCAGAATCAGCCTCGGGGTCTGGGAGCGTTGGCTGCTGCAGATGGGTCTCAAGACCGTCACAGACCAGACACGGACATGAGAGCCCCGGGCATCGTCCTTGCTGGACAGGGTCCACCTGCCTCCCCTGGACAAGAACTTCGGCAAGAGGGGTGGCCCCGTATGCTGCTCCCGGGGCTGTGGCAGCTGGCAGGGAAATTTGGCCTCAACGTGGTCAGAGAGAAGCCCTGAGTGGGCCAGCCCGCAAGGTCAGCTGTGCCGCAGACGATGCTGAGGGCTGGGGCGGCCCTGGGGTGCACAGAAGAGGCCCGTCCACCTGCCAGGCTGCCCATGAGAGTCTGCGGGCTGCAGTGTGATGTCTCGTCCCAGGGCCTCCTTGGGAAGAACCTTGGAGCTGGTCTTACCCCCACGGAAGACCCCAAAGCAAGCGTCCCCACCTACCTCTGAAGAGGGAACATTGATACAGCGTCAAAGACTAAAGCCTCGAAATTTCAACATGGCCCGTGTGTGGGTGGACACCGGTCTGGGTGGGTGGACATCCCCTCCACAGCCAGTCCCCTCCGTGTCCACCGTGCCTGGTCTGAGCCTCAGAGTCCCCTCTTGCTCAGCCAGGGAAGGCGCCTGGGCCTCCCGAGGGCAAGGCTGCGAGTCTGCTGACCGGGGTTACGGAGTTGGGGGTCCACAACCTTCTTCCTTCCCATCTCAGCTCGTCTCTGCTTCCCTTTATAACCACCTGGTTGGAGTTGGGTGGGAAGTGCATGCCGGAGGGGAGGGGGGCTCAGAACCCCAACTCCGGTGGCTGAGATAAAGTCACAAGAGCTGATCACCGTGTCATCCTCCTCCCGTGAACCTGGAGGAAGTGATGCTGCCTGGGTCTCGGCCTCCCAGCCCTCAGTGGACGTCGCTGTGCCCACCCACCACAGCCGCTGCAACCCAAGGCTGACTGACCCTGGCAGGTCTCGTCCAGCAGGCCTGGGCCGGGAACCCCGGGCTCCGTGCGGCCAGCGGGCACTGCACTCAGGCGCAGCTTGCTGACTGCCTCAGGCTCATGTCGACCCCTCCCCCGCCCACAGTGAGGGGTGGTGTCTCCCCCTCAGGCCAGGGGGAGGGCCGGGGGGGCCTGGGGTCACCAACCCTGCTCCCCGCCCCGAGGAGGAGGCAACACCAGAACCACACTGATTCTGAGGGTTTGCCTCCTTTGAAGGCTGTTTTCTAGGCTTCCTCACTTCTTCAGAGTGTTTATTTTTTTGCCTTGAAAGTCTTGCAACCTGGCTATTTTGAGACAAAGAGAGCTATTTTGCAGATATTATTTGGGGCAAACAGCATAGGCTTGAGGGCTTTGGAGGCAGACAGGTCCGTGTCTGTGTGAGTAACTCGTCACCCAGAAGGGGTGGGATGCATGACCACCAAGGATGGGGGCAGAGAGGACCCCCACTCCCGCCACTGATGAGTCCCTGGGTCCTGAGTTCCTCTCAGAGAAAGAGAAAGAGAACTGACCCTGGCGGGAATCATGCGGGCCAGGGAATGTGGGGACAGGGCAGCGTGTTGTGGGTAGAAGCTGAATGCACAGTTCATCATCTAAGAGCAAACGGAAGGCCAGGCTCTGAGGCTCAGCAGTCGTCCCTGCCCAGGGAGGCTAATCTTGTCCTTCAGGGAAACAGGCCCCGAGAGGCCCGGCGGCCTCCGTGGCCACTGCTGCCGGGAGGGGAGGAGATGATGGCCTCCGCACCCCTGGCAGGGGCTGCACTGCAGTGTCCTCTCCGTGAAGGGCTGGCGTGGACCTCGGAGGGCTGCACACCGGGAAGGGGACGGGACCTCGCTCCCCCCGATGACCTGCTGCCTTCGTATGAGTAAACGAAACTGAGCCCAGGGAGCGAGGGCGGCCCCCAGGGCCTCAGCCGCCAGCCCAGAGGGTCGTTGCTGCCTCCAGGCCGGACTGGGCCCTGGAAGGGGGCAGAGAAAGGGCAGCGGAGCCCCTACGAATGCAGTGTCCCCAGGCATCCCCACTCCCCGTTGAGATGACTTAGGAGCTGCTGTCACGGCTGGCTCCCTCACGGGCTCTGGGGTCCAGGTGGCGAGAGGCTCCCGTCAGGTTTGATCCGAAGTCTGTCCTTCCATCCTGAGGCGATTGCTCTCCTCCTCCCATCAGACCAAACAGAGCGGCATCTGTTCCTCAGAGCTGGGGCCCAGCCACCTCAGGAGGTGGAGTGGGTGACCTCGCTCCCTGGGGCCCCCTGCCCTGCCTTCCCCCGTCTCCGTCTGGTGGGAACCCCCTGCCCTGGGCCTTGCCGTCTTTCCTTCATCCCCATCTGAGCTGGTAGAGGGCTGGTTTGTCTGCAGGGATTCTCTGAGTGACCCCAGTTACCTCCGTGCTCACCGAGAGCAGCAACCCAGCCTCTCTAAGCCCTGGGGTCCCCACAAACCCCAGCGAGGAGCTGTGTTGCTCCTCACCACCCTGACCACTCTGACCACCCCCTGAGAAAAAGGGAGGCCTGTGGGGTTGGCAGGGCAGAATGCAACTGCCCTGAGGGTTGGGGAGCCCAGCCACGAGCCAATGGGTGGGGAGATGCCTGCCCCAAAATGGGAGTTATGACCTCTGCAAGGCAGTAGCCCCTGTCCTCCTGAGCTGGGAGGAAATGGAGAACAAGAACCTGGCATCCCTGACCCTTGGCAGAAGCTCCAGCACCAGCAGGACCCCAGCCTTGTCTCCAGGCCGGCCCACACAGAGGTTCGTGCAGGAGCAGCGGGCCTCCGGCCAGGGCTCCTGGGCTCCGCCTCTGAGTGGCAGTCAGGCTCCCATAGAAAGGTGCTTCCTCAGGAGCCTCTTTTGAGACCGTCCGTGTTCCCTGATGATCTTCTGTGGCCCCTGGAGTGGAGCCTCCTGGGACCACGAGGCCTGCACAGCGGCACTGGCTCCTCAGGTTCCAAGTGGACCATGGGCCCTATCCGGACGCATGTCCTCTTGGGTGGAGCCGCTCCTCCACGGCAGTCACAGCCTGCAAGTAATTCTTATTTGAATTGGGCTTGTGTGGTGTGCTAGAGGACATTAGCTTTTATTTGTGTTACTGTATTGAAAACAGATGAACCATCAGTTGATCCATTGGCCCTTTGGGGTTACAGACGAAATCATCTGAAAGGCCTTTTAAAATACTTTTTAATTAAAACTGCTGTGGTGGTTAAAGATGTGCTGAAGGGGGTTCTGTGTAAATCAAAGGAATAGCAACAAAAGAAACCCAGGAACAAGTAGCCGTCAAGACTCATTCATTCAGTACCGAACGCAGAAAACACGGGCTCTGAGGCTGGCCCGCCAGGGACGCCCCACGTCTGGTACCCACTCACTCTGTAACCTGACCCCCGTTTTCTCTCTTGAAGGGCCACTGGGGGCATTCAAAGAGTTAACATCCATCTGAAAGGGAAGAAATGTTTGTATATAACATCAGACCAGAAGGGATGTAAGGGGCCTGCACGTGATGAGTGATCATGAGTGTTACCTACAGCTACTTCCAGTAAAATCTCTGCAGGTATTATGTCTGCTTAAAAGTTGCCAAATGTCTGTCCCACAAAAAGTACTATCTTAACTAATAATGTATTCGGCAAAGTTTTAGGATACGAAATCAAAACACAAAATTAAGTTGAATTTCTATACTAACAATGAACAATCTAAAAAAGGAAATAAAGAAAAACATTCGATAACAATATCATCACAAAGGAATAAAATAAGCAGAAATAACCTCAGCCAAGGAGGAAAAGACTTTACATGAGAACGACAAAATATTGCTCAAAGTAAAGACAGCCTAAATAAGTGAAACACAGATGATCTCATGGATCAGAAGAATTAAAATTGTCAAAATGTTAATAATACCCAAAGCGATCTATAGGTTAAATGCGGTCTCTATCAAGATCCCAATGGTATTTTTGTGGAAATAGAAAAATCCATCCTAAAACTCTCATGGAGTGTCAAGGAACCTAAATAGCCAAAACAATCTTGAAAAAGGATGAAGTTGGAGGTCTCACATATCCCAATTTCCAAACTTACTACAAATAAATAATAATCAAAATAGTGTAATCCTGGCAAGACAGACATATAGACCAATGGAGCGGAGCAGAGAGCCCAGAAATAAGTCCTGTGTACATGGTCAAAGAGTCTTGACAAGACAGCTAAGATGGCTCAATGGGAAAGAATCGTTTCTTCAATAAATAGTACAAAAAATGAAGAATGAACGAAGAATGAAGTTGGGTTCTTATACTACATGCAAAAATTAACTCAAACTAATCAGAGACAAAAATGTTAGAACCCAAACTGTAAACTTCTAGTAGAAATATAGAGTGAAGGACATTGGATTTGGCAAGAACTTCCTGGATGTGACACCAAAAAGGTGAAAACAGATGAGTTGGACTTCATCAAATTTAAATTTTCCATCAAAAGATACTACCAACAGAATGAAAAGCAACCCGCAGAATGAGAGAAAATATTTGTAAATCATACATCTACTAAAGAGTTAAGATCCAGAATATATGAAGAATGCCTATAATTCAGCAACAACCAAAAACAACTTTATTTAAAAATGGTCAAAGGACCTAAGCAGACATTTCTCCAAAGAAGGCATACAAATGGCCAACAGACATAAAAAGATGCTCAGTATCACTAATTATCAGGGATATCCAAATCAAATCCACAATGAGAGAACCCCTCACACCTGTCGGGAGGGTGACTACAGAAACAGGCAAGGACTTTCCTGGTAGCTCAGTGCTGACGAGTCCGCCCACAGCTCAGTCCCTGGTTGGGAACATGAGACCCCGCGTGTATTCAGTTGCTAACTAATGCTGGACTCTTGGCGACCCCACGGGCTGCAGTTTGCCAGGCTCCCCTCTCTCCACTGTTGCCTGGAGTTTGCTGCAGCTCAAGTCCACTGAGTCGGTAATGCTATCTAAACATCTCCTCTTCTGCCACCCTCATCTCTTTTTGCCTTCAGTCTTTCCCCAAAACAGGGTCTTTTTACAATGAGTTGGCTCTTCACATGAGATAGTGGAAGTATTGCAGCCGTAGTATTGGAGAACCCCATGGACGGTATGAAAAGGCGAAAAGATCCCACATTCCAGGGAGCAACTAAGCTTGTGCGCTGCGACTAGAGAGCCTGGACATTGCCGCTAAGACCCAGTGCAACCAAATGATTAAAATAACATTTAAAGTAAATAAATAAAAAACAGCCCCCAAAATGACAAGTGTGGTGAGAACGTTGAGAAACTGGAATTGTGCGCTGTGGGTGGGATTGTAAAATGGCGCAGATGCTGTGGAAAACAGAGTGTTGTGGTTTCTGGAAAGAGTAAACATAGAATTGTCATACGATCCCTCATTGCCCTGCTGGTTACACACCCAGAAGAAATGAAAGCAAGGTCTCTGTGACCGATGTGCAGAGCTGTATCGTTCACTCTTGCTAAAACATGAGAACACCCAAGTGCCTGTTGACAAATGCATGGGTAAGGAAAACATAGTCCACGCATACAGTGGGATATTATTCAGGAATACGAAAAAGGGAGGGCTTCAAAAGCAAACAGAAAAGAGATCAGAGTTGTGGTTACCAGGGGCGGGAATTGGATGAACGTGATTGAAAGGTACGAACCTCCAGTTATAGGACAAGTAAGTGGAGCGTTTGCAATGCGCAACATGACTAATATGGTTAACACTGCTGTGTGTTAAGAATTGTTGAGACTAATCCTGAGTTCTCATCACAAGGAAGAAATACTTTTTCTTTTTCTCGTATTTTGTGTGTGTACGACAAGAAGGACGTTCGTAAAGGTTGCTGTGATGGTCACTCCATGGTGAACGCAGTCCGACTATTACACTGTCTGCCTCCAGCTGACCCGGTGCCGTTTGTCAGTTGTATCTCAACATAACTAGAAAAGATAAAAACAATAAAGAAGATGAAAACTAAATTAAAAGGAAGGAAATCTGCAATATGCTACAACATGGATAGGTTTGAGAACATTATGTGGTAAAATCAGCCATTTTCAAAAAATCTGAGTGCTGCACAATTCAGCTGCTTTACAATACAGACCGGTCAATGCCCAGGGTCAGGGTGCCTGCAGGGGCGGGGCAGGGAACAGCTGCTGTTTTCTGAGGAAGGTTTCTGTTTTGCAAGATGGACAACTTCTGGAGATGATTACACAACAGCGAGAACGCCTGACCTGTGCACTTAGAAACTGTGAGGATGCGTTTTTAATGTCGTGCATTTTTACCACCATGAGAGAAACTCCTGAGAGCCCGCAGCAGGCACGGGGTGCACACGATGAAAGCTCGTTCTTGCCTTCAAGGGTCTCCCTGCCTACGAAAGGTGCGGCTTCAGGGCAAGCAAACCTCGCTGCCTGGGGCACCATGTGTCCCTGGGGCAGCAGTCTGCTCGGAGACCCCAGGGGCCTCCCGATGAGGAGACCACCGCCTGGGTTTGTGTAGATCCTAGCCGTGAGCGAGCGCTGTGCATGGAGACCCCAGGGGCCTCCTGATGAGGAGACCACCGCCTGGGTTTGTGTGGATCCTGTGTGTGTGTGTCTGCAGCGTTAATGTCGCGTTAATGTCGAGGGGCACTGCGCGCACCTCGGGGCAGGCGGCCGCGCACTGCAGGCCCCGCGTCTGGTCTAACTCCCGTGTCACTCGGTTTTGAATTGAACCCACAGTCTCATGCTGCGCTTGTGGGTCAGGAGCCGTCCTGCTTGGATCCCTGCCCTGTGTCTGAAAGGAGGCAGCGCCCGTGACAGCAGTCCCCTCAAAGGGCTGAAGATGGGGGCCTCATAGGGATGGAGTCGCCAACACGGGGGTGGACTCAGCCACCCCCCAGAGGGTTACAGGGCGGAAGGCCAGGGTCCAGTCCAGACCCCAAGGCAGCCGTGCAGGCTCCTCGGCAAGTGCAGGCTCCCCCTGCCGGGGGAGCGCCTGGGGGCAGTCCCGCTTATGCGGGCTGGGTGGTCCAGGGCCTGGTCTGGGGGCCGCGGGAAGGAGTGGGCGGGTGGACGTTATCATTACTGATGCTGAGTCCTGTGGGTGCAGCCAGGGGGGCGGGTTCACCGCTGTGCTGGGCGGATGGGATCCCAGGGGAAACCATCACGGGGCGGCCTCGGGCCACCAGGGACTCTAGAAACCACATTTTCCTGAGAGTGACAAGCAGATGGTCACAACCAAGGAGTCAGGGTGCCTCGGTCAGGACCCCACAGCGAGGCCTGGACGTACCAGGGGGCATCTCCCCCCCAGGTGAAAGCCGGAAGCGGCCTGGACATCAGCATGATCAAGGGCCGCGCATGGGCTGAGCCGAGCTACCCTCCTGGGCACTGGGAAGGCCCTGTATGCCTTATTTATTCTCAGGGAAGCACCAGCAGCCCTGTGCCCAGCTTGTGACTAAGCAGCAAGAGTTTATGCTTAAAATAGATGTTGTTTATGATCTTTCCCTCCCCTGGCTACCCTAGGAATTTCTGATGATTTCTTTATACAAGCTGATGCCTATCGCCACCCCTGCCACCCACAGGCCTGTGCCTCAGGGAGGTAACGAGCGGGGATGGTCCTTGTGCTTCTCACTGATTACTGCGTATTAAGCTCCAGCACGGAGCGGAGCCTGTGTTTCCCGCAGCCCTTTTCATCTGCCGACGTGTGTGCCGTGCATGTAATGATGCAGCATGCTAATTTACGCTGTACCACGGGGCTGCCAAGGGAAGCACAGCCCTGCTCAGGGGCCCTGGGGAACCGGGAAGGGCACGAAGGGGGTCAGGAGACCCCAGGAGAAGCGGACAGCAGTCCTTGAGGGCATCCAGTCTCGGGAGAGGTGGTCTGAAACCAGTGGGATGGGGTGTTTCCAGGAGCGAGGCTGGTGTGTCTGAAACAGGAGACCAGACCCACGACTCTGCAGCTGCTCTAAGCCAAACACGTTCTCTGCTCTTGGCAGAGCTTTAGGCCTGCAAGGCTCCTTCCAATGCCATGGACACAGCAGACAAGGCCTTTCCTTAGAATATTTGTCTCAAGTGTTCTGTCTCCATGCCTGCCCACTTGCTCACGGAGGAGGGGCTGCAAAGAGGGCAAGGAATCTGTGTTCTCAGGGTTGCTGCTTGGAGCCCCTGCAAGGAAATTGTAGGGTGTTCAGACGAGAGACTCAGGGGTGCTTACCTGGTATCCATGGTAACTCCTTGTCGGACCACACTGGCCCCCATCATGAAGCGTGATGTGCTGGCTGTTCATACTCTTATCTCCTTGAAATGTTGAGGGTTACGTTAGCTGAGTCAGTAAGACTTCAGGAGAAAAGTCACAGCTGGAGAGAGTCACAGGAAGACAGTGACGGAGCCGGAGGCCCCTGGGGGGCGGGAATCAGCGGTGACAGGGACTGGGGCTGGTGAAACTGGCCCCATGTAACCCCCTGGGTATTGCTTTGATTGCTGAACTTGTAATAAACGCACAATGGGCTTCCCTGATAGCTCAGCTGATAAAGAATCTGCCTGCAATGCAGGAGACCTGGGTCCAACCCTGGAGAAGGGAAGGCTACCCACTCCAGTATTCAGGCCTGGAGAATTCCATGGACTGTACAGTCCGTGGGGTCACAAAGAGTTGGTCATGACTGAGCAACTTTCACTTTCTTTCAACGGTTTTTAAAACTAAATCTGTTAATGCATTGAATTAAAACCATAAGAAAAAATTCCTTTAAACTGTATTAATGTGCCACTTTCTTTTAGACTAAAGTATAGCAGATTGGGGAATTTTGAATGAATCCTTAAAATATCACAGTTTAGTATTTTAAGGATTAGAAACAGTTGTAATAGATGGTACCAATTTTTCATTGATATCCCCAAAATTTCTAAAAGTAAAAATTTTTTGGCATCAAATATATTTCTCCTCCTTGTAATCTGTGATTTAGGTCCAAAAACCTTTAGGAAGTAAAGTCCAGTGCTGTAAAGAACAATATTTCACAGGAACGTGGAATGTTAGGTCCTTGAATCAAGGAAAATTGAAAGTGGTCAAACAGGAGGAGGCCAGAGTGAATATCAACATTTTAGGAATCGGTGAACTAAATGGGCCAGAGTGGGTAAGTGTAACCCCGACGACCATTATACCCACTGCTGTGGGCAAGAATCCCTGAGAAGAAACGGAGTGGCCATCACAGTCAACGGAAGAATCTGAAATGCAGCAGTTCGGGGCAATCTCAAAAATGACAGAATCTCTGCTCGATTCCAAGGGAAACCATTCAGTATCACAGTGATCCAAGTCTAGGCCCAACCACTAATGCCGAAGAAGCTGAAGTTGAACGGTTCTATGAAGACCTACAAGACCTTCTAGAACTAACACCAAAAAAAGATGTCCTTTGCATCCTAGGGGACTAGAATGCAAAAGTAGGAAGTCAAGAGATACCTGGAGTAACAGGCGAGTTTGGCCTTGGAGCACAGAATGGAGCAGGGCAAAGGCTAACGGAGCTTTGCCAACAGAACACACTGGTCAAGCGAACACCTTCTTCCAACAACACAAGAGAAGACTCTACACATGGACATCACCAGGTGGTTAATACAAAGATTAGATTGATTATATCCTTTTCAGCCAAAGATAGAAAAGCTCTATACAGTCAGCAAAAACAAGGCTGGGAGCTGACTGTGGCTCAGATCATGAACTCCTTATTGCCAAATTCAGACTTAAATTGAAGAAAGTAGGAAAAACCACTAGACCATTCAGGTATGACTTAAATCAAATCCCTTATGATTATACACTGGAAGTGACAAACAGATTCAAGGGATTAGATCTGATAGAGTGCCTGAAGAACTATGGACGGAGGTTCATGACATTGTACAGGAGACAGGGATCAAGACCATCCCCATGGAAAAGAAATGCAAAAAAGCAAAATGGCTGTCTGGGGAGGCCCTACAAATAGCTGAGAAAAGAAGAGAAGCAAAAGGCAAAGGAGAAAAGAAAGATATGTCCATCTGAATGCAGAGTTCCAAAGAACAGCAAGGAGAGATAAGAAAGCCTTCCTCAGTGATCAGTGCAAAGAAATAGAGGAAAACAATAGAATGGGAAAGACTAGAGATCTCTTCAAGAAAATTAGAGATATCAAGGGAACATTTTATGCAAAGATGGGCTCAATAAAGGACAGAAATGGTATGAACCTAACAGAAGCGGAAGATATTAAGAAGAGGTGGCAAGAATACACAGAAGAACTGTACAAAAAAGAGCTTCACTACCAAGATAACCACGATGGTGCAATCACTCACCAAGAACCAGGTAAGTGATCTTGCAAAGTCAAGTGGGCCTTAGGAAGCATCACTACAAACAAAGCTAGTGCAAGTGATGGAATTCCAGCTGAACTGAAACATGAAGCTGTGAAAGTGCTGCAATCAATATGCCAGCAAAGTTGGAAAACTCAGCAGTGGCCACAGGACTGGAAAAGATCAGTTTTCATTCCAATCCCAAAGAAAGTCAATGCCAAAGAATGTTCAAACTATGGCGCAATTGCACTCATCTCACACACTAACAAAGTAATGCTCAAAATTCTTGAAGCTAGGCTTCAGCAGTACTTGAACCATGGACTTCCAGATGTTCAAGCTGGACTTAGAAAAGGCAGAGGAACCAAAGATCAAATTGCCAATATCCACTGGATCATAGAAAAAGCAAGAGAATTCCAGAAAAACATCTACTTCTGCTTCATTGACAACACTAAAGCCTTTGGCTGTGTGGATCACAATAAACTGTGGAAAATTCTGAAAGAGATGGGAATACCAGACCACCTGACCTGCCTCTTGAGAAACCTGTATGCAGGTCAGGAAACAACAGTTAGAACTGGACATGAAACAACAGACTGATTCCAAATATGAAAAGGAGTATGTCAAGGCTGTATATTGTCACCCTGCTTATTTAACTTATATGCAGAATACATCATGAGAAATGCTGGGCTGGAAGAAGCACAAGCTGGAATCAAGATTGCCAGGAGAAATATCAATAACCTCAGATATGCAGATGACACCACCCTTATGGCAGAAAGCGAAGAGGAACTAAAGAGCCTCTTGATGAAAGTGAAAGAGGAGAGTGAAAATGCTGGCTTAAAACTCAACATTCAGAAAACTAAGATCATGGCATCTGTTCCCATCACTTCATGCAAATACATGGGGAAACAATGGAAACTGAAAGACTTTATTTTCTTGGTCTCCAAAATCACTGCAGATGGTGACAGCAGCCATGAAATTAAAAGATGCTTGCTCCTTGGAAGAAAAGGTATGACAAACCTAGGCAGCATTTTAAAAAGCAGAGACATTACTTTGTTGACAAAGGTCCATCTAGTCAAAGCTATGGTTTTTCCAGTAGCCATGTATGGATGTGAGAGTTGGACCATAAAGAAAGCTGAGCACTGAAGAATCACTGCTTTTGAACTGTGGTGTTGGAGAAGAGTCTTGAGAGTTCCTTGGACAGCAAGGAGATCCAACCAGTCCATCCTAAAGGAAATCATTCCTGAATATTCATTGGAAGGACTGATGCTAAAGCTGAAACTCCAATACTTTGGCCACCTGAGGCATAGAACTGACTCCTGATGCAGGGAAAGATTGAAGGCGGCAGGGAAGGGGACAACAGAGGATGAGATGGTTGGATGGCATCACGGACTCAATGGACATGAGTTTAAACATGCTCTGAGAGTTGGCGATAGACAGGGAGGCCTGGCATGCTGCAGTCCATGGGATCACAAAGGGTCGGACATGACTGAGTGACTGAAGTGAGGTACAGAAATGGCCAAATTCATAACAACCAGAGTATACATTTCATAGGAACAAGAACCTTACTTGAGTCATTCTTACTCAGAGATGTAGCCTCACTTCCCAAAACAGTGCTTCATACCTAGTATTTACTCAGTGGGGTATTATTAAATGAGTAAGTATAACCAACTCTTCACCCGCCCACCCACACAGTGTGACTTGCCTTTTAACACCTGGAGGTTCACAGAGTGAACACAATCTGTCCACTATGTACTCTGTCAGTTTTTATAAATATATGTGGCTCTTTGACTTCACTCTAAAATTTATTCTGAATGACAGAATGTGGTCCACTGGAGAAGGGAATGGCAAACCACTTCAGTATTCTTGCCTTGAGAACCCCACAAATAGCATGAAAAGGCAAAATGATAGGATACTGAAAGAGGAACTCCCCAGGTCAGTAGGTGCCCAATATGCTACTGGAGATCAGTGGAGAAATAACTCCACAAAGAATGAAGGGAGGGAGCCAAAGCAAAAACAATACCCAGTTGTAGATGTGACTGGTGATAGAAGCAAGGTCCGATGCTGTAAAGAGCAATATTGCATAGGAACCTGGAATGTCAGGTCCATGAATCAAGGCAAATTGGAAGTGGTCAAACAGGAGATGGCAAGAGTGAACGTCGACATTCTAGGAATCAGCGAACTGAAATGGACTGGAATGGGTGAATTTAACTCAGATGACCATTATACCTACTACTGTGGGCAGGAATCCCTTAGAAGAAATGGAGTAGCCATTATGGTCAACAAAAGAGTCTGAAATGCAGTACTTGGATGCAATCTCAAAAACGACAGAATGATCTCTGTTCGTTTCCAAGGCAAACCATTCAATGTCACAGTAATCCAAGTCTATGCCCCAACCCGTACGCTGAAGAAGCTGAAGTTGAATGGTTCTATGAAGACCTACAAGACCTTTTAGAACTAACACCCAAAAAAGATGTCCTTTTCATTATAGGGGACTGCAATGCAAAAGTAGGAAGTCAAGAAACACCTGGAGTAACAGGCAAATTTGGCCTTGGAATACAGAATGAAGCAGGGCAAAGACTAATAGAGTTTTGCCAAGAAAATACACTGGTCATAGCAAACACCCTCTTCCAACAACACAAGAGAAGACTCTACACATGGACATCACCAGATGGTCAACACCGAAATCAGATTGATTATATTCTTTAGCCAAAGATGGAGAAGCTCTATACAGTCAGCAAAAACAAGACCAGGAGTTGACTGTGGCTCAGATCATGAACTCCTTATTGCCAAATTCAGACTTATACTGAAGAAAGTAGGGAAAACCACTAGACCATACAGGTATGACCTGAATCAAATCCCTTATGACTATACAGTGGAAGTGAGAAATAGATTTAAGGGACTCGATCCGATAGAGTGCCTGATGAACTATGGACAGAGGTTCATGACATTGTACAGGAGACAGGGATCAAGACCATCCCCATGGAAAAGAAATGCAAGAAAGCAAAATGGCTTTACATTTTGTAAGGCCTCTGAGGAGGCCTTACAAATAGCTGTGAAAAGAAGAGAAGCGAAAAGCAATGGAGCAAAGGAAAGATATAAGCATCTGAATGCAGAGTTCCAAAGAATAGCAAGAAGAGATAAGAAAGCCTTCCTCAGTGACCAGTGCAAAGAAATAGAGGAAAACAACAGAATGGGAAAGACTAGAGATCTCTTCAAGAAAATTAGAGATACCAAGGGAACATTTCATGTGAAGATGGGCTCAATAAACGACAGAAATGATATGGACCTAACAGAACCAGAAGATAATAAGAAGAGGTGGCAGGAATACACAGAAGAACTATGCAAAAAAGATCTTCATGACCAAGATAATGACGATGGTGTGATCACTCACCTAGAGCCAGGCATTCTGGAATATGAAGTCAAGTGGGCCTTAGAAAGCATCACTACGAACAAAGCTAATGGAGGTGATGGAATTCCAGTTGAGCTATTTCAAATCCTAAAAGATAATGCTGTGAAAGTGCTGCACTCAATATGCCAGCCAATTTGGAAAACTCAGCAGTGGCCACAGGACTGGAAAAGGGCAGTTTTCTTTCCAATCCCAAAGAAAGGCAATGCCAAAGAATGCTCAAACTACCGCACAATTGCACTCATCTCACACGGCAGTGAAGTAATGCTCAAAATTCTTCAAGCCAGGCTTCAGCAATACATGAACCGTGAACTTCCAGATGTTCAAGCTGGTTTTAGAAAAGGCACCAGAAAGATGTTTAGAAAAGGAACCAGAGATCAAATTGCCAACATCCGCTGGATCATGGAAAAAGCAAGAGAGTTCCAGAAAAACATCTATTTCTGCTTTATTGACTATGCCAAAGCCTTTGACTGCATGGATCACAATAAACTGTGGAAAATTCTGAAAGAGATGGGAATACCAGACCACCTGATCTGCCTCTTGAGAAATTTGTATGCAGGTCAGGAAGCAACAGTTAGAAATGGACATGGAACAACAGACTGGTTCCAAACAGGAAAAGGAGTATGTCAAGGCTGTATATGGTCACCCTGCTTATTTAACTTATATGCAGAGTACATCATGAAAAACACTGGGCTGGAAGAAGCACAAGCTGGAATCAAGATTGCCAGGAGAAATGTCAATAACCTCAGATATGCAGATGACACCACCCTTATGGCAGAAAGTGAAGGGGAACTAAAAAGCCTCTTGATGAAAGTGGAAAGTGAAAAAGTTGGCTTAAAGCAAAACATTCAGAATACAAAGATCATGGCATCTGGCAGATCATGGCATCACTGCAGATGGTGACCGCAGCCATGAAATTAAAAGACACTTACTCCTTGGAAGGAAAGTTATGACCAACCTAGACAGCATATTGAAATGCAGAGACATTACTTTGCCAACAAAGGTCCATCTAGTCAAGGCTATGGTTTTTCCTGTGGTCATGTATGGATGTGAGAGTTGGACTGTGAAGAAAGCTCAGCGCTGAAGAATTGATGCTTTTAACTGTGGTGTTGGAGAAGACTCTTGAGAGTCCCTTGGACTGCAAGGAGATCCAACCAGTCCATTCTGAAGGAGATCAGCCCTGGGGTTTCTTTGGAAGGAATGATTCTAAAGCTGAAACTCCAGTACTTTGGGCACCTCATGCGAAGAGTTGACTCATTGGAAAAGACCCTGATGCTGGGAAGGATTGGGGGCAGGAGGAGAAGGGGACGACAGAGGATGAGATGGCTGGATGGCATCACTGACTCGATGGACGTGAGTCTGAGTGAACTCCGGGAGTTGGTGATGGACAGGGAGGCCTGGTGTGCTGCGATTCATGGGGTCGCAAAGAGTCGGACACGACTGAGGGACTAACTGAACTGAACTGATCAAGTCATTCAAGACTTATCACCAGGCCAGGAGGCTCAGTCCTGCTCTGGTTTGCATGCAGCCTCTGCCCCAGGCGAGGCCCGGCAGGACACACTCCCACGTGCTGCTGGCGGGGTGGGTGGAGTTTTCCTCCTCCGATTCTGCATGTTCACATTTCCTGGCTGCATAGCCATGTGTATGCCCTGCCTTGACTGTGTTTGATTAAGAAGCAGCACCGGGCAGTCATCCTCTCAGGGGTCAGCAGGCCTCCCTGAGTCCATAAGCTGCCGGTCCAGGTCCACGGCAGGAGAAGGACTCTGTCCTCGAGCTCAGAGGCCAGGCTTTAGCCCACAGAGGGGTCACTAAGGTTCTGGGGAGGCTGGACACGCCTCTCTGGGTGCGGCCTATCCCTGGGAAGACGGTTCCAGGGCCCCTGCCAGGGTCTCTGTAGACGGCGCCCACCCAGGACTCGCAGTCTCGGCTCCATCCCCTTACAGCTCTGTGTCCAGTGACAGCTCCTGCTGGTTCCCCCCACGCAATTAACTAGGCCGGGGCTGGGGTGGGGGGCAGGGAGGGAGGCAGGAGAAGGGGAGGGGCAGGAGGAGCGAGGAGGGGCCTCAGCACAGAGCTGAGGGGTTCTGAGCCAGGGGACCCCAGGAGAAGCCAGAATCTGCCTGCTGCCAGCGTGCCCAGGGGCTAAGTACAGAAGGGCCCAGACAGGGGTCCTGGGCCAGTGTGCCCCCCCACTGATCTGAGCCCTTGTCTCAGCCTGGGCAGCTTTGCCAGCTGGGGCCACCCAGCAAAAGGAATGGACCGCCCTTTGCTCCCTGTCCGTGAGGACAGCTGGCCGCTGCTGGGCAGGGCTTCCCGGAGGGCGCTGCCCCCTTAGCCCCAGGCCAACCGGGCCGGCCCTGGATGCCACACACCAGGAAAGAGGCCACAGGGCAGAGGCCGCAGGCTGGGGCTCGGGGCTCTGGTCGACCTGTTGGAGGAAGCCTTTACCTTCCAGGGCCCCGCGCAGAGGGCAGCCTGACTTGCTGCTGGCAGACAGGCCGCACACACAGCTCACAGGCCCGGCCCGTGAGCGGCAGAGGCCGAGCCAGTGAGTGGCAGCACCTCCACGGGGAAGAGGGAGGGGCTCGGCGACCCTGCCGGCAGGCTCTGGAGCCTGAAGCTGGAGGCAGGAGGGAGTCACACCCCATGGGATGGCTCCTGCCTCTGAAGAGTGACCCTGAGCCCAGGATCTGCCTGGGGGTGGGCCTGGGTCCTCCCTGCTGATGACATCCATGTCCAGGGGGAGCTGCACATCCGGGGGGCCCACAGAACCCAGAGACGCACCCAGAGATGACTGCCCCAGTCTGCAGAGGGCACGAGGCCTGCAGACACACAACTCAGGGGAGTCTCTTCAGCGAAGGACAGGCCTCCTCCTTCAGTCACTAGAAAAGGCTGGATTCTCCTCCCTCGGGCCCCACAGTAGACGGTCCTACCCCTGGGACCCCACAGGGGACGGTCCTCTACTCTTTGGAGCCCACGGGGGACGGTCCTACCCCTGGGACCCTGTGGGGGACAGTCCTACTTCTCAGACCCCACGGGGGACGATCCTCCACACTTTGGTCCCCACAGGGGAAGGTCCTACCTGCTCAGACCCCATGGGGGAAGGTCCTCCACCCTCAGGCCCTGAGGGGGACTGTCCTACCTCCTCAGACGCAGGGGGCTGGTCCCTCTCAGATCCCTGGGGACAGTCCTGCCCCTCGGACCATACAGGTGAGGGTCGTACCTCCTCGGGCCCCACGGGGATGGTCCTAGCCCTTGGACCACACGGGGAAGGTACTACCTCCTTGGACACTGCGGGGGATGGTGCTTCCGCCTTGGGCCCCATGGGAGATGGTCCTCTCCCTCAGACCCCCGGGGGGACTGTCCCCTGCCCTGCGGTGTGGACGGGAGGGATTCCCCTGGTTTCCTGTGTAGGAGCTCTTCCGATGTGTCCAAGATGCAGACGCGGTCTGTGCAGAGAATCGGGGGTGGGAGTGTCTGGTTCCGTGGGAGGAAAGGTGTCTCCTGTCAGCAGTGGTTCAGGGAGGTGTTGCTAGCGTCCCCAGTGTGGGTATCCTGAGGCCACGGAAGGGCTTGGAAGGAGAGGAGTGGGCTGGGTGAGACTGGGGGGCTGGGGTCAGGATGAGGGGCTGGAGTCAGACAGAGAGGCTGGGATAAGACATAAGGGGGCTGGGGTGAGACATAAGGGGGCTGGGGTGAGACTGAGGGGCTGGGAGGCTGCTGCTTCTGAACTTCCCCCACAGCCGGCGGTGCCCCTCCACTCCCCCTGCACACACCATGAGGAGGATCAGAGACAACAGGTGACCTCAGGTCCTAGGTGAACACGGGGTGATGGGTCTGGAGGAGAAGTAGGGCTAAAGGCCCCTGCAGGGGAAGATCACTTCTAGAAAAAAGCACATGTGATGCCTGTGTGTATACGAGGGTCTTGGCTGCAAGCTAAGCCATTTGAGAGACTCACAGCAGACATGAGCGCATGGAGCCCTGGCTGACCCTGGACAAGGCCTCCTGAGTGCATTCGGGCCCTGGTCCTGACCAGCTGTGTGACCTGGGCTGGCCAGTGAGCTTCTCCAGGCGTCAGCGTTCTCAGCAGTAAGGTGGTGAGGACCGAGCCCTTGCGCCACAGGCTTGCTCTGGGGGATGATAAAACCCTGCGTGCGAGGGCTGAGGACATGGCACGTCAGCTGCGCAATAAGGATCAGTGACACAGACTTCCCGCTCCCCAGGAAAGTTAGATCATGAGGAATCAAGACATAAAGGCCCCGATTCTCACTAAGTGCTGCTGGAGGCCTGGCCCAGCTTTCTAGCAAACCAAGCAGCCACAGAGGCATAATTTGAGGTTTGCTGAGCCTTTGTTCTGTAGCAAAGCTTACCACTAAATGTGGAAATTTAGAGACCAGTGTGCCAAAAGGGGAGCTCATCATTCCTTGAAATGGCAACTAGTTCCTGCTCACTAACGTGGGGCTTTCAGGAAATTCCCTGCAAGACCCAGGGCCCTGATTTCTCAAATTCCTCCTCCACTCGGGCACTTTGCCGCCCAGCTCGTCAATCAGCACCACCAAGTCCAGATCCTGTGATGCAAGAATGTCTCTTGGTTCCCCTAAGAGTCAGAGAGAAACAGAAAGTCATTTTTTCACGTAAAATTCTTTTTTTTTTTTTAGCTCCTTTCTGTAGCTCAGGCACTGTGTTGAGTGCAGGTAACATAGACCAAGGTGTAGGTCACGTCATGGCGAGGCCCTCGCGGGTGACGGGAGAGGCAGGAGTGAACTGGAGAGAGTGTCCGGGGTTCGCAGGCCTCAGGCCTGATGGACAGACGGGCCGCCGGAGCCTCACCCAGGACGGGGGGACAGGGGGCATCTTCCGGAGGGAGGTGTTGCAAAGGCCCAGGAAAGGGGGCACCCTGAATTCAAACGAGGAGGGAGTCCACGATGCTGCAGGAAGCTTCACGGGGCGAGAGAGGAGGGCGAGCGCTGAGGGGCAGAGGTGAATGCAGGGCAGACAGGCCACGAGGGGCTTCACGGACTCACGGTAGGCCGGGGAGCAGGCAGCCACTGGAGACCCCAGGGTTGAGAGGAGGCCTGTTGAGTCTGCATCACATGTGCCTCGGACAGCCGCAGGCAGGACCTGGTGAGACAGTACCTGGAAGGTGGGGGGCGAAGGGAGGTGGTGACGGGCAGCTGAAGTCACCCGGGGGGTGGGGAGGCGGGGTGGGGAGCTTCGAGGTCCAGGTGGCGGGCCGCCACAAGGATCAGTTCAGTTCAGCTCAGTCATTCAGTTGTGTCTGACTCTCTGCAACTCCATGGACTGCAGCACGCCAGGCCTCCCTGTCCATCACCAACTCCTGGAGTTTACCCAAATTCATGTCCATTGAGCCGGTGATGCCATCCAGCCATCTCATCCTCTGTCGTCCCCTTCTCCTCCTGCCTTCAATCTTTCCCGGCATCAGGGTCTTCTCAAATGAGTCAGCTCTTCGCATCAGGTGGCCAAAGTATTGCAGTTTCAGCTTCAGCATCAGTCCTTCCAATGAATATTCAGGACTGATTTCCTTTAAGATGGACTGGTTGGATCTCCTTGCAGTCCAAGGGACTCTCAAGAGTCTTCTCCAACACCACAGTTCAAAAGCATCAATCTTCAGTGCTCAGCTTTCTTTATAGTCCAACTCTCACATCCATACATAACCACTGGAAAAACCACAGCCTTGACTAGATGGACCTTTGTTGGCAAAGTAATGTCTCTGCTTTTTAATATGCTGTCTAGGTTGGACATAACTTTTCTTCCAAGGAGAAAGCATCTTTTAATTTCATGGCTGCAGTCACCATCTGCAGTGATTTTGGAACCCAAGAAAATAAAGTCTTTCACTGTTTCCATTGTTTCCTCATCTACTTGCCACGAAGTGATGGGAACAGATGCCATGATCTTAGTTTTCTGAATGTTGAGTTTTAAGGCAACTTTTTCACTCTCCTCTTTCACTTTCATCAAGAGACTCTTTAGTTCTTTACTTTCTGCCGTAAGGGTGGTGTCATCTGCATATCTGAGGTTATTGGTATTTCTCCTGGCAATCTTGATGAGCTTCTCAGAAGCACCAAGGCCCCGGTGAACACGCTCCTGCGTGACCACAGGTACCATTCAGTCAGGGCATACCTGGCCTCTTTCCCATGAAGATCTGCCCTCCCACTGGGCTTGCCTCAGGCCACACCTGCACCCCACTGAGCCCAAGTCCTGAGTCTCAAACCGCCTGGGGCATTCAGTCCTCGGTCTCCACAGACTCCTGCCGGCACCTCAGGGCTCTGCCAGTGGCCTCCACAAAGGCCTTGTCTGCCCCGGTCCTGAGCCGAATCCTCCCTCCTGTGCACAGAGTGACGGTCGCCCTCCACCTCGTGGCCCTCAGGGCAGCTGCAGTGAGCGACTTGGGTGTGGCTACTTGCTCTCTGTTCAGCTTCCTGTAGACTGTGGTCCCCACGGGGCAGGACCCCAAGTCGGGCCCCACGCTGGCCTCCAGAGGGTCCCAGAAGCACTCGTGCGGCATCGAAGGCCAGACACAGCAAGACAGAAGCGGGGCTTCCAGGGTCTGGGGCTGAGGGGGTTGTGCCGTCCAGCTCGGGCAGAACAAGGGGAGGGCGCTTACGGCCATCCTGTCCAGCCCCGCAGCCGCATCCACAAGGACCCTGCCCGACCCTCCCAACCTGCCGTCTCCGCTGAGGCCCACGCCGGACACATGTGCTCTGCAGGTTGGGCCTGGAGGAGTGGGACAAGGAAGAATGTTCCAGGAGCCACAGGACTTCCCCCGGGCCTCATGGGCTTCAGACACAGAGCTTGCTGGTCCCCAGGGGGCTTGCAGGTGAGCTCCAGAGGCCAGTTCTCCACCCCGTGCTGGCCTCAGCTCCTCCAAGGTCTGCCCTGCACATCACTTCATCTTCCTGCACCGCCAAGGCCCCACTGCCCCTGGTCAAAGTCTAGGCTTGGGCTAGGCTTGTGCCTCCTCAAGGCTCGATGCAGATGCCTGACCTACGGAGAGTGAAGGTCGTCTGTCTGTCTATCTGTCTCAGTAACTCTGTCCACGTTTCCAGTGTTTTCAAGGTGCTGCTCATTGGTGACAGCAGCTACCCCAGGACAGAACTGGGCTGATCCCTCCTCCTGGTCCAGCACGTCCCACAACGTCCCCCAGCTCCCACCACATCCTACCAGATCCACCATGTCCACCATATCTGTGAGGCCAGACTGATCCTCTGCATACAGTGAGGACCCCACGGCTCAGGGGATGGTTGGGGGTCCATCTGACCCCAGAGCCCGAGCCCTGAATCACCAAGGGCACCACCTTCCCCAGACACCCCACTGAAAGGTCAAAGGAGGACGGATGGGCTGAAGAGATGGAGCCCCAAAGGGAGGGTGGGTTCAGGGTTTGAGGTTTTCCCTCTTCCTGGTCTCCTTACTGAAGACACAAACGTGAAAATGCGTATGGCCGTCTACGCATCTGCTCCCCAGCCTGGAGTATCCCCCACCCGCCTGCGTACCCAGCACACACTGGTGGAGCACGGCCACGAGCAGGGCTGGCTGCTGGAACACAGCAGGTATCTTCTCCACCTCCTCAGAGCTGGGAGGGTGCGGCCAGCCTGTTCTGATCCAGGCGAACCAGGCTCTGCAGACCCCCGAGGAGGGAGATCGGTGGGGGGAGGGCGGGGTGCTGCCGGCTCAGATGGCAGCTAGGACCCGACCTGAAGGACGACCAGCCCCTCCAGGTGACTGGAAGGCTCAGCAGGAAGAGGACACAGCCTGATCTGGCTGCAGGCGCTGCCGCCTCCCCTCCAGCCTTTGGCTCTGCTGGACCCCCTCCCCCGCCCCATCGTTTCGCAGGCTCCATGCACCATCGCGGCTGCAGGAGGCCTGGGTGGCTGAGGAAAGTGCAGGCGCTGGTTCGGAAGCTGTAAGATGTCTGGCCGGCATGTCCCCAGGAGCTGCTGCGTGCTCGAGTACAGGATGGCAGGGCAGGCCTGGGAGGGCGTCCACCCCCTGCCTGCGGGATCCCTTCTGCCAGGCGGCTGCAGGCAGCCTGAGGCTGGTGTCCGGGAAACGCAGGGATGGCGGGGCCTCCTTCACACCTGCAGGAGGAGCCCCTGTGACGTCCAGGGCTTCTCTTCCCTCTTGTTTCACAAAATAACACAACAGAGGCTGATCGCACGGCTTGTCGTTCTGCGGGTCAAGCAGCGAATGTTGACAGTTTACCGTGGTTCTCCGAGCGTGAACGCCTAGGTTCACCGGGAGCCCCTGTGGCAGAGTGAAGCTCGTGTTGGGGATGTTTTACGACACTTTAAAGCTGGGTGGTGGCAGGGGCTAGTAAACGCTGACCAGCGAAGCACGGGCTAACCCTCGGGTGATTGTTCTGTGTCTGTGTAAACATCCCAGCGCTGGTCCAATGGCTAGGCCACTGGCAGCTGCCTGACTTGGACAGATTTCAGAGCCTCATTCTTCAGCTGCCTGATGGGAATAAAAGTAGCAGTGACCCCCTCTCCAGCACAGCAGCCAGGGGCAGCCAGAGCAGGGCCTCCTCGGCCAGACCCCTGCCCTCCTCTGAGGCTCCACTTTCGGGAACTGGCTTGTTCTGTGATGTGGCAACAGCCTCCGAGCATGCAGCCTGGACGCCCAGTAAATATTTACAGAGTGGCTGAGATGCGCTCGCCTGGTCGCAGCTGGACTTCTGAAGGTGGGTGGGGGGCCCGCCAGCCACGAGGACACCCTCCCGACGGGCGGGGCTGGGCCCCCGGGCTCTGCATGCAGAGCGCTGGGCATCCTGCTCGTTCTCTGCAGAGCAAACTTGTCACCCATACGGAAGGCAGCCCTTCTGTAATTCCTCGGCGGTGAGATGCCCCAAACCCTGGGTCTCCCCCAGCTCCCCGCTAACTGGGTCACCCCGCCCCACGGGCCCAGCTGGCTGGTACCAGGTCTGAATCCTCATCCAGAGAGGTGGGTGCCACCTCCACACCGTGCCCAACGGCTGCCCTGGCGCTTCACCTGGAGTTGGAGGAATGAGACTCCGGTCCCCTCATGGGAGAAGGCGGCCCCTCATGTCCCTCTGTGATGCTCTGCGTGTAGAAGTGTGATTTTGAGCGTGTGGCACTGACATGCGTGCATAGCACCCAAAAGCACTTGGCTCAGTGCAGTGAGTGCTGGTCGTCACGGCGGGCGGGGGTGACCCATGTCCCTGGGAGTCCTGCAGGAAGGCCGCCAGGCCCCCCAGGGCCGAGGACAGAGACAGGCCCCTGTGAGCTGGGCATCCTCGGAGGGCCACACCCAGCATCTGAGACCCAAAGGGGACAAAAGAGGGCGTCTGGGGCTCAACCACACCCTGGGCCGTGGCTCAGGGCATCCGGTGCCTGCGGGAGAACCGATACTCGGGGAGGGAGGCAGAACAAGCTGGTGCTGACGCAGCAGCTCCTGTGGGCAGGAAGCGGCGGTTGGGGCCAGATTCTCAGGGCCTTTGGGGTCAGGGGTCCCAGAGGAGTGAGTGCCGTCCCCTGGGGGCTGCCTGTCCCCTCTCCGGTGGGCACAGATAAGGGCCCAGTGTCCCTGGCCTACAGGCGGGCATCAGAGAGGAAGCATCTTGCCCAGCTGGTGGCTGAGAAAGTGGGGACCAGAAGCAGGAGGGACTGCAATGTGAGCAAGGACCAAGAAATGAGTCCTCTTCACCAGGCCCGGGCCCACGAGTGCCCGCGTCTACCCTGGAGGGAGGAACCGGCAGGACAAGCCAGGCAGGGACGAGGCAGTTTCCAGGCCCGCCCTCGAGTGCTGGGCCCTGCCCTCTGCTCCAGGTTTAGAGCAAGTGCCTGGGAAAGAGAAGAGAGAGGGCACGGCTCGCCTGCCAACACCTGGCCTCTTGAGGGAGCGCCACTCCGCTGGCCGAGGCACTGGTCAAGCCCTCCCGCTGATGCCCCAATAGCCTCTCCCTGCTGGCAGCGGTCGCCCTGAGGGGCATGGGATTGGGCAGGGCCACAGTCCAGGCTTGGGCAGCAGGTGGCTTCAGCGACATTGCCCGGGTCCCACCTTCTTCTGTCCTGCGTCCTCTGGTTTCACTGGAAACTGGAGTTCTGACACCCAGTCTGACCCCGCAAGGCTCACCCTGGTCCACAGTGACCAGGCATGTCCTAGAGGTACGCAGGGGATGGCGGAGGAGGGCGGGAGCCCCAGCCTTCCGGCAAGGAGGGGCTGAGGGCAGACTCCCCAGCAGCGCTGGGAGAAGCGAGAGGAGTCCCTGAGGCATTCAGAGCCAAGCGAGAGCCAGGGCAACCCCAACCCCACCACACCATCACCATAATGAGTTTGCTTGTGGTTTTGCTCCCCTCTCCCTGATTGGGCTTCCCTTGTGGCTCAGTTGGTAAAGAATCTGCCTGCAGTGCGGGAGACCTGGGTTCAATCCCTGGATTGGGAAGATCCCCTGGAGAAGGGAAAGGCTACCCACTCCGGTATTCAGGCCTGGAGAACTCCACGGACTGGATACTCCACTGGGTCACAAAGAGTCGGACACGACAGCGCAACTTCCATCATCCCTGATGATGAAAAATCCTGGGTAAGAACTTAGAATTTTTGGTAAAAGCATGCATGGTATAACCAGTCATCAAGTGACAAAACCTTGTTAACCATCTTAACCAACACCTACCCTCAGGTTTGGAGCCCTTGTGGACACCAGTGCCTGAATAGCGGAGCTGGTTTCACTAGCAGAGACCAGCCTGCTCTCCCTCCCAGAGCACGTCTGTGCTTTAATGAATCTTGCTTTGAGCTTAAAACCTGAAGTGTCACCTGTAATTCCTCGCTTACGGTCACAAGGACCGAGACTGCTGGTCTGGATTTGTCTGGAGACCTCCTTGTCTGATACTCTTTGACACAACCCACTCTGGCCTGGGAACAGTTTGGTTCTGTGACTTGGATGTTGTAAGGTGAGTCTGTGCAGCCTTGCGGCTCCATCAGGCTTTCAACTGCTGCGTGGCGGCTGCTCCGCCTTCATCTCCTGTGTCTCTCATGCCTGTGTTCCCCATTAACACGACCAGGAAAGGGAGGCCAGCCTTCCAAGACCCGCGTGCTTCTCTCCAGAATGCACACTCTCTGTTCTCCTGCCCCTGGCTCTCCTTGCTGACCTCTCTTCCTTCAAGGTTGCTGGCAGCGCCAGCGGACAAATGAGCCTGCTGACTTTGCTAAAGGCACACGTCTCCCTTGAGAAGCCGGGCTCTCTGGCAGGGCTCCTTGAATTAGGTTGTCACAGCTCTTTCCGACATTGTGCGCCGGGGCCTCCGACGTCTTCCATCGGTGACTGGAACGCAGTCCAGTCATAGGATTTGGGCAAATACTTTTTCCATTTCCTTTTTGGGGCTCTCTCATCTCTGAAGATCTGAAGGGATTCCTTCTGTTGCTAAATCAAGTTGGTGACCATTCAAGACATTTTTTCCTGTGACCCACGAGGGCTCCTGACAGATCCATGTTCCCTGCTGGCAGGGCCCAGCTGACAGGAAATAATAAAAGAATCCTTTCAGGTCCCTACCTGGGGCCCTCGCCTTCGCTTGTCACGGCTGTTCCTCCACAGCCTCCATCAGGGGCCAGTGTGCAGGGGACCATCAGGACGGTGGCCTCTGCGACACTGCTCTCCACTTGGGAAGCACAGCCAAAAGGAGGCACTGGGAACAGGAGGACAACTAGACATCACGAGGTTAGGGCCAGAGAGCCACAAGTGTCCCAGGAGAAGGGCCGGGCGTGATGCTGACACAGCCGTCAGCTCTCCAGGCGAATCCAGGAAGGAAAGGATGGCCTCTCTCAGGCCTCGGGAGGAGAATGCTGACAGTCGGTGACATCAGAGGCTGGAACCGCCCTGCTCCCAGTGCTGTAAGTTCTTTCTTCTCAGCTGGTACCCACAGCTCTGGCCTCTTGCACCTGCCACCCCTAGGTTGCATCCTCAAGGACTGGTCAGGCTTTGATCTTGAGACCTTAAAGCAGAGGGAGTGATCTTTTTCTGTAACTCCACCTGGCCCCTACGTGAGTGAGGAAGACCAGGAGGAATGCCCCTCAGTGGTAGCATCGACTACAACACCTTCCTTCTGTTGGGCTGTCCCGTAAGAGGCAGGGGATGGAGTAAATCCCCTACATGCGGGCCTTTTCTGGCCCTCGGGGACAGACAGAACCCTGCAAGGTCTGTAAGACAGACCCTGCAGCATCGGCTCTGGTGGGACCTACGTCACCTGCTTGCTGGGGGAGCTGACTGAGATGGAGAAAAGGGAGAGGCCCCCTAAAGAACCCCTTCTGCCACCAGACTGTCCTCTTTCCAACACCTCTTCTGGCTGCTCCTCTGCCTCCTCACTCAGGAAAGCCAGACCTCGGACAGAGTCCTTGAGATCATGCCCCCTAGTGCAGGCCCCAGGGGAATGCAGACCCAACTTATTCAAGCCTTCAACTTCGCTGCAGTGAAGAGAAGGTCACTCAGTCATGTCTGACTCTTTGTGACCCCATGGACTGTAGCCCACTGTAGCCGCCAGGCTCCTCTGCCCATGGGATTCGCCAGGCAAGAATACTGGAGTGGGGTGCCGTTCCCTTCTCCAGGGGATCTTCCCGACCCAGGGACCAAACCAGGGTGCCTTGCACTGAGGGGGATTCTTTACCATCTGAGCCACCAGGGAAGCCTTTGACCTTGCTGGAGCTGAAGCAAATCAAGCACACGAACCTCAGCTTGGACTCTTTTGAGGGAATGATTATTTTAAAGGGTAAGTTCCTCACCCAATCTGCTCCAGACACCCAGAGAAAGCTCCAACAACTCACACGACGTCTAACACCTTCTCGGAGGAACTCTTGGCAGCAGCCACCACCACCATTTATAACCGAGACCAAGAGGAAGAGGAGGCCGAGGCTCAGAGAAGGAGAAGCAGGAAGGAGCGTGGGCAGACCTGTCAGCAGCCCTACAAGGACAGAGCCCATCTGGGGGGCCCGGGCCACTACTGCAGGCCAAGCCCTGCGTCTGGCTCTCAAGAAGCCTGGCCACTGGGCGGAGGAATGTGCCAGTAGAGAAAAACTCCCCCAGACACTGCCCAAGATGCAGGGCAAAAGGGCCACTGGGGAGCTACCTGCCCCCGGGTCAAAGGACACAGAGGCCAGGGACAGCTCCTCTGATGGCCCTGGACTGATGGCCCTCTGTTCCAGGCCCCCCCCCTTTTAAATCAACATCACTGGGCTGGAGCCAAGGGCTAACCTGGCATGTGACCGTATCTTTTCTATCTGACTCCTAGGCCGCCTGCCCTGTCCTGACCTTCTCTTGACCCTTCTCCCCCGACTCCTGCCAAGTGACTGATGTCTCCAGTAATTTCTTTAAATTTATCTACTGTTAAAGTATGTATCATAAAGTTCATTTAGACATGACCTTTAATAAGAATCATGTGAGTTCCTCATTTAGCAAGTAATATATGTTTTCTTTGCATTCAATTAATAGTGTAAAAAACCTCATGATACATCAATACATTTAAGATAAACTATTAGGGTGTATTGAGGGGCGGATGTATATTAATTTATGGAATTGCTTTCATGAATTACGTCCTCAAACCATGATTCAAAGTTTAGACCTTTCTTCCCCGTGGTTATGTCTTGTTCCCGAAGGACACGTGCCCGGGGACACTGGCAGCTCTTCTTCGTGGAGAACACGTTGCTGGCACAAGGACCTGTGCTGACCCCAAGTGGAGGGCAGTCAGGGACGAGGGTCCTTGCGTTCTCCTTCTGTCCCCCTGGGTCGGCAGGGAGCCCCTCGGACTCTCAGTGCCCGACGCACTTGCTGTCCATGGATTTTGGTAAATGGAAGCCCCTCAGGATCACCCTGAAGTTCATTTCCAGAATTGCTACGATTTTTAAATGTCTGTCAGCTGTTCTTCCGTTTCCTAAATAACCACTATCAATTTAAGTCAAATAATACACGACTGGGACTTCCTGGCGGTCCAATGGCTAAGAATCCACCTGCCAACGCCGAACACGGGTTCAATTCCTGGCCCAGGAAGATTTTACACGCTGTAGAGCAACTAAGCCCGTGTGCTGCTACCACTGAAGCCTGCGAGCCCTGGGACCCGTGCTCGGCAACGGGAGAAGCCGCTGCAACGAGAGGCCGGCGCACCTCCACTAGGGAGTAACCTTCACCACTAGAGAAAGCCCGCACGCAGCCACGGAGACCCAGCGCAGCCCCAAACACTTCAGTTCAGTTCAGTTCAGTTCAGTTGCTCAGTCGTGTCCGACTCTTTGCGACCCCATGAATCGCAGCACGCCAGGCCTCACTGTCCATCACCAACTCCCGGAGTTCACTCAGACTCACGTCCATCGAGTCAGTGATGCCATCCAGCCATCTCACCCTCTGTCGTCCCCTTCTCCTCCTGTCCCCAATCCCTCCCAGCATCAGAGTCTTTTCCAATGAGTCAACTCTTCGCATGAGGTGGCCAAAGTACTGGAGTTTCAGCTTTAGCATCATTCCTTCCAAAGAAATCCTGGGGCTGATCTCCTTTGGAGTGGACTGGTTGGATCTCTTTGCAGTCCAAGGGACGCTCAAGAGTCTTCTCCAACACCACAGTTCAAAAGCATCAATTCTTCGGTGCTCAGCTTTCTTCACAGTCCAACTCTCACATCCACACATGACCACAGGAAAAACCATAGCCTTGACTAGATGGACCTTTGTTGGCAAAGTAATGTCTCTGCTTTTGAATATGCTATCTAGGTTGGTCATAAACAAATTTAAAAAACATATATGCTTGTCATGGAAACCCTCTGAGTAAAGGGGACGGTGACCCTGTATAGCACGGTGGTCCCTGGAATGAAGAACTCTAAAGAGACCAACCCGCACACTCAGTACCCCCAAGAATGCCTACATCTAGGGGAGGCTCTCAAACTGGCCTCTTCAGAAAGGAAACCATGTTTCTAAATGATTCTTTCTTGACTTTTACTTGGAGAGTGAAACTATTGCCTCTGCGTCCTTCAGCACCTTGAGCCCCTGAGCAGACTCTCCCGTCCGGCTCTGGCTCCTCGGGGTTCACACTCGTCCTGCTTCAAGTGTAGCTGGAGCCCAGCCCCAGCATGGAAGCGTGGGTGCCGTGAGAGACAGGGGCCCTGCCCGCCCGGCTCTCCACCCTTGGCCTTCCCTGTGGATTCCACGCCTCCCGCGCCCTCCCTGTCCTCTCAGCTCCTCCCTCCCACTGGCCTTGACAAGGGTCGATCGTCGCCTTCAGCTCCTGGGGGCCAGACCCTTGACCTTCCCCACCTGCCGAGGGAGCCTTCCTGGAGGGCGCGTCCATGGGCTGAGCAGCTCTCCTCCACTCCCAACCTGTCCAGATCCTGGTGGAGGTGGCATCCCAGGGCTGTGATTTGTCCTCGACGACACTTCAAAGCTTTCCCATCTCCTAACTTTTCAGCAAATGAGACATATGGAAAGTCTTATTTATCTCAGCCAAATATTTCAATTAAAACGTTCCATTCCAAAAACATGACCCAGAGTTTGGCACCTTCGTGGAGGCATGGAACAGCTGGCTCTCCTCGAGAACCACCAAGAAGCTGCTTCCTGCCACTTTGTCACTGTTAGGAAGTGACAAATGAGCCCAGGCTGTCCCTGCATGAACTAAGCAAGGCTCCGTGGGGAGGGATGGCCCACAGGGCGCTCCCCACGCTGGCCCCCGAGGGCGGCACCCTGCTGCCGCAAGTGCCCAGGCTCCCCGAGCTGGTGCTGCTGGGAGCTGTCCAGGTCAGGCATCTGCCTAGCCCAGGACGGGGAGGAGAGGGTCTGCTGTTGGCCTGGAAGCCTCTGCGGAAGGGAGAGGAGCTCGGTGTCCAGGGAGAAAGGGATGAGCACAGTCCCTGGAGGTGCTGTCCTGGGACGGGCAGGGGCCGCTGCCTCAAGCCGAGACGACGCCCAGTGCCCCGATGTGCACACGGGGAGGGCTGGGGCGGCAGGCAGTGGTCACCTGTGATGTGCAGGAGGTACAGTGCTGGCTGGCACCAGGGCAGGGGGCAGTGGAGACGGAATGGAGGGCCCCAGGGAGAGCGAGCTTCACAGAAGTGGGAAGAGCGCCTTCCCCGGGGCGGCGGGGCGTGGAGTCAGGGGGCCAGGGGCGCTCGGAGAGGACGGGGCCCTGGCGGTGAGGGACACTGCCCCTGGGCGACGGCTGCTGGGTGTGAGGACCCCGGAATGCTCCCCCACCCAGCACGCCCCGACCCTGTGCACATCAGGTGGGAGCCTCACTTACCCCGCATCGTGGACACCCGGTCGTCACAGCCCAGAAATGTGCAGGCCAATCACCACTTTACAAGCCACATTTTAATTCTTCAGTGAATTTTCTCGACGCGTAATGGCACATTTCTTAAGACAGGGATCTGCTGCCTTGAATCACCTTGAGAAAGTTATGGAAATAGGGCTGCTCTGTGGGCTCCGACGGGAGGCTCGGGGAAGGCTCGAGACCTGCCTGGAAAGTTCCCCCACCTTCCCTGGTTGGACCAGGCAACCAAGAGGCGGACCAGACGGAAACACTCACACCTATGCTCACAAATTTGGTCTTTGATGCATCAGGTTAACCTTTGACAGGTGCCGTGAGTTACTTCCTGTGGCCTCCCAAGACGGGGTTGGGGGGGCATGCCCATTTCCTTCTGTTTCCAATTGACGGGCACAGGATTTTGGATGATGTCAGACACTTTGTTTTCCTAAGTTTTTCTGCTGCACTAACTTCAGGGTCACAGAGCATTTCCTGGGTGTGAGCCGCTTCCCCAGCCAGAGGCAGCCCTAGGATCAGGAGACAGGGCCCTGGAGCCTCGCTGCCCACTGAAGCCCCCGTTCCCCAGACCCACCACGCCAGCCCTGACACCTCACTGCCCACTGAGGCCCCCTGCCCCCAACCCCACCTTGTCTGCCCTGATACCTCATTGCCCACTGAAGCCCCCAGCCCCACCACGTGTGCCCTGACACCCCACTGCCCACTGAAGCCCCCAGCCCGACCACGCCTGCCCTGACACCTCACTGCGCACTGAAGCCCCCAGCCCCCACCACACCTGCCCTGACACCTCACTGCGCACTGAAGCCCCCAGCCCCCACCACACCTGCCCTGACACCTCACTGCGCACTGAAGCCCCCAGCCCCCACCACACCTGCCCTGACACCTCACTGCCCACTGAAGCCCCCAGCCCCACCATGCCTGCCCCTGGACTGTCCTTTCCTAGCACTGCCTGGCCCTTCTGAAGAGCGAGAGGATGTGTTTTGTGCAGCCCTTTCAGCTGGGTCTGTCTGCCGTTTTCTCGCAGCTGGCCTTCTTTGTCTCCTCCTCGTGCATACCCCATGGCACTCCCACCTCCACGGGGCTCATCTCCATGATGCCGACCTGGTCTCTCCTGAAGGCCGTTCCTTCCAGACCTTGCCCTGTAACATGAGGTTACAGGGCAAGTTCCCTGAGCGTATCTGCTTGGCTAATTGCCTGCCAGGTTCACCCACATTCAGAGTTCAAAAGCTGGAGTTAAGCACCTCCGCAGATGAGAAGACAGCCCCCCACACCTCCACCTCTGTAAGTAGATGGTTTCATCAGAAAACTGCAAGTTACTGAGCTAGAAGGGCTGGTGACCAAACCCCCTGAGGCCTCGGGTCCTGGTCGTGTGGGTTAGAGTAACCGCCTGTGGTCAGCGTGTCCCCTGGATTTTTATCCAACATGGCACCAATAAGTAAAGAGGTTAAAATACTGGTCAAACCTGCTTTCCAACAAGGCTGCCTTCCAGCCCTGCCCTGGGCCCTTTCCTGCCCAGAAGCAGCCTGTTCCGGACGCGACAGGAACGTTCAGGTTGCCCGTGCGGAGCGGGACGCCCAGCCGAACCGCACTGGGAACTCGCTGCAAGCGGGTGGGCGCGGGGACCACGGAAGCCGCCCGGGAACAACGTCAGCAGCGGGTCCAGACCCTCCGCTCTGTCTCTGCTCAGCTTCACAACAACCTACGCCTGTGCTGTGTTATTCCTTTTTTTTTTTTCCAGACAAAATTGAGGCTTGAAAAACTTCAATAACTCACTCAACTCCACATATGTTTTAATAAGCAGAACTGAGATTTCAGCCAAGATGGACTGGTTATCCCGAGAAGCACCAGGGTGGCAGGCATGAGTCGAATGCACTGACCTGGGCTGATCCCACATGCACCAGCTCTGGGAGTTCAGGCCCATTGCACCGCTTTGGCCATCAGGCTGCATTATTCTGCCATATAATCAGCCAAGAAATCTGGGGGAAATAGTGCCCTTTCCATAGTCTGCGGATTTTAGACCTCACCTGGTGCACCTGGAAATCTCACTTGAAGTCCTAAGAGGTTAGGTTCAGTTCAGCCCGATTCACTGTGGGTGAGGCCGCATCTTGCTGGGGGGATGACGATGAGCCGGCTCCCTCTGATCACCTTCAGAGGCTCACGGTGCCACAGACGGCACGCTCGTGTCCCCAGATCCGTGCTGCGAAGGTGGAAGCCCGTGTGGTTGGGTGACGAGGTCACGAGAGGGCCCTGATGGCAGAGACCCCGCACGGCTCCCTCACCCTGACTGCTACGTGAGGACAGCCTCACCGGACACAGAATGCATCCTGACCACGGACAGCCTGCCTCCAGAGCCCTGAGGATCAGTGTCTGCTGTGACATGTCCCCACTCGTGGGGTGTGCTGTTGCTGTGACTTTCCCTCACGTGGCGTGGGGTGAGATGAGATAGGAGGGGTGAGGTGAGATGGAGTGAGGTGAGGGGGGTGGTCTGGGTGTGAGGTGAGGCGATGTGAGTTGTGGTGAAGTTGAGGTGAGTTGAGGCTAGGTGAGGAGACGTAAGATCATGGTGAAGGGAGGTAAGGTGAGCTAGGGGTGAATGTGAGGTGAGATGAGGTAAAACAGGACGAGATGAGGTAGGGGTGAGGTGGGGTGAATGGAGGTCGGAGTGAGGTGAGACGGGGTGAACCGGGGTGCAGTGAGGTGAGGTGAGGTTGGGGTGAAGGGAGGTGAGGTGGGGTGGGGCGAGGTTAGCAAGGGTGAGGAGAGGTTGTGTGGTTGCTGGTGGTTGGCTCAGAGAGCTGGAGTTGAGGTGAGGGCAGTAGGCCTTGGGACAGATGCACAACAGGCCTCTTCAACAGGCGATATCGTGGTGTCCTGCCACGGCTGGAGCCAGGAGACTGGCAGAGGCACCGGGGATGCTCTAGAAGTTCAAGCTCAGCCATGACAGTCCAGCCTCGATTCTTAGGGCAAAAGTGCAGGTTGCAAGCACTTCAGGGACTGTCCAGCTGTTCATGTCCAGCTGGCCCTTTTCCCTGCAAGTCACCTGGGCAGCTCCTACTGGGAACAGAACTCTGAGCCCTGAAGGGCCTTAGAGCCCAAAATACAAGGAAGAACGTGAGGATGACTGATCAGCCGGGCAGAACTTGGTGCAAAACCAGGTGTATTCATTGACAAGTGCAAGTGCAGAAAGATGAATTGGGAGCCCAAACACCAGAGACCGAGGAAAAGCCATCACAGCTTTCGGAGGGGCGGGTGTGGTGTGCCCTAGAGGATATGGTCAGGGTCCTGCCTCGACGCCAGGTTCCTACAGGAGCGGGGGAGGCCACTCCAGGGAAGCTGGGGGCTTGAGGCCTGGCAGGGGTTGGGCCGGCCAGCAGGACACGCCTGGGCCAAGTCCACTCTTGGAGTTTCTCTGGCTGCAGTCTGCGTGGTGGCTGGAAGGGAGGAGAACTCCAAGCGGGAAGTCTGATTGCAGTTCCACAGAGGACCCACAAACGATATGCAAGCCCCGGACATTTCTCATTTGAGCTCTTGCGGAAGTTACTATTACAAACACATGATTCACCGGTTCTGTCGTGAAATCGCACCCATGTGTGTATTCATCACTGCTCTCCAGGCATCTCATAAGATCAGAGAACATCAAGGCTTTGTGTATCCTTTCCCATCACAATTTTCTGATATGAAAGAAATGGCCCATAATTGAAAGGAAGGTAGGGAGAGAAAGAAACAGGTCATGAACAAAGAGAAAACCAGCTTTTTGAGTTTGCTAAAAACTACTGAAGTGACTCACTGGGAGAAATCTGAAACTGAAGATGCTGACAAATATCCGGCAAGTCATGGATTACCAGTGGAGGAAGCAGAAGCTCTGCAGACTAGCACCAATGAAATCCTGGAATTTTGAGAAAGGATTTTCTGGAAGGAGGGCTGGATACTGGCATGGGGGTCATCTGGATATAGTTTACATTCCTCACATTAACCAATGTTGACTTCTTACTATTACAAAAACACCACATGTCCATTGCAGAAAAACAAAAAGACACAGATCAATACTGATAAGAATTAAAAACAATCCCATAACCTTACCACCCAAAAAGGACCATTGTAAGTATCTTTCTAGACCTTTTCTGCATGTCTATCTACATCTCTCTTCTGTAGATGTGATTTGACAAGTATACAGTCTTCTAATGAGCATGTGATCTTTAAAAAAACATAAAATTGTACGTGTAGCATCAGGAGCTGCTCGTCCTTTGTGACGCAGTAAAGGTGGCACCGGGTGCGTGCCAGGCACTGTCCGATGTGCTGTTTGTTGAACGGTCACAACCTTCGCAGATGCTGCGAGAGGCTGTGGTGCAGAGAGGCTACGTGACTTGGCCAGGGTCACACAGAGTTAAGTGGCGGGGCTGGAGCACCTCAGGCCACTCACAGCATTTAATGACGTTGTATCCATTCGTGCTCTTGTCAGGTCAATGTGCCCTAATGTATTGAAACACTTATTTTTCTTGTTTCAATTTTTCCCTGTTACAAAGCACAGTGCAAAGAACATCTTATAGCCAAGTGTTTGTCTACAAACTAAATGATTTCTCCCCAAATCTAGTAGCGAATCCACTGGAAAACAGGTCTGTACCCTTGAGCGTCTGGCCTCAGCACTGACCTGAGGGGACCTCAGCCTGCCAGAGGGAGCAGCGTTCCTCCCACCCCCGACAGCAGCACCCCTCCGTTAACACAGGGATACCGTTCTTAGGGGAGAAGAAGGGGCCCGTTCAGTTGATAAAAACTTGTTCCCTCTCAAACTTCCCAGCCATTTTGTAGATTGGCCCTTGAAGACAGATCTGATCTTAAGTGTTTCGCAAAGTATCTGCTAGAGATGTGATGACTTTGTCCTGGGGTTTGCTGACTGAATGTACTGAACGCTGACAGTCTGAGATCAGTGGACCACGCAGCTGGCAAACACCAGGGACAGAGTTGGGAAGTTTCTCTTTCCTGGGCGGCGTTGCTGCGTAAGACCTGAACCCTGCCAGGCTGCCCCGGGGCCCACCAGCGTCCTCAGAGGGGAGAGTGGCCTGGTGCTTGCTGAACTGGACAGCAAGCCCCTGGGGACCGACAGCTGCCCCTTCTGGGCCCAGCATCCCCATCGCTTATTTTGTCCTAAAAGCAGAATGCTTGAGAGAAGGAGAGAAGGCTCTTCAAATGACTCCCACCGGGCTGCCCGTCAGACAGCAGGGTGTGAGGTGCAGATGCCCTTGCTTTCACTAGCCGTCTCTGAAACCTACCCTCGTGTGAAAGCGCTTCTCCACTTGCCCCTCCCGCAGTGACGTGAATTCTGACCTGGGGATTCCGTGTCCTGCTGGCAAACAAACTAAAACTGTGTGGAGCTTGGGTGGAACCAGCCTTCAGATGCAGCAGCCAAGTGTCCAGCCTCCCCAGTAAAAACTGCCCACATGGGGAGGCCCGTCCTTGGGCACAGCTAGGGAACCTGAGGATACTTGTCTGCGGTCAGTGCTGAGAACCTCCCAGGAGCTGTGCCCGAGGGCGCAGGTAGACTCTGCCCTGTGTCCTGGCCTCAAGGCCACCAGCCAGGAGGTCTGACAATGCACACTGGAGTCTGGCATCCTCAGATCCCAGGATTCCTGTCCCAGAACTTGTGCAACAGCCAAGAAAAGTGCTGAGAAATGCATGGATGCCCAGCCGTGTAGGAGTGTCAGAACCTAACCAGGAATAGCCTGACACCTCCAGGGCCTGGGAGGACGACAGCGCGTCTGGCCGGCCCCGCGGGTGCAGGGAGGTGGCAGCAAAGAGCGCGCTCAGGGGATGCCCAGTCCCCCTGCCGTGACCGCTACCCAGAGAGCGGGGCCAGGCGGGAACCCCTGCTTCCTATTTTAAACCGTGTGGAATACCGCTTTCGCTTTTTTCGTGCCAATTTATTTATTTCTATAACATAAACCATCATAAATTACTTAAAATAGGACAAACGTTTAAGTTGCCAGAACTAGTTTAATGTCCCCAACCTGCCCTCGACAGAACGGTCTCTGCTCTTGTGTGTTCGGCCTGTGAAGTCCCGCACGGGACAGGCGGCCCTACAGCCGACACCACGGTCACACACACACCCTGTCGCCCCCAGGCCACTCGCTCTCCAAGTTTCTCTGTCTTCTGTCATCACAGCAGCCTCACTCTCACGCGGAAAGGGAAGCGTGAGGGTGGCTGGGAGCGTGAGGAGCAGGGCGGTCAGCGGTCCGGCCTGGCAGCTGTGGGCCCGCCCACCTGGTCAGCAGGGACGAAGCCACCTACACCGTCACAGAGTCCTCAGTTCTGACCAGAGCCTGCAGAGTGGGTGCCCTGACCTGGCTTACTGCGAATGGCCCTCGATCCCCAGACACCTGCTTGCACGTCGAGTCTGCGGGCATCGTGGCCACAGTGCAAGCCCTGGAGGCCTGTCTAGGCTTCAAAACCAAGACATCCTTCAGCCGTTGGGGCCAGAAGACCAGCCCGTCACTTCCTTGGGTTTCTGTCCTGCCTCTGGCACAGACGGTGTGGGAAACATGTGTGTGTGGGCTGGCGGCAGACGGAGCCGGGCTGCTGGCTCTGCCGCAAGCCTGGCGGCGCTTTCTCAAGGCGTGTTGCCCTGAGCGTGGGGGAGTGCCAGGCAAGAGGCGGCCAGAACACGGACAGCACGTCGGTGGGGACGTGGTCATGCAGCCACGCTGTCCAAGGTTCCTGGGAGCCACTCTGGACACTGCAGAGACAGCCCTGCCTTCCCAGAGGCGTCCCTGGGCCACCCCTGCTGACCCAGCCCCGCAAGGACGGAGCAGGGGCCAGTGCACAGCCCACGGCCGCTCCCTGGGACGCAGCTGCAGAGCAGTGAGCTTGGTGCGGGGATGACGGCGCAGCCTGGGATGGCCCCGTCCCTCCTGCCTGTGATCAGTCGGGCTCCTCCTGCAGGGAGCCTGCCCCTCCGGCTGCCCTGATGAGTGGCTGCCGCCATCCTCACAATCCTGCCAGCCTCTGCCGGCCAGCTGAGGGGGCAGGGGGCCGGGAGAGTCAGCACTCTCCCCTCTGCTGAACAGGGCGCCCGACCAGCTTCAAGGCAGACAGTTTGTCCGGCTGCAAAGGGCAACTGCGAGGCCCGTGAAGAGCCCGGCTCGGGGCAGGAGCCCTGCGGGATTTCACGGTCTGTCCCCAACTCCCAGTGAGCCTTGACCCCTGGGCTCCACGGCCACTGCAGCTGAGCAAACACCCAGGGCTCCGTGGAGCCCAGACTCCCAGAAACCAAACCCCACGGCCCCTTGGCCTCTGGACACTGCAGGCCGGGGCCCTGCCCCACCCCCAGACCCTTCTCCCTGCTGAGGAGGCTCCTCGGGGCCATCAGGATGGAAGGCGGCACAGCTCTGCGGTCACAAGCCAGCCCCCCGACCTCGGGCCTCCCCATGCTGAGTCAGCGGGCGGCAGCCGGGCCCAGGAGCCCCGTCTGCTCAGGAGGGACCACGGTCCACGGTGACGTCGCTGCACACAGACCTCCGGGCCGGCCTCTGTCCATCCTGCCATCCGTCCATCCTGCCAGGCCCAAAGACCCGGGTTCTCCAGCGTCACCTGCTCGGCCGCACCCCCAGACTGCCCCTGGCTCTCAAGACTGAAAGGACGGCTTGATGCCCAGAAGGCTTTGTGGAACAGGGGATACCCCCTGCCCGCGTCCTCTCTGCCCTCTGTGCCTTCTTCACGGCCCCTTGCTGGTCAACAGGTCCGGAGAAACCTACGCCACCCGCCCACTTGAGTGCTGAGCGGGGCCAGAGGCTGCCTGGGCCCCGCGCTGCGGGCAGCGTTGGAGGGGACAGTCCCCAGCCCCCCTGCAGCCCGGCCGCGCCCGGGACACTCCAGGTCTCCCGGCGTCTGTGCCCAAGCTGCTCCCTGAAGGTCTGTGGAGCCCTTCGAGGTCTGGGCCCTGCCGTAGGAGGGGCTGGTGCAGGCCTGCCAAGGGGAGGGCGCTGGTGGGGTGGGAGAGAAGCCAGGACTTGACCAAGGGGAGATGCCCAGCCCACTTGAGTGCCTTGTGTGTACACTGGGGGCTTTCCAGGGGGGCACAGGGAGGGGCAGAGCCTGGTCCAGCCCCACACCTGCAGGCAGACTTGGGGCTCCTCCCTCTGGCTCAGCTTCCAAGGAGCCACGGACACTTCAAGCCCTGAAATTCATCCCAGGTATGGCTTCCTGAAGCGAGGGATGCAGAGGCCCTAGGCCCCCCACACTCGAGTGATGATCACGTGTGGGTGTGCGCCCAGCACAGAGCTCCTCCAGCTTCCCAGTTGTGTGTACGCGTGTGAGTGTGTCTGTGTGTGTGAGCCTATGTGAGTGTGTGTGTGTGTCTGAGTGCATGTATGTGTGAGTGTGTCTGAGCGCCTGTGAGCCTGTGTGAGTGTGTGTATCTGAATGCATGTGAACCTGTGTCTGAGTGTGAGCATGTGTGTGTCTTAGTGTGTGTGTCTGAGTGTGTGTGAGTGAGTGTGTCTGAGTGCACGTGAGCATGTGTGTGTGTGAGAGTGTGTGAGCGTGTTCACAGAGGAGCCGCTTTCTGCCTTATTTCCAGGCCTTGGAGGATGTTGCTGTGCTGTTCTAACATGTAAACTTTTGGAGTCGGCCAGGGGAGCTGTCACCAGCCAGGACCACCCAGGAGCACAGAGCCACCGCCCCTGCCACAGGACCCCCGGGCTTTCCCCAGTGACCACTGCGGGCTCACACGAGGGCAGGCGCAGTGACCGCGACCTGGGCAGGAGCCTCGGGAGCCAGCTGAGCCAGGCTGAAATCAGGCCAACGTCTGTGCTCCACAGAGACCGTGGTAGTCTGTAAGATGGAGCATGCCCCTGCCCCAGGACCCAGGGTAAAGAAGTCTGTCCATGAGGACCCACCACGAGGCGGGTCCCTGTCAGCCCTGGGAGGTGGGGCCCTCAGCCTCCTTGGCTGGACTTCTGTCTGAGCCGCTGTCTGTCAGGGTGTCTGCTATCTGTCAGGGTGTCCGCCATCTGTTGGGGTGTCTACTGTCTGTCAGGGTGTCCACTGTCTGTCAGGGTGTCTCTGTCAGAGTGTCCACTGTCTGTCAGGGTGTCCACTGTCTGTCAGGGTGTCTCTATCAGAGTGTCCACTGTCTGTCAGGGTGTCCACTGTCTGTCAGGGTATCTCTGTCAGGGTGTCCACTGTCTGTCGGGGTGTCTCCATCAAGGTGTCTTCTGTCTGTCAGAGTGTCCGCCGTCTATTGGGGTGTCTCTGTCAGGGTGTCCACTATCTGTCGGGATGTCCACTGTCTGTCAGGGTGTCTGCTATCTGTCAGGGTGTCTTTGTCTGTCGGGGTATCTGTCAAGGTGTCTCCATCAGGGTATCTGCTGTCTGTCAGGGTGTCTCTGTCAGTGTGTCCACTGTCTGTCGGGGTGTCCACTGTCTGTTGGGGTGTCTCTGTCAAGGTGTCCACCATCTATCGGGGTGTCCACTGTCTGCCGGGGTGTCTGCTGTCTGTTGAGGTGTCTCTGTCATGGTGTCTGCTGTCTGTCGGGGTGTCTGCTATCTGTCACAGTGTCCGCTGTCTGTCTGGGTGTCTGCTATCTGTCACGGTGTCCACTGTCTGTTGGGGTGTCTCTGTCAGTGTGTCCACTGTCTGTTGGGGTGTCTCTGTCAAGGTTTCCACCATCTATCAGGGTGTCCACTGTCTTTTGGGGTGTCTGCTGTCTGTTGAGGTGTCTCTGTCACGGTGTCTGCTGTCTGTCGGGGTGTCTGCTATCTGTCACGGTGTCCGCTGTCTGTTGGGGTGTCTCTGTCATAGTATCCACTGTCTTTCAGGGTGTCTGCTATCTGTCATGGTGTCTGCTGTCTATCAGGGTGTCTCTATCAAGGTGTCCACCATCCATCGGGGTGTCCACTGTCTGCCGGGGTGTCTGCTGTCTGTTGAGGTGTCTCTGTCACGGTGTCTACTATCTGTCGGGGTGTCTGCTATCTGTCATGGTGTCCGCTGTCTGTCTGGGTGTCTGCTATCTGTCACGGTGTCTGCTGTCTGTCGGGGTGTCTCTGTCACGGTGTCCACTGTCTGTCGGGGTGTCTGCTATCTGTCGGGTGTTGTCACCTGTTGGGAGAGGCCCTCCTCTGCAGCTGCTGATGCACTGTGGGCCTCTGTCCCACCCTTGTGGCTGCTGTGTTGCTTATGTTCCTCTGCAGCGCAGATCATTAACCCCTGAGGCCTCAAGGTCCCTGTCCGGGGCTGCGGCCAGCCACGGGGTTGGGTGGAATCCCCCCGGGGAGCAGCCCAGCTGGGACGTGAAAGCATAGGGACAGGGAGGCCACCGCTGTGCCCCCACTCTCCGCTGATGTCACTCGTGGTTGTGAAGTGAGCTTTAATTGCCCCTTAACAAATAAGTGGCTGGGGTTGGCAGATGTGGGTGGACAAGAACCTTGGCCCGGGGCCATGATTAGCCAGATGCTGCCGTGAGACGGAGGCCCCTCCCCGTGTGAGGCGGACCCCCTCCTGTGGGAACTTGGGACTCTGGGAGCGTCTGCAGCCTCGCCTCCTGAACAGACCTGAGAGAAGACAGGAGGATGTGGTGGAGCCAACCAGCCAGCCTGCCCGGCGGGGCCCGCAGGGTCGGAGACGCCATGGTTGCTGGGGCCCCTGCCTGGACCGAGGGAAGAGGGCTCTGGTGAGCCCCTGCCCGGTGCAGATGAGGGCCACCCCAGGAGGGCTTCAGGAAGGACGGCACAGGCTGGCCCTGGCTGGGGCTCCGGGGGAGGCGTGACTGGCTGTCTCTGGGCCAAGCTCTGGACCCACGAAGGCTTCAGCACTTAGGTCCTTACAGCCGACCTTCCTCAGCCTCCCGGCCCCACCCCAACCCTGCAAGGACCCTGGCCGCCTGCCTGTCCTTCCACAGGGCTCCTCCCGGGCCCCGGATGGGGCCGCCCAGCCCTTGCCCTGCACACACGTGCTCCGAAGACTTCCAGCCAGAGAAGAAGGCACTCAGGGCACCTCTGAGGAGGCCCCGTCCGCATGCCTGTGGCCCGGCTCTCTGGGACGTCCACACACAGCTCTGCGGTCCCACAGGCCTTGCCATTGACTGACTGCTGTGCCCACGAGGTCGGGACATGGCCAAGCCCGGCCCAGCGGCCCAGGGTCCAAGGTCAACCCAGGCTGACCCAGGCCCTGAACCACAGCCTCCCCTCAGCAGGGGCCACCACAGGCCACACAGAGGACAATGCCGGGCCGTCCCCGCTGAGGGCGTGGAGGCCACACCTGGGAAACGTCATGGCTGCAGCGGCAGACGCCCAGGCGCTGCAGCTCCTGTCGGCGGATGGCGTCCTCTGCTGAGATGATTTGTGTCTGGCAGGGACCCACTTGGACGTGGGGAGCCTGGTTCAGATGTTTCTCTGTAAACGGCATCATGGGGGCTCATTAGCATGAAGCCACGCTGGGAACAGCAGGCAGCCAATCCATTTTCTTTTATGGCTCCAAAGCTCTTTGCCAGCTTGGAAGGCTTTATTTTCCCCAGAGGACACATCTCATGCCTCATCACCTCATCCTGCTGAGAACAGAGAGGCTCAATCAGGGCTCAGCTCGGGAAGTGAAGCCCCAGATAGGAGTCTGGTGGCCCCAAGGAAGAAACAGCCTGGACACGCTGAGCCCTTGGGGCAGGTTCCAGCTCAGGCCCCCGCCACCGCACCCAAGCCAAACCCAGGCTGTGGCTTTTGGTCCAGACACTGCTGGGCCCCAGAGCAAGGACTGGGGACACTGGTCTCGCTGACCTCAGTCAGAGCTGAGCCAGCATCCACTCGTGGCTCCCTGGCCTCCCAGTGTGGGGCCTCTCCCCAGGGCCAACCTCCTGGGAGTTGCTGGCTGCCCTCTCTTTTGACCTGGGTCACAAGAGGCTGCCGGGAGACTGAGAAGGACATGGGGACCTGGAGGAGAAGAAGGGCCCACAGCTCTGCAGCCCTTGGCCCAGGCTGGATGCACTCCCCAAGTTCAGCTCGTCTCCTGGAACCTCAGCCTGCAGCCTCACCTGGGCGTGGGCCGTCCTGGGGGCCGCTCTGGAGAAGGCTGTCCCGAAGAAGGCTGGGACCAATCCCGGGACTGGCTTCCTCACAAGAGGGGACACACAGACACCGAGGAGGGGCCAGGGGGCCGTGGAGACACACCCAAAGCCAGGGGGCCGCACGGCCAGCTGACAGCGTGAGGCCCGCGGAGGACACAGGACAGACGGAGAGGACAGCTCCTGATGGGGGGGCCCCTAGGTCTGCAGGGTTTGATACAGCAGCAGCTGGGAGCTAACACAGCCCCACAAGTGCCGGGGACCAGCCCCGGCTGATCCAGGGTATTCGAAGGAGAGACGGCATAGGCGAGGATCAGGATACGATAGCTTCAATTAGATATTAATTAGAGATATAAAGAGTAATAGAATAAGGATAGCTCAGTAGGAAAATTCAGTGGAGAAAAGAGGCTGAGTAGCTTGGTTTACGCGGGAGACCAATAAAACTTCAAGACAAGAAGCTTGCACCACTTACGTAGGCCGCAGGCGTCCTTCCGTTCTCCCGAAGGAGAGGAGACACTGAGGCCTCCCCGGTCGGATCTTAGAAGCCCAGGCATAATTAGTAAGCATGGTGGGTTCCACGCTCCAGATGGAGACTCAACCAGAGTGAGAGAGAGAGCGCGACATGGGGAGACCAGTATTTCGAGAAACTGATCCCAATTCTTTATTTTCCATGGTCTACTTTTATACACTGAGATGTTATGCAAAAGTCACGTGGGGTCAGCTGTCCTGACTTTTATCAAAGTCAGGTGCTTCACACAAATGTATACAGAGGTCTTAGGGGTGTTACATCATCTTCTGGCCAGGGGGCCTGCTGACAATTTACGACCCTCTCCTTGTGACAGCGGTCAGTCAATCAGGACACTTATTTCTCCAGGGCTGATTATTCTCAAAACAGACGCCACCCAAGTAAAGTTACACTCCTACAGGGTGAGGGTGTAGTGGGTTTTAGTTAAGGAAAGAATTTACTTAGCCTAAGGTCTAACGTGATTAATATCAAAGGTCAATTCTATATATTCATTAATGTGTGTAAGGGCAGGGGATATGGAGACTTAGCAACAAACATTGGCTCAACAAATGAAAAACCCTTCACCAACACAATTTCTAATTAGCCCACTATACTTATAGTTTTCTAACTTCTCTAAAGAACCTGTTTTTAGAGGGTTTAAAGCATCTTGTGCCTCTCACGGTTGGGAGGCTGTGAGCAATCACATGTGGCCGGAGGAGCCTGTCAGGCAGGCTAGAGAACCTTCAGAGGAGTTTGTAGGTTAAAACACTCTTGTCACACCCAAGAGTTTTTATTGACTGGAGCTCTAGGTTAACTCCTTCTCCGAAAGAGGTGGTGGGGGACAGCCCCCCGTAAAGTCAGAGGTGTAGGTAAGAGCACAAAGTAGTAAAGTAGGCAGGCTCTGGTTATGGGGGTAGACACTCGAGGATTTCCAGGGGGACTCCTGAGGCTCGATCCCGCCTTTGCGTATGTCGAGCCTCCTTCCTCATGACCTTTGTCACAGGCGGAGTACCTCACTCTGGCCCCCAACACACAAGTATGCCCTTTGCCTGAGACGCCTTGGAACCAGCTTCCGCTGCACAGCCGCTCAGGCCCCACCAGGGGACCCGGGTCACTGGCTGCACCGGGGGAGGGGCCTTGTTCCGCCCCATCCAGGGATGCTGGTGTGAGGGTCTCACAGAGGGAGCACAGGTCTGCAGGGAGACCCGACCTGCAGCGCAGCTGAGGCTGCTCAGGTCCTGGACTTCCCTGGAGCTCAGGAGCTCCCAGACCTGCCGGCCAGGGCAGGACCATGTGGAACTGGAAGCTGGGGGAAGGCTCTCAGGATGCCAGCCAAGCCCCACCTTGTGCTGTGGCCCCAGCAAACAGCTCAGTCTCTCTGAGTCTGTTCCACGACACTCATCTTCAGAGGCAGTTTTATGGACATTTACCATGACACACACTAAACCAGACGTATGTAAAGTGTGTAATTTGATGTTTGACAGACATATACGCCTATGGATCCATCACCTCAATGAAGAGATTGAGCAAACCCGTTACCCACAAGGTTCCCTCTGAAGCACCTTGTCCTGCCCCACACTCACCCCGAAACCTGCAGGCTACTCTCTGACCATAAACTGCTCTGCGGTTCACAGGGCTGTGTGAATCACAAACACACACACACACACTCACACACACACTCCGTCATCTGCTTTCCTTCTCCGAGCGGGATTGTGAGACTCACCAAAGCTGTTAATATATGGTAGCAGGCAACCCCCGGGGCTTCCTCGTGGTCCAGTGGACAAGAGTCCGCCTGCCAATGCAGGACACACTGGCTGCGCAGTCCCCAGTTGGGGGAGACCCCACATGCCGTGGAGCAGCTAAGGCGGTGCATGACCACTGAGCCTGCGCTCCGGAGCCCGGGAGCCGCAACCGCGAAGCCTGCACGCTGCAACCACCTTAAGCCCACGCGCCCTGGACCCTGTGCTCCACTACGAGGAAAGCCGCCACAATGAGAAGCCCGCGCACCCCAACTACAGAGTACGCCTGCTCTCCACATCCAGAGAAAAGCCCGTGCAGCAACAAAGACCCAGCAAAGGCCCCAAAATAAATACATACAATTATAGAAAAAAATACCTGATCCCTCCGTGTGTGAGTTCATCCTAAGATCTTCACCCCTTCACCTGTGGGTGAACATTTGGGCTTTCTCAGTGAGAAATGCAGGGCTGGAAGAAGCACAAGCTGGAATCAAGATTGCCAGGAGAAATATCAATAACCTCAGATATGCAGATGACACAACCCTTATGGCAGAAAGTGAAGAGGAACTAAAAAGCCTCTTGATGAAGGTGAAAGAGGAGAGTGAAAAAGTTGGCTTAAAACTCAACATTCAGAAAACGAAAATCATGGTATCTGGTCCCATCACTTCATGGAAAATAGATGGGGAAACAGTGGAAACAGTGTCAGACTTTATTTTTTTGGGCTCCAAAATCACTTCAGATGGTGATTGCAGCCATGAAATTAAAAGATGCTTACTCCTTGGAAGAAAAGTTATAACCAACCTAGATAGCGTATTGAAAACCAGAGACATTACTTTGCCAACAAGGGTCCGTCTAGTCAAGGCTATGGTTTTTCCTGTGGTCATGTATGGATGTGAGAGTTGCACTGTGAAGAAAGCTGAGCACCGAAGAATTGATACTTTTGAACTGTGGTGTTGGAGAAGACTCTTGAGAGTCCCTTGGACTGCAAGGAGATCCAACCAGTCCATTCTGAAGGAGATCAGCCCTGGGATTTCTTTAGAAGGAATGATGCTAAAGCTGAAACTCCAGTACTTTGGCTACCTCATGCGAAGAGTTGACTCATTGGAAAAGACCCTGATGCTGGGAGGGATTGGGGGCAGGAGGAGGAGGGGACGACAGAGGATGAGATGGCTGGATGGCATCACCGACTCAATGGACGTGAGTCTGAGTGAACTCCGGGAGTTGGTGATGGACAGGGAGGCCTGGTGTGCTGCGATTCATGGGGTCGCAAAGAGTCGGACACGACTGAGCGACTGAACTGAACTGAACTGAGTGTTTAGTTATCACACATAAAGTTGCTGTAAGCACTCGTATACAAATCTTTCCATTGATGAATACTTGAACTTCTGTCAGGGAATACAAAGAGGAGGTGGCTGGGTCATGTAGGAGACGTGTGTTTACCTTTTCAAGACACAAAGTGCTCCCAAGTGCTCGCCACACGCTGTGCTCACCCGTGAGTAAGGTCCCAGAGCCTCCGTGCCGCCCCAGCCTGGCTGCAGCACCCCTAACTTACACGTTCTAGTCCCCAGAGGGCTGTACACACACTTCCGGGGGCTGGAGACACTCAGCACCATTTACACGCTTCTCTGACACTTCTATACCCACGTTAGGAGTGTGCCAAACCACACTGTTTGCCAACTTGCATTGTTTCTTTTCATCCCAGTGAATTGTAGGCTTATACATTTTCATACGTTCTATAGATAAGGAATTTATCAAATGTGTGGCTTGCAGTTTTTTCCCAATCTGTAGTTGTCCTTTTATTTTCTTGATGGGATTTTTCACAGAAAGTGAAAGTGTTAGTCACTCAGTTGTGTCTGACTCTTGTGACCCCATGGACCGTAACCCATCAGGCTCCTCTGTCCATGGGATTCTCCAGGCAAGAATACTGGAGTGGGTTGCCATTCCTCCTCCGGGGGATCTTCCCCATCCAGGGATCAAACTTGGGTTTCCTGCATTGCAGGCAGATTCTTTATCATCTGAGCCACCAGGGAAGTCCATTTTTCACAAAGCAGTTCTTAAAGAACTATAATTCATCATGTTTCTTTTATAAATCATGCTTTTGGTGTTGTATCTGAGAAATCTTTACCTAATGTCACAAAATTATCTCCTGTATTTTCTTTTGGAGTTCCACAGATTCAGGTTTTACATTTAAGTTTATGATCCACTTTGAGTTCATTTAGGTACATGGCATAATGTTCTGTTTTCAAATACAGATATCAAAATTTGCCAGCATCTTTGGTAAAGAATCCGCCTGCAATGCAGGAGGCCCTGGTTCCATTCCTGGGTTGGGAAGATTCCCTGGAGAAGGGACAGGCTACCCACGCCAGGATTCTTGGGCTTCCCTTGTGGTTCAGTTGCTAAAGAATCCATCTACAACGTGGGAGACCTGGGTTCAACCACTGGGTTGGAAAGATCCCCTGGAGAAGGGAAAGGCTACCCACGCCAGTATTCTGGCCTGGAGTCCATGGAAATTATGGACTGTATATTCCATGGGTCGCAAAAAGTCAGATGACTGAGCAATTTTCACATTTCACTTTTATTGACAAGGCTAAATTTACTTCATTGAAATGCCTTTGAAACTTTGTCAAAATTATTTCTGGACTCTCAATTCTATTCCATTGATTTATTTGTCTATCGGGGTGCCAATACCACACTGTCTTGATTACTGTAGGTTTATTTTTCAGTTGTTAAGTTGTGTCCAACTCTTTGTGACCCCATGGACTGCAGCACACCAAGCTTTCCTGTCCATCACTATCTCCTGGAGTTTGCACAAACTCATGTCCATTGAGTCAGTGATACTATCCAATCATCTCATCCTCTGCCACCCCCTTCTCCTCTTGCCTTCAATCTTTCCCAGCATCAGGGTTTTTTTCTAATGAGTAGGCTCTTCACATCAGGTGGCCAAAATATTGGAGCTTCAACTTCAGCATCAGTCCTTCCAGGGACTGATTTCAGGGATTTCCTTTAGGATTGACTGGTTTGATCTTGCTGTCCAAGGGACTCTCAAGAGTCTTCTCAAACTCCAAAGTCGAAAGCATCAATTCTTCAGTGCTCAGCCTCCTTTATGATGAACTCTCACAGCTGCACATGACTATTGGACCATAACTTTGACTATATGGACCTTTATTGGCAAAGTGATATCTGATTTTATTTTATTATTTTTTTTTAATTGGAGTCTGGTTGATTTACAATGTTGTATTAGTTTAGGGTCTGCTGTTGCTGCTGCTAAGTCCCTTCAGTCATGTCCGACTCTGTGCAAGAACACTGGAGTGGGTTGCCATTTCCTTCTCCAATGCATGAAAGTGAAAAGTGAAAGTGAAGTCGCTCAGTCCGGTCCAACTCCTAGCGATCCCATGGACTGCAGCCTATCAGGTTCCTCCATCCATGGGATTTGCCAGGCAAGAGGACTGGAGTGGGCACCATCGCCTTCTCCGAGTTTAGGGTACACAGCAAAGTAATTCAGTTTACATATATGTGTATCTGTTCTGTTTTGGATTCTTTTACCATATAGGTTATTACAGAATATTGAGTAGATGTTTCCTTTTTTTTTAATACATTTTATTTTATTTTTTAACTTTACAATATTGTATTGGTTTTGCCATATATCAAAATGAATCCGCCACAGGTGTACATGTGTTCCCCATCCTGAACCCTCCTCCCTCCTCCCTCCCCATACCCTCCCTCTGGGTCGTCCCAGTGCACCAGCCCCAAGCATCCAGTATCGTGCATTGAACCTGGACTGGCGACTCGTTTCATATATGATATTATACATGTTTCAATGCCATTCTCCCAAATCTTCCCACCCTCTCCCTCTCCCACAGAGTCCAAAAGACTGTTCTATACATCAGTGTCTCTTTTGCTGTCTCGTACCCAGGGTTATTGTTACCATCTTTCTAAATTCCATATATATGCATTAGTATACGGTGAGTCTCAGTGAACTCTGGGAGTTGGTGATGGACAGGGAGGCCTGGCGTGCTGCGATTCTTGGGGTCGCAAAGAGTTGGACACGACTGAGCAACTGATCTGATCTGATCTGATCTGACACTGTATTGGTGTTTTTCTTTCTGGCTTACTTCACTCTGTATAATAGGCTCCAGTTTCATCCACCTCATTAGAACTGATTCAAATGTATTCTTTTTAATGGCTGAGTAATACTCCATTGTGTATATGTACCACAGCTTTCTTATCCATTCATCTGCTGATGGACGTCTAGGTTGCTTCCATGTCCTGGCTATTATAAACAGTGCTGCGATGAACATTGGGGTACATGTGTCTCTCTCAATTCTGGTTTCCTCAGTCAGCCATGAAATTAAAAGATGCTTGCTCCTTGGAAGGAAAACTATGACAAGCCTAGACTGCATATTAAAGTCAGATATCCAGTGAAGTTGCAGGATATCCGATTTTAATATGCGGTCTAGGCTTGTCATAGTTTTCCTTCCAAGGAGCAAGCATCTTTTAATTTCATGGCTGCAGTCACGATCTACAGTGATTTGGGAGCCCGGGAAAATAAAGTCGGTCACTGCTCCCACTTTTTACCCTTCTATTTGCCATGCATGATGGGACCAGATGCCATGGTCTTAGATTTTGAAAGTAATAAAGCAGTGACATGACACAGATGACCATTGAAAACATTACCAAGTGAAAGACGCCAACACAAAGGCCGTGTGTCACAGGATCCACGTATACGGAGTGTGCAGAATATGAAAATTCACGCAGACAGCAGGTAGACCGCCATGTGTCACAGGATCCACGTATACGGAGTGTGCGGAATTTGAAAATTCATGCAGACCGCAGGCAGACCTCATTCTCTAAGCTGGGATGTGGGCAGGAAATGTTGAGTGATGGGCAGTGAGTATCAGGTTTCCTCACGATGATGAAAATTTTCTCAAATTAGAATGCATGGTGGTTTCACAACTCTGAGAAAGTGCTAAAACCACTGCCACTTCCTCTAACCAGTTTGCATGGGATACGGATTGTGCCTCAGTAAAGCTGACATAAAAGATGCTGTAACAGATTTTTACCTGTAAAGTGAAGGCGTTTTCATCCTGTTCACACAAGCTCGCGAGCTCGGACCTGATTTGCCACAGATCCAGTTCCTTCTCCTCCCTCCTCATGCTCTGCCCAGCCCGGCTTTGTCACAGAGGGGTGTCCCCACCGTCCTGTCTCAGGGACACCACGCCTGTCCTTGGTCCTCGCGTGGACCGAACCCTCCTTAGGTAGAGAGGGCTTCCCAGAAGGTACTGTCTGAAGGCCCGTCGAGGCCCCCACACTGCGCTCTCCATACGTATGGCACCCCCTGCACCTACCGTCCCATTCTGCACCTTCCCCGCTCGGAAGACACCTCCGTGAGTGATGAGCACAGGGGAGCCTTGAAACATTCACAGGAACACGAAGGAACCGAGAGAAGGGGGGGCAAGCACTCAGAGGTCCCCACGGCCTCCTCACTTCCCCCTGAGGCCTGGTACTCCAGGGAAGATGTAGCTCATCCACCCAAGTGCCCTGTGGCCTTTCCAGGGCTGCAAGGCCCACATGGCCCCAAGTCAGCCTCTCGGAACCCTGGGCACCCGACAGGAGGGAGAAGGGCGGCCCTCAAAGCCAGTCTGGTCTCAACAGCTGCTTCTAAACACGTTTCTCATCTAGTTGCAAAGGCCTCTGAGGCCATTGTTCAGAGCAGACCAATTGGTTATTAAAAACGTATGCACTGAGGATTGGCCACAGTAACTAGATATCTGTCTTTTATAGGGAAAACCTCAGAAATGTGCTTCTTATGAGTCATTAGTGTTCACTGAGCAATGTAATAGCTATCCTGCTACATTAAAATGCAACACATGTGCGTCCCTTTGGAGGAGAGGCGCTGGGAACCGCCTGTGCTCCCAGGGCCGGGCCACGTGGCTGACGGGAACGTCTCAGAGTGTCGCCCAGACAGCACGGCCTTGTCCACATGCTGGGCACCCACTGCCCTGTGGCAGCAGATCTCCGGTTGGGCCGTCCTACTCCAGGGGAGGCCCTGGGAAGGGAAGACGTGGGCTCCTGGGGCATCCGTGCTCTGGGCCATCTTGCTGGAGATCAAATTCCAATATAAAGTCTTCGCTTCAGAATCTAAAGAAGGATCCCTCAGCTGGTTTCCAAGAAGTGACTCCCCTCTGCCTCCTGGGTCCTGTTGCAGAGCACTCACTTCAGCAGCCTGACCACCAGGTCAGCACCACAGAGCCCCAGACACACACACCACACAAGTTCACATATACCTCACACGTTCATACACACCACACGTGTTCACACACATCACATGCATTCACATACACAGGTGTTCATATACAACACACACAACACACATGTTCACGCACACCACACACACCACACACATTCACACACATCACATGCATTCACACGCACCACACATGTTCACATACACACACGTTCACACACACCACACATGTTCACGCATATTCACACATACCACACACACCACATATGTTCACACAGACCACACACATTCACACACACACCATACACGTTCACACATACACCACCCACACCGTAAACATTCACACACGCCACACACACCATAAACATTCACACATACACCACACACATTCACACAAACCACACACATTCTCACACACCACACATGTTCACACACACCACACACGTTCACACATTTACAAACACCACACACATTCAAACACTACACATGTTCACACACTTTCACATACACCACACGGGTTCACATACAACACATACATTCACATACACACATGTTCACACACAACACACACGTTCACGCACATCACAGAATCACACACCCCACACACCCCACACATACCACACACATTCACACACATTTACACACCACACACATTCACACACCACATATATTCACATACATTCACATACATTCACATACAACATGCATGCTCACACACACCACACATGTTCACATACATTCACACAAACCACACATCAAACACACCACACACATCACAGAATCACACACACCACACACCCCATACACACCACACACACTCACACACACCACGCATGTTCACATACACACACGTTCATACACACCACACATGTTCATGCATATTCACACATACCACACACACCACATATGTTCACACAGACCACACACATTCACACACACACCATACACATTCACATATACACCACCCACACCATAAACATTCACACACGCCATACACACTATACACATTCACACACACCACACATACCGCACACATTCACATATACGCCTTATGACACATTCACACAAACCACATACATTTGTGCACATATTTACACACCCTATATACCACAAACATTTAATGCCACACACATTTACACACACCACACATATACACACAAAGATACATTCTTGAACACACACACACAAGAACTTAAAACAACACCAGACATGTAGACAGAGTAACCTATTGTTAGTTAAAATAGCTCTCTATTGAACATGCGCTCGGGCTAAGTACTACTTTAATACTTCTGTTCGCTTTATCTGTCTGTCTCAATAGATTCTAAGGAGAGAGTGCTGATGCTGTGGCACTTTATAGGGTAGGAGACAGGCCCAGGGGTGCAAGCTCCCGGTGGAACATCTCACATCTCACACTCGGCCACACCCATTCGACACCTTTCAGGATGCTCAACTGATGAAACAAACACACAGAATTATCTGAGGAGATTTTTGGTTCAGAAAATGACCTGCCTCTGGTGAGTGGGGTTGGGGGAGCGTCCACTTGAACATCTTGTTCCGTCTGATTTAATTTTGCAAACAGGGCCATCTTGTCCTGGGGAGGAAGACGTGCAGAATCGGAGGTTCAGCTGCAGGTGTTCTAGTTTTAGGACATCTGCTGTGTTTATCTCCCCCCACTCTCCTGACTCCCACCCTGCCCCGTCCCCCACCCCATGGCCAGAACTGGAGCCAGGAGAGGATCAGAAAGAAAAGGAAGGGATGTCACCAGGGGGGTCACCTGGTGGGCATCCAGCATCAGCAGATGCTAGCTGGGTGTGTGTATTGAGAGAACGAAGACACACGCTGATGTTTGTAAACAGACCTAAGAGAAATGCAGACCCATGACCAGGTGTCGTCCATGTGCCCAGAGGCAGTGGTGCTCACGCGACAGCCGTGAGCATCCTCCTGAGAAACCTCCGCCTCCCTCCTGCACCCGAGCCAGTGGGGCTGCCCTTTCGTCTGTCAGAACACTTCCAGGGCCCTCCTAGCCCGGACCAGGCTCCAGGCCCCCTGACCTTCCCACCTCGGCCCCGCACAGGCAGCTCCTGTGGCCGGACACCTGCCCCTGGGCTCCCCTCCTGCCCAGAGGCCTCAGGTCAGGCACCCCCGGCTGCCCCAGCCTCTGCAGTCAGACTGGCCTCTGGCGCCCTCAGAGTCTGGCAGGTGCCCATGACAGCCCTGACCAGGTGGCTTTTATCATCACCATCACTCCTGTTATCTGTCAGTTTTCACCTCGAGTTTGTGAGTCCATCAAAGTCTCACCACAGCTACTTGTTTTTCTGGCCCAAGGCCCAAGCGGTCCTCAGTGTGTCAGACACTTAAACCGTCTTTGCTGGACAGAAGGACTGATGCCAGCAGGACATGTGGAATCAAAAGTGTAAGGGCCTGGCTGACCCAAGACTGGATTGTCCTTGAGACTCACTTCACGGGTGTCCCCGCCCTCCCTTTAAAGAACGGGCTTACGACCCAGAGGCCTCTGTGTAACGCCCACCTGGTCCTAGACGCCCGCAGAGATAACACGCCAAAGCGTTCGGTGTTGGGGTCAGGACTGTGTGGTCGGCGCCCTGGAGGGCTGCGGCGTCACCCGGGAAGAGGTGCTGGCAGGTGGGGCTCCAGGACTTGGCCCAGCGTTTCTGTGAGGCGAGGCCCGTCCTCCGCACAGCAGCGCGAGACGCGGGGGACACTGAGGAGGGGAGGAGGGACAGGAGTGTGGGCTCCCAGGGCTCTCAGCATCGGAGCCTGGGGCAGGGCGGGATGACAGCTGGGGACACAGCTGCAGGGGGGCCCACGGTCCTGCAGGAGTGGACAGAGCCCAGGCACATGGCCCGGGGGGCAGCCAGGGCGCAGCCTGAGGAGACAGTCACCCTGATGGCTCGCTTAGGACGACCACCCCCACCCAGGGCAAAGACAGGACGGGCCCCTCGGGAGGCATGGGGGGAAGCCCCCGTCTGCGGACCCTGAAGGCAGGCTGTCCAACCCCACCCCACGGCCCGGTTCAGGGAAGAGGCCGAGGGCGGCAGGCTGGTGGGAGGTGTAGGGTCGAGACTCAGAGGTCAGCTGAGAGGAAATGGAGACAGAATGCAGGGCGGCCTCCCGGGAATATGGGCCCTCAGCTTAGATCCCCCGAGGCCGGAAGAGCCGGAGCTCCTGGAACAGAACGGAATAGAAATCCTTTCAGCCTCAGAACTGTTTGCTCCTGTCCTGGCAGGGGTCAGGGCGAGGCGGGGGTTTCTCGGTCCTGCCTGATGGTCCGGCCTGTTTCCCCGACTCCCCCTGAGGAACACGACGGGAGTTTCAGAAGTGGTGAAGCCTCCTGGGCTTCACTGTGGGCTGGTGAGGAATATCTGAGAATATGATCTGGTTTATTCCCAAGAGAAAACAAACTCGGCTCACTGTTTCCAAATAAATTTTCATAAGCGCCCTTGAGGACACTTAGAAACACTCGTCCCGAGGGTCCCAAAGGCCTGTGAGAAGGGCCAGCCCCGCAGGCAGCCCGCGGGACTCAGTCCATCACACCCAGCTCCCGGATCCCGGGTCAGAGTGAGGCAGAGGAGCGGCCCCAAGGGGCCCCGAGGCCCGCCAGGCCCCGCCTGGGCTGAGGGTGGACGCTCCCCAGTACAGTTGAGGGGAGGCTGAGGCCATGGTCAGTCTGCCAGCCACCTGATAAGTCTGGGCGGTTGTCTCCCTAGGGCTGAGGAAGCGGGGCTCCAGGCCCAGTCCTGGAGGTGACAGTCACACCCAGGGCCAGCCTTCCCAGTGGAAAGACGGACGATCTCTGCCTGCTTCCTCCTGGGCTCCTGACCCAAGTCATGGCCCCTGCAGGGACTCTGCCGACAGGGAGCAGGCAGAGCAAGGCTGCGAGAGCCCGCCCATCCAGGGCCCCCTCTCCTCGGCCCACGCTGCTGAGGGCTCCCCGCTCCGTGGGGTTGTGAGGGCGCTGACCACGTGTCTGTCTGCGGCTCTGGCCCTGCGTGTCACGCACCCCCCCGAGCAGGCGGGGCATCCTGGATGCCAGCGTGCAGGCACCTCACCTGCAGGACCTCGCTCCCACCACCAGCTGTAGCCAAGTTCCTAGAATCTGGGACCCACTGCTTTTCCATCGGTTTAGACTTGACTGTAAACTTGAATATGCATCCTTGGAACTGTCTACAAATGAGGGACTGAGGTCAGTTTGGAAACAGAAACTCCATTGTTTCCTTTTGGATAAAAGTGCGACTGTCTTAGGCTGCTGAACTTTTCAAAATCGCTCCTTGCATCCCATCAGCACATTGATGACATTTCTCGGCTACGACTGTTACTAAAGTAACACGGAAACCAGAGACGTCCAGCCCCGCTCCCACGGTGGTGCCAGCAGGCAGAGGCAGCGGGAAGCTCGTCCGTCTCACGGAGATGCTGGGGCGCGCGGGGTGGCGTGGGTACACGCGGGCGTCCCTTCCCGCGGTTCTGGGAAGAGCAGAGTACTGAGAAGTGACTCCACACCTTCAGTGGCACCCAGGAGTCTACGCAAATTCTTCTCTGTTGTCATGTTTACTTCTGCTTTGATTTCACCATTTGAAACGTAATTTTGCGTCTGTTGAATATAATAATAAAATCGGGGGTATATTTTCAAGTGCTCGTATTTCTCTTTCTGTAGTACGTCACTTTTGTCATATTTTACACCAGTATCGACTGACAGGAAACGGAAGTGCTCAGCCCTCCTTGCGGGTGGTGCTGACCCTGTGAGGGTGGCTCTAGGGGAGGCTGGGAGGTCAGGGGCCCATGGGGACCAGCTGTCGGGACCGGGGCTCCGGGAAGCCAGGGCAGGCTCCTCCTCGAGTCTCAGGAGTGATGCCACCCCCACCCCCGGGTGACCTGAGTGTCAAGGGCCCTGTAGCCAAGTGGAGACCACGACCACCTTCCCTCTTCTGCACCGGGTCCGGCGGCCACACCTCCCACGGGGCCGCTCAGACCGAACCTCCAGGACGCTGCCCACTTGCCGAGGACACAACCCAGCCTCTCGGCCTGAGGCCCCAGCCCCAGAAGCAGCCCTGCACGGCTGGGCCAGGGGCCGGGGCTGGGGAAGGACGGCCGCTTCTTAGGCTCCTTCCAAGGCCACGCGGGGCGTACCTGGGACGTGAGAGGGGGCGCTGCCCCGGCGGAGGGATGGGGTCGGGGAGCCCTATGGTCCAACCACAGCCCTGCACGGCCAGCGGGGACACGGCCCAGAGCCCACAGCCCAGCGACTGCGCCAGGGCCGGCCCGCAGCCGAGGAGGACGCCCATGGCTGAGGGGCAGCCCAGTCTCCGGGCGCGGCTCTCACGGAGCGCCTGTGAGAGAGTGGGCGGCCTCGCTGCACAGATGGCTCTTTGTCCCCCTGACACCTGCCATCTGCTTGTTTGTCTAAATGATGCTGGAGGGGCAGGGGACTCCCAATCTGCTGCCCAGCCCCTCCCGCTCACCGCGACCTCCTGACCCCTGGGCCCACAGGTTCACAGAGTTTGTTCCTCCAGCCCTGGGACTCTTCCTCCTCATCCCAGCCCCTCCTGGGATGGCCCCCCTCCTGGGGGAGGGGAGGGGAAGGGGGAGGGGAGGGAAATGGGACGGGTTTGGGGACACAGGGGGGGAGGGGGGGAGGGGGGGGAGGGAGGGAGGGGAGGGGAGGGGGGGGGGAGGGAGGGGGGGGAGGGAGGGGTTTGGGGACAAGGGGAGGGGAGGGGAGGGAGGGAGGGGAGGAGGGAGGGGGAGGGGGGGGGGGGGGAGGGGAGGGAGGGGAGGGGGAGGGGAGGGGGGCAGAGAGCGCTGGGCCCTCCTCTCCGGGCCAGGCTGGAAGCTGATTTGCAAGTGTGTCCCTCACACCCACTAAAGGAAGTTTTCGCCCATGAGGAGTCCCCCCAGAGTCAGTGTGAGAACCCCTCAGTCTGGGGGTTGTCCAGGGGGCTGGGGAGTGGGGGCTCAGGTCTGTGAGGGGAGTCCAGTGTTGAAGTGGTGGAGAGTGGATCCAGGTCCAAGAATGTGCCCTTTGGTCACTGGGAGCCTTCCAGAGCCTGAGCCCTGCTGCTGGGGGGCTGCTGAGCCAGAAACCGCTCGGCGCGCGGGAGGTCGGGCTCCGGGCTGGGGGGGTGCGGGCTGGGGTGGGCAGGGTGGGGGCTGGGGGTGGGCAAAATGTGGGCTGGGGCAGACCCAGGGGAGCCGAGCGACCCCAGAACCCTGAGCCCCCAGAAGGCCTAGCCAGACGCAGCTGGGCTGCCAAGCTCAGGCAGCATCTACAGGGCTCAGAACCACCAGGGCACTGGCCAGTCCCCAGCTCAGGCTCTAGGTGACCCTGGGACGGAGGCCCCCACTCACACTGCCTCCCTGCAGTCCGCCCCTGACCGACACAGATGGCTCACCCACAGTGTCTTCTAAGTAAAAGCCAAGGCCTGCGTGTCAGGAGCGGGTGGCCGCCGTGACCTGATGAGGACCGGGTGGGCACAGCTGTGGGGCTTCAGGAGGACGCAGGCTGGCCGCGCCACATTCCAGCAAAACAGGCTCCGGTTTCTCTCCTGGGCCTCAGGGAGAAGCGCTGCCGTGAGCAGCTGGCCAGGGAGGCCTGAGTGACCTGCGGGGGCCCTGCAGGCTGGGGCCGGGGACAGGCCTCCCCTGTTCAGGTGGGCTCCAGAGCCCGGCGCTCAGCAGCTGCACCAGACTCACTCGTCCTGGCCACCAGCCAGGCAGGCCCGTCTGCCTCACTATCAGACCCATCTCGTGGAGGACCGTGGGAGTCTCGGGCCACCTGTAGCAGGACAGTGATCGTGCTGGGCCAGGCGGGCAGAGCAGTGGCGTCCTCACAGGGGCAGCAAGTCCACCTGCAGAGGACGCGGGTCTCACAGCCGTCCTGGCTCCGTTGGGGCTCTCATGGAGACTGTGTGGGGCAGAGGAGGGACGTTTCCAGGACAGGCGGTGTCTTCGACCCAGAGCTCCAGACGAGTCGGGCTGGCAGCCTGCAATCTCTGGTTTGAGGGCTGGCTCTCAGGAGACATTTCCTCCCACAAAATGAGGCTTAAATAAATCATGAATTGTGTGGCCACAGAATTCTCAGGGTCAATTTAACAGCAAAGGGCAAACTTCCGTGGACAGCAGTGAGGTTTAGGACAAGCCGCTCCAACCAGGAAGGACTCTCACGGCAGCACGTGAACAGTCTGAGGAGGCTGCAGACCATGTGAGCATGGCCAGAGCTTGGGCCTCTATGCGCAGCCCTCAGTCTGGAGATGCTAGAAAAGGCTCACTTGCGGAGTTGTGTGCCCTCACACCTGCCTCCACTTCTGGCATAAAAGCGACAGGCCGCCCTTTACCGGATTCCTCAGTGGACTGAAAGCGCGTTGCCCGTGTTTGGATCGTGTGGACGTGAGGAGGGCCAGGCACCTCTGCGTGCGGGTCGTGGACGTCGACCGTCCCCACGCCCAGAGCCCTGGGAGCAGCCTGCTCCCCCTCCCTCCTGCGCGGTGCTCCTGGGGGTCAGGCGGCCCTTGGGGAGGAGCCGGGACCCGGCTGGGCTCCACCTCCACGTGTAGCTGAATGTTCACCACGCACACGGCATTTGTGTCACCAGACGTGGGTGGTGGTGGTGGAGTTAGGCGACAACCCCAGAGGGACCGCCCTGGGTTCCACGTACGACTCCAAGAACTAGAGACGAGCCCCCATGGAGAAGAAGCAAGATGGTGCCCGTTGGGGGCGAGGGGGGCATGTCCATCGGGGGTGCCCTGACCGGCGCTCAGGGTGGGAGACGGCCAGCAGAAGGGAGAGAGCCTTCCATGGAGGAGAGGGCGGAGAGTGGCCCCTGCCGCCTGGACTCGGGAAGGAGCTGGCCCTCAATCTAAGACTTGCTCATGGGCTCCCTGGAGGGAGGGGCGCGCAGACGTCTCCGGAATGTGAGCGAGTCTGAGTGAGCAGCCCAGACGCCCTCCCGTCCAGGGAACAGCCCGGGCTCAGTGCTCTCCTACATGGTGTTTTCAGTTAATCACACACCTTGAAATAATCCCGTGGGAAGAGTTCAGTGCTTCCCGAGGCCCCAGAGTTCTGGGAAAGCACACACCTCAGCTCGAGACATTACGAGCGATGTGCCGGAAGATTCACCGATTGGGACATCGGCTGCGTCCGCTCCCCTCCTGCCGAGAAATCTGCCCAGCACGGAAGCGGACGTTTGGGCAAACCCTCCAAAGTTTCGTTCCTTCCGGAGCTAGGGTCCGGGGTCTACCAGGCGCCCTGGCTGGCCGTCCTGCAGCGTCCTGACTCCCTCCTCTGCTAAATGTTTCAAAGTAAAACACGTCTGTGAGGCCTTTCCGCAGCACAGACCGCCCAAATCACAGGCTGCCGCATTTAGCTGTCCTGAAAACACAAGGCTGCTTTGGGGACGGCCGGGGGCAGCCCCTCTCTGCTTCACACGCCCGCAGTGAACGCAGTCCCAGAGGCGCGGCGCAGCCCTGGCTGTAAACAGGGGACGCGACCTACGTTCAGAGGACAACCCAGACGCCCCGTTCCCCCAGGTCCCCACTCAGTCCTCACCCCTGACCCCTTCCTCCTCAGGGGTCACCCACAACGGGCGTCCCCATGACCCGGCCGCCCTCACCAGCCGTCCAGACCACCTCCTGAGCCACTGCTCCCGCCCGCTCGGCTCCCACCACCTTCTGAGTCCCTCTAGTACATTTACAGCCTTTGTTCTCTCTGTCCCATGTCCCAGTCGAGCACGAGGTTCTCGAGAGCCAGGATCCTGTTAACATACACAGCCTTGCGCTGCACCCAAGCCGCAAGTCCGTCCAACGAATGTGTGTTGAACAAAAGAATTAAGTAATGACCCCACGTCCCCTCCTTGTCTTCTTATGAAACCTTTCTTTACCCAATAATAAAAGACATGTGGATTAAGATGTTTCTTGAATTTTCCGTTCCTGGCCTCTTGCAAGGTCATTGTTCTGAGTTTGCCTGACCTACTTTTCTTCTCAGACTGGAGACTGAAGGGTGTGAAGGCTATTGTAGGGACATGGCCATGAATTAATCTTCCCATTTGAAGAAAAGAGACTCCTACTAAATTAAAATGTTTAAGAAATTGCTGATGATGGGGACAATACCATTAACCTCACCTCTGCTTTTCAACTCTTTCCAACTGTCTTTACACTAATCACTTAAATTTACAGATCAATAGGGTGCATTTCACATAGAAAACCACAAAGGAGCATGGACTGTGCCACACACCAGGGACGGCTGTGGGGAGAGGTGAGGAGCAGGCAGGAAGCCCTGGGTGAGGGCCGGGCCGGCCTGAGGGAGCGAGGCCACGAGACACTGACCGGGGGCTGCCCTGAAGGGCAGATCGAGTGAGGCTTCTCGGGAGTGAGCTCGGGGACACCCCACTGACGACCTGTCCCCCAAGAACTGCATCTGCAGGCCTGGGTCTCCTCCGGGGCCTGTCAGACGGACCACAAAATCACATGCTCGGGGAACTTACATTCTCCTTAGAGAGAAAGACAAAAGTGCAGGGAGCAGGAAGGGACAGAGGGGACAGCAGGGGAGAGGAGGGGAGAGGAGGGGACAGCAGGGGAGAGGAGGGGAGGGGACAGCAGGGGAGAGGAGGGGAGAGGAGGGGCAGGGGAGAGGAGGGGAGAGGAGGGGACAGCAGGGGAGAGGAGGGGACAGCAGGGGAGAGGAGGGGAGAGGAGGGGACAGCAGGGGAGAGGAGGGGACAGCAGGGGAGAGGAGGGGAGAGGAGGGGACAGCAGGGGAGAGGAGGGGACAGCAGGGGAGAGGAGGGGAGAGGAGGGGACAGCAGGGGAGAGGAGGGGACAGGAGGGGAGACGAGGGGACAGCAAGGGAGAGGAGGGGACAGCAGGGGAGAGGAGGGGACAGGAGGGGACAGCAGGGGAGAGGAGGGGAGAGGAGGGGACAGCAGGGGAGAGGAGGGGACAGCAGGGGAGAGGAGGGGAGAGGAGGGGACAGCAGGGGAGAGGAGGGGACAGGAGGGGAGACGAGGGGACAGGAGGGGACACTGCGGTCTCACACACGCGTCAAGATGAACTGAGTGGAGCAGAGTCGTGCAGAAAGGGCGGGTGGAGCAGGGTGCTCAGAGCTCCCCGGGGAGGGGCAGACACAGAGCCCAGGGGTCCGGCAGGATGATGGTTCGGTGCGCGTCCAGGTTGGGGTCCTGACAGTACACACCAGTGACCAGCATATGGGGGCTCCGGCCCTTGGGACACTGAGCCTCCACAGAGGCCAATTCTAGCAGCGAGCTTGAGAGGTCGGGGAGACCTTTAAAGCACAAGAGGGGTGTTGTGGAGCCAGTGGAGACACGAGGAAGAGGAGAATGCCCTGTGGGGACGCCGGGGTGCAGACTCGGGGCTGGGGCGGGCGGGCGGCCCCCGGAAACAAGAGAGCATCAGTCAGAAGCAGGAGACGAACCTTCCAGAGCCTGGAGACGCCCCAGTCAGAAGCAGGAGACGACCCTTCCAGAGCCTCAGTCAGAAGCAGGAGAGGACCCCCTCCCACCCCAGAGCCTGGAGACGCCTCAGTCAGAAACAGGAAAGGACCCCACCCCAAGACCCTGGAGACGCCTCAGTCAGAAGCAGGAGAGGACCCTTCCAGAGCCTGGAGACGCCTCAGTCAGAAGCACGACCCCTCACCACCCAGAGCCTAGGGGTGCCTCCGTCAGAAGCAGGGGAGGAGACCCTCAGGGTCAGCCTCGCCTGGAGGGGCCGCAGGTCCCGGGTGGAGGCTACAGGCAAGGCGCCTGTCTGCCGTGGCCTCCCCCAGTTTCTGGCACGCCCTACAGTTCGTCTCTGCGGCCTGGGATCTGGATCTGTGGTCTGGGTGGCCCGGCCAGCCAGGCCTGACCCCGTGAGCGGGGCGTCTGCGACAACCTCCCCTGGCTCCTATCTGGGGTCCCTGGGGTTCTGGGCGCCCTTGTGCTCCTCCTCAGCTCTTGCCGGTCAGAGAGCCCCCCGGGCTGCAGACACCAGGTGCCCCTCTGGCTGTAGGTGAGGTCTCCCCGGGCAGTCACAGCACGGCTGAAACGGGCCCCACCATCGGGCAGCAGGTGCCACCTCCCTCCAACCCTGTCCACATCCTGCAGTTTTATTAAAAAGGAGGATCTCAAATCTGTAGGGGAAAAAATCTACTCTCGAGAGGCTGTGCCACTTGGGACCCGGACCCCAGAGAGACCTCCCAGAGGTATTTGGGGTTCATAGGGAGTGGACAGCGGCCACAGCTGACCTGTCCATGTACCAGACGAAACTTTCTGAAAGAAAATATTACTCTGAGCAGTTTAAATCTGTTCCTCACACTTCTGCCGGAATGAATTCCCTGTGAGGCTCGGGTTGTGCAGGAAAGCTGGGAATCAAGGGAGAGGATTCAGGGAAAAGTGGGTGTGCCCCTCCCCCCACGTGCCAGCTGCCGCCGCTGGCACGGATATTTTCTGGTTTGCATCTACAAACAAAAATCGTAATATCAGCCAGTTGTTTAAAGCAACTCAACACAGGAAAATTTTAGCCAAGAAGCCCAAGTAAGAAAACTGATTACATGCAATTTTATAAACATTAAAAACATCACAGTGTATGTTTTCAAAGGACTTAAGAGTATATCCATCGTGTGCCCAAACATTTGTGTAAAACTGCTTTTGATTAATTTATGAGTCACTTTAAAGACCCTTAAGGATCCAAATACGAAAGCGTTTTAGTCATGTTTCATTTTTAGTCAATGTTGGGGTTAATTCTTCAGAACCAGCTCTTAATAATTGCTCACAAATTGGAAGACATCCTCTGAAGAATAAAACTTTACTGACAGTAAAGATGAGAAAGCTTCAGAGGACTCTGAAGGCAGTTCCGAGAGGGGACTTCTAAACAAGGAAAAAACACAAGAAACTGATAAAAAGCAAGTAATAGAGCAGCAGGATAGTGGGTTGAATGTATTCTACAATTACGTGAAACAGAGCAAACCAAAATCTACGTATAGAAGACGGCTGGTGATACATAAATGTTAGCTTTCTGTGTCGTGAATCATGGCTGGCTTTTCTCCTTCTGTCTTACTGTAATTTTCTACAACTGGTTTAACGCAGGTATACAACTTTTGCATTGGAAAAACTGAATTTTGTTTACAAGTGAAACAGCTCAATTTAAAAACCAGCTGTAATGGGTGTTTGTTTTTCACTATCTCCCCTCCTCACTTGAAAACAAAGTTGGCCTGCTTTCTCTGGTCATGAGGGTGCCAGTGTCCTGCTCAGGGAGGATTGTTAAAACACCCTTCTTACTTCAGATGGTCAGTCTCTGGACAATCGCATTGGCCTCTGTTGAGATCTGTGGCCGCTCTGAGCACCCGGGACCCTCGAGGTTTCCTCGTCCTGAACCACCAGGAGTCAAACTGACTCCATTGCCCAGCCCCCTCCTCAGACCACGTCAGCGTCCCCTCCATCTGGGAAGCTTGCTTCATCTGCGACTGTAATTCATCCTCGAAATGTCGTCTGAACACAAGCTTCCCTGGAAAACAGAGCACAACACAGCAGATAGAAGGGCTGCAGGCCCCAACCCGCACTCTGGGCGCCCTGGTTCTCTGTGGTCAGACAGTGGGGCCCTCTCTCCGTGGTGCTGAGCTCTGGAGCGAATGTGGCACAGACCAAGGAGCCCGGTTTCCCCTCCCAGGTGCTGCGTCCAGACACGGCGAAGGGCAGCTTCACCCCCTGGGGACGCTTGCTGCTTCCCCAGGGGCTGGGCTCCTCAGGGCAAACCTTTACAGAGGGCCTAGAGGCCCCGAGCCAGCCCAGCTGAACCCCAGTCAGCGCTGCTGAAAGCCCAGTTTTCCAGTTCCAAGTACTTGGAAGAATCTGTTCATGGCTGGCTCCCCAGAGCTTGACGTCAGGCACCTTCGTCTTCTAATCTGAGGGGGAACCATATCCCTCTCCCTGATGTCCATGAGACGGGGCAGTTTTTAGACATTCACAGGCTGTCGGAATTTCTGGTTTTGTAAACTGTTTATCTTGATCTGGCCTCTTCTCTGCTGTGCGAGCCTCGTCTCTGCTGTATAGGAAGCCTTCCTCTCCTGACCCTTCTGGATCCCTGGTCCCTCTTACACCTTGCTGACCTCACTCTGGCTACACGAGCCTGTGCCACCCGCACAGCCTCCTCCACCAGGTTCCATTTCCCCACCTGAGTTTTCTGCACCATTTAAGGTGTTCCCTGCCCCCAAGACTACAAAAACGCTCTCCTTTTCTCCATGGCTCTTGAATTCTTGTCTTCTCTGCTTTGGTCTCGCCCCTTTGTGGAATCTGATTTTGTAAATGGTGTAGTTGGGGGTTTGGGGGCACGCAGTCCGCTGTGCCGTCTGAAAGCCCTCATCCTCGGTGCGGGAGCAGCCGGGGGTCTGTGAGCTGCTGCCCCTCCTCGGCCTCAGAAACGTCTCTCAGGCTTCCTCCCGGGTCCCCTGCACCTGCTCCTGTCCACCTGCTGGCAAGACCACCCTCAGCAGCCCGCTTGAATTCCCACACCCCCGCAGCCCCACACTCGCACTGAGACCCCTTCCTCGGGAGGCAGAGCGCTCCCTGGCCCCACCCTGGGGACAGACACGGTCAGGTCCCCTGCTGTGGGAGCAGCTCCTGAACCAGGACAGAACCCGTGTCCTGAGAGGGGCCGCGTGGCACTCGGGACAGACCGCCCTGTGAGGCGCTTGCCCCCCGCCCGCCAGAGTCTGCCTGGTGGCACCGGCGTGGTCTCTCCAGGGGTGTCCCTGGTGGGCCACCCTGGGCTCTGCCCTTCACCCCCACCCCTGTGTCCCCGGTGGGCCACCCTGGGCTCTCTTCTGTGAAGTCACCCTGAGTTGGGGCCGCCGAGGACGCACACTGGGGCTGCTCTCCAGCCGTGCTTCATTTTGATTTTGCTGCCTTTGGGGGACTAACTAGTCTTTAACTAGGAATGAGTGTCACACCCGTCACCACCCTGCTTGTCCAGAAGGGACAGTGGCTTCCTGCCCCTGCTCAGGAGGGGGGGCATTCAGGGGCCCCCCGCCAGCCTGGGCTCCTCTGCTGGTGGTGACCCCACCCTGCTCCAGCTCCGGCGTGGGCTCCCCTTTGCTGGCCGCCGTCCCAGACAGCATCCTCCCTGGGCCCTCACCCCCGGCCACTGGTGTGCGCGGGGCAGGAGCCTTGGGGCCGCTGCAGGGACAGTTCGAGCTCCTCCTGCAGCCGCAGCCAGCGGAGCCCCCTGCCCCATGGGGCTCAGGTGTCTACTGTGTCCCCACGGCCCCCCTGGGCCGGTGCCCGTCATGGCCTGAGTGCTGTGTCCCCATGCCTCGTCCACAGGCAGCTTGAGCCACATGCGAGCAGGACGCCTGCCCTGTGACCTGGCAACGGGGTGGCCCCACAGCTGAGACTCCCACGAGGGCTCCTGGGTGGCGGCTCCGCTCAGTGCGAACCCGACCCTGGGCAGAACCACGACCCACTAAGCCTGTCCCGGCTGCTTCCAAGGACCTCACCTTCCGCTGGAGGCCCTGCTCCGGCCACAGCAGGCCAGCCCACCTCCAGCCGGTCCCCCACTCGCCACTCCTCGTTTCCAAGCTTGCCCACACCCGCCGTGCCCACCCAGTGCCTGGCATACAGCAGCTTCCACAAACCAGGCCCTCATCTGACCGCCCTTCCCACTGAGACCTCGCAGTCACCCTTCCAATTAGGCACATGGCCCCGAATGGCCAGCCTCCACATCAAACACCACTGTGGTCCAAGCACTGGAGGGGCAACTGCCTGCTCCCGGCTGCCCCACTGACCGCTGAGAATGAGACCCAGGAGGGGCAGCTCCATGCCCAGGTCTTTAGCACTTTGGGGGCTGGACAGAGCTGGGGAGGGAGACCGCCCTGGGACTCAGCAGATGACCGAGCCAAGGGCCCTTCACTCCAGACAGACTAGAGCTCCACGTGAGCCTGTCAGATGGAGGGCCCACAGATGGTCACTAAAAGGAGGAGTCTAGACCCTCCTGGGAGGACTGGCCCGGGCTTGTTCTGCACTGGAGCCTGGGCGCTCCTGGGAGGACTGGCCCAGGCTTGGTCTGCACTGGAGCCCGGGCGCTCCCAGGGGCCTGTCGAGTACTGTGTGCTTCGTGCTCTGCTGAACGCCACTGCGTGAACCGAGAGTGACAGAGATACGACAGGCTTTAAGGAATCGGGGTCTCGGGGTCCTTAAGGCTTTGTTCAGTGTGGCTTTTACCGAGAGTGACAGAGATACAACAGGCTTTAAGGAATCGGGGTCTCGGGGTCCTTAGGGCTTTGTTCAGTGTGGCTTTTACTCCTGCTTTCTATGACTGTGTCACCAACCACTCCCCACTTGGAAGCACTTCTGTGTCAGGAGTCTGGGCTCAGCTGGGCCCTTGCTCACGAGGCTGCTGGGGTGGGTGTCGGGAGGCTCTGGTGTGGAAGGCCTCTCCCAGGTCACCTCTGCAGGATGGGAGCCCGGCTTCTCCATGGCTGGAGCTGGGCCCCTGGAGGTCACCTCCCCACTCAGGGCAGAGGAGCACGGGCCGGCCCACACTGTTGGTGAGGGGATCCAGCCAGGAGCTGGGTTCAGGGTCACCCACCCGGCCTCCTCAAGGATGCAGATCTGGAGCAGAATGGGCAGGTGGACCTGGCTGGGGGCTGGCCTGGGAGACCCCATCTTGGGGCTACAAGATCCCGGCCCTGCGTGGTTTCTGCACCAGAGGCTCTGGGGTGCGTCGACTCTGCTGCCCTGTGGAACAGTGGACAGACTGTCCACAGCTGCCCCAGAGGCAATGGATTTTCTCTAAATCTTTAACTCTCCCTTCTGAGCAGACAGCCCGTCTTCCAGGGTTTCTTCCGCGTTCTCAGAAACGGCACAAGGAGGGCTTCCTCCTGAGCTCCTACCTCTGGGTCCAGCCTGAAGTTACCGCTTTGCTCTTAGCCTGGACCCCGGCCCCACGGAGGCCTCATCTGAGCCGCCATGCCCTCCGACCAGCCAGCCAGGCCCTGTGGCCAATGCGCCCGCCCTGCCCTCTGCAGCCTCCCCGCCTGCAGGTCCTTCTCGGCACTTCCCACCCGTCAGGATTTCTCTGCCGACATTCTTCGGGTTCAAACATGAATTCTGCTCCCTGCCGCCTGGCATTCTTATCATGACTTCCCTGCCTGTGACTGTGGTTTTTCCAGCTCTCCCACCTATGCTGATTGTCCTGAGCAGGAAGTAGGCTTTCTTACTCTTCTGCTATCGGCTTTGCCATCACGCTGGCCTTTTTCCTGTTCTGAACAAAGTTGACCACATCCCCACTGCCCTGCCGTTACAAAGTTAATTGCAACCTTTAACATCAAACAATCTGAAAAAACACACCTTCTTCATTTTATGCTCCACACATCCGTCCTTCTCTGTGAAAATATTACGACGTTTGGTTCCCTCCTTTCCCTTCTTGGCTCTTGTGAGCTGGGGGCCTGGGCTCCAACCGCAGCTTCTTGGCTTGCTCCCGACTCACTCCACTTCAGCCTGCCTCCATGCTGACCAAAGCCACTTCTCAAAACACCAACCGCCAAATAAAAGCCCTCTGCCCGTGGGCTGGGCAGTGACGCCTGCCGCAGTGGGTTCTCTGGGGAGCAGCCACCACTGGCAGATGGGAGCATGAGAGATGTACGGGGGTGCCTGTGAAAAACAAAAGCGGGGTCGGGGCAGGATTGGACCAGAGCCTTCAACGGTGATGCAGACCTGCCACAGCCCTTCCAACCTAGCGGGGCTCCTGGGGTCAGTGGTGCTGCTGTGACCCCCAAGTTGCAGCTAAGCCCATGGCTCCGGATTGAGGGAGGGACCTTGCAGCTGGGCCCAGACTTTCAGGAGCTCCATTTCCAGGGAGAAGCACCATATAGACCCAGGGCACAGCTGGGGCCCAGGGAGCTGACCAGCTGGAGCTGTTGCCCATCAACAGGAAGCTGTGGGCCCCTGCATCCTCCCAGAGCCCACCCCAGAGACCCTAAGAGCCTGCCAAGTACACACGGAGCAGTCGGCAGCCCAGAACTGGACAGGTCTGTGGCTCCAAGACCAGAGCCAGGAGGGACAAGACGAGGTTCAGACCAGGGAGCCCCACACTCACCCCAGCCCAGACGTAGGGGGTGGGTCCTCATCCCTCCAGGGAGCAGGCTGTGAACCGACAGGGAGACTGGCCCATGTCAGCCTGGCCTGGCCTTGGCGGGGCGATCCCTGTGGCTGGATTGTGCTCACACTGTCTCCCTGCCAGCCTGGCGCTCTGCATTGCAGGGACCCACATCCTGAGTCTCAGGGTGAAGCTGGGCCTCACCTTCTGCCCGGCTGCCCAGAGTGCAGCCAGTGGACCCAAGTGCAGCCCATCCTCACCCTGGGTTCTCGAAAGAGGCCTTCCCTGTCAGCCTAACCCCTTGGGACTGCAGCTTCGGCCAGACGCCAGACCCCTACGGTGACCACACGTTCATCACCACAAACCGCAGACTTGGGAAACACACGCACGCCCGCTCGGGCCCTCCCCGAAGGCCATGCGCCTGGCGCATAAGACCGCACCTGCGCGCTCCGGCCGAGACCACCGCCTCCCGCTCCTCGCGCCCCACCGCGAGTCTGTGCAGCTCCTCTCTCCACCCGAGGGAGAGGCTGTGTGAGCTGACTTTTCCAGCACTTCCCAGGGTCCTCCGGCCAGTCCGAGTGGACCGTGTTCTGGTCAGCAGGGCGGACCTGCGGCAGGTGGGTGGGGGACGCCTGGGGTCAGCTGTGAGCCTGGGTGGGGCTCAGTTTTAAACCAGCACCCGACCTCTCGAATGGAAATCAACGACGTTCAGGCAATCCGATGTTTACAGAGCCCCTAACACGGCGTTCCCATATTTTATACCACACCACCACTCCCTCTGAGGAAGGTTTTTCTAACAAGGATTCAGAGGCTCAGATGGCTAAGTGGCCCGAGGGCCAGGGTTTGCCCTGGACATTCACTGCCCTTCCCAACCCCAGGCCAGGTGCCCTGCACATGCCGCACTCCAGCGGTCCTGACTTAGGGGACGGGTCCTGCCTTGGATACAGAGGCTAAACCCCCCTGGCCAGGTGAACCCCTCTCACCAGGTAGCAGATTGTCCCACCTCAGCACAGTGCTGCCCAGAAACGGCTGCACCACCCACTCCCACCAGGCGGTCCTTCCCGAGAGCTGCCAGGGCCGGAAGTCCCTGAGGCCCCCGGAACGACGCCCGTGGCCACTCCCCAGAGGCCGGTGCTCGCCCCAGCACCCCAGCCCGAGTCCAGCGTCCGGTCTGCATCTCGCAGGAGCCATAAACTTACACTCCAGGGGCCTGTGCTCCCCCCGTCCTGGAGACCGTCCTGATGAAGGTGTGTGCTCCCCCGAGACCCCTGGGAGCGGGGGTCCTTTCTGCCTCCTCGGGCCTGTGCTCCCCCCGTCCTGGAGAAGGTGTGTGCTCCCCGAGACCCCTGGGAGCGGGGGTCCTTTCTGCCTCCTCGGGGCCTGCGCTCCCCCTGTCCTGGTGAAGGTGTGTGCTCCCCGAGACCCCTGGGAGCGGGGGTCCTTTCTGCCTCCTCGGGGCCTGCGCTCCCCCCGTCCTGATGAAGCTGTGTGCTCCCCGAGACCCCTGGGAGCGGGGGTCCTTTCTGCCTCCTCGGGGCCTGTGCTCCCCCCGTCCTGATGAAGCTGTGTGCTCCCCGAGACCCCTGGGAGCGGGGGTCCTTTCTGCCTCCTCGGGGCCTGCGCTCCCCCCGTCCTGGAGACCGTCCTGGTGAAGGTGTGTGCTCCCCGAGACCCCTGGGAGCGGGGGTCCTTTCTGCCTCCTCGGGGCCTGTGCTCCCCCCGTCCTGATGAAGCTGTGTGCTCCCCGAGACCCCTGGGAGCGGGGGTCCTTTCTGCCTCCTCGGGCGGCTGGGCCCCGGGCATCCCTGCTTGTGGCCACACCAGCTGACGTCACCTCCAAGGTCACAGGGCCTGCCCCGTGCCTCTTCCCCTGTCTCTGACGGCACCAGTCATTAGATTCAGGCCTCTGGGGTGATCTCATCGCCAGACCCTTAACCACATTTGCAAAGACCTTCTTCCTGAGTGAGCTCCCACTCACGAGCACGACAGGCTTGGGTCAGGCCGCTGCACCCTTCTCCAGGCACCCCCAGAGCACTTCCCACCTGTGGGTCTGAGTGCCCCCCGCAGTGGGACCCTCCCTGCTTTCCAACCTCTAGCCTCCTTTCAAGATGGCGACTGGAGGAAAATGTACAACCTAGAATTTGAGTATTATATTTTATCTGGGGACACACTGAGGACTCGAGCTTGGCAAGATAGCCCCTCGGAGGCTCTTAGGGGCTGCTCCAGAAAGGCAAGGCGGACGTGGGAGCCGGGGTATGTGGGAGCTTTTGCGTCAAAAGCAGGTGGTCAAACATCAAAAGATTGGGGTTGGTTACGGAGAGCCAGACATCACAGGGCAACGAGCTTATGCTGCTCCGTGCGCAGGGAGCTGCGGGAGTCAGGCCTAGTTGGTGGCTCCTTTCACGGGTTCCTCAGCTGTCTGGACGCATGGCTCCATGGTGTAATGGTTAGCACTTTGGACTCTGAATCCAGCGATCCGAGTTCATGTCTCAGTGGAACCTGCCAACCTTTTCACTTTCACTTTTTCTGCTTCCCTGGTGGCTCAGACGGTAAAGTGTCTGCCCGCAAAGCGGGAGACCTGGCTTCAATCCTTGGGTTGGGAAGATCCCCTGGAGAAGGAAATGGCAACCCACTCCCGTGGATGGAGGAGCCTGGTGGGCTACAGTCCGTGTGGTCACAGAGAGTCAGACACGACTGGGCGACTTCACTTTCACTTTCAGCTGTCTGGGGCCAGCACCCCACTTTTCTCCTTCCTGAGTCCCCTCAGGGTGCATGGCTGAGGCGGCGGCTTTGTTTATGTGTTGATGTGGCAAGTGCCATCTTATCCACGAAGACCTGACTTGAGTGGATATGATCACGATAAAACGCCTACTCTGTTACGACTAGGGACCTCGGACTCTTTAGTCAATAGAAACTGATAAGAGGCCAGACGTGGAACTCGGGCAGGTCTTTCCTGGGGCTCCTGCTATAGCAAGAGGAGCAAGGACAAGACAAGGTGCTCCTGCACGCCTCCTGGGGAGCGGGGTATGAGCACGCCTCCTGGGGAGCAGGGTATGAGTTGGTTCTTCATGAGGGGAGGCTGGGGGCGGGCCCAGGGGGCAGGCCAGCGGGGTGGCTTAGGCAGTCCGTCCCCAGCCCTCTGGAGGTGCTGCTCGCAAGGATCAGGGGCAGGACCCTGCTTCTGTTCCCAGAACCTCGGGAGCGGAGGTTGGTCTTCAGCCTTTTTGTGTCTTGTTGCTCAGGGTTCACTGCACAGGTACCCAGTTGTTTTGTCCCTCATGGTTCTCTGCATCTGCTGCTCAGGAAACCTTTGTCCAAGTGGGACAGAGGGGCTCAGGCCCCAGACTGTCTCAAAACCATGAGCTCCTGCTTAGTCCAGGTACAGGGCTAAGCCTGCAGAAGTCGTCTCCGTGAGTGCCTGTGAGACTCCATGTTTTCCAGAAATCTGAGGCTTGAGCAGGTTTGGTGGCTTCCTTATCGTCCCATTAGAAGGCGACTCACACTGCTAAGCCCAGGAGCCCAAACCACCAGGCCTTCAATGTTTAATGGACAGCGTCTTAACTGCACGTCTCACTCACCAAAAGCTAACCAGCTCTGACGAAGCAACAGAAACACAAATCCCTCCTGCTCTGCACAGGCAGCAACAAAACAGGCTTTATTCTGACTTTAAACCCTGTCAGGCCGGGGCTTCTCTGTCTGACCTGCTGGGAGCCGGGGTCTGAAGGCTGCTGGTGCCGTGGGCCAAGGGGCTGGGCGGGCCAGCGCTGCGGGTGTGTCCTGTCTGTGCTGCTAGCAGGGACCCCGGAGGGCCCACTGCAGCCTGCAGGGTGAGCTGAGAGGAGAGGTGGCCTTACTCTCTGTGCCTCTGCAGGGAGTCCTGGCCTCATGGGCTCTTTCCTCGCCTGCCTCCGTCCACCCCGCAGCACTGGCTTTGGTTAGGGCTCAGGATTCACCCACGGGCTTAGAGGCTCATGAAAGTGAGTAACTTGCTCTGGGAATCCTAACTAATCCTAAACCGTCGCTGTGACTTGGCAGCCCTGGGAGCCCCTCCCTGACTTTCCTCTGCAATCAGCCTTCCGTTTCCCCTTGGCTCGGGCAGATTGGCTGGGGGAAGCTGGTCTCTGGACAGAGGGCCTCCTCGTTCCTCTTCCCTCCCAGCCCCCACACACAGCCAGCTATGCTGGCAGCTCCCATTTGGCCCTTGCTGCTGCAGCCGGGTTGGCACGAACCCTACAGAACTCCAGAGGGTGACAGAGCAGAGGGTGTTCCTACAGCTCATCACCTGATGACCAGAAAACCACTGGGATGGGGTGATGGGACACCACTGTGGGCCAAACCCAGCCAGCATTGTCATTTTGGGGCCCTGGAGCTCCCCAGGGCTCCGGGGGAGCCCCTGGGGTTGAAGGGCCCAGATCTCTGCTGGTGCAAAGACAGCCGATCACTCTAGGACACCTGTGCTGGTCGCCTCACCCACAAAATGGCATTTGATCACCAATCAGCTCATCATCAATGGATGTTACAAATGCAGGTGCTGGTTGCCTTGTTTCCAGATGAGGCCCAAAAAGCCAGAAGACGTCCCTCAGAGTTACTTGACTGGTCAGGGCAAGGCTGAGGGTCAGACAGTTGGCCGGCACTGTTGGCCTTGATCCTCCTGGTGGAAACACCTGTTGTGGGGCAGAGGTGTCCGTCCTGTTCAAAACCACAGATGCAGGCTTCCCCTACACAGCCCAGAACCAGGAAGCCACTGCGAGGACCCTCCTAAAGTCTTTCCTCTGCTCGCCCCCTCCCCCTTCAGGATCCAGCCAGCCCCCAAGAGACCCTAGACAGAGAGGCAGCAGAAGCCCACCTGGGACTAGCACCACCAGACTCCCCGGGAGACTGTGAGGCAGGACGGGGTGTCAGCTCCCGAGCCTGGACACAGACAAGAGAGGGGTCTGAGGGAGGGGTTCTGGGGTGACCCAGGTGAGGGGTCTGAGGGAGGGGCTCTGGGATGACTCAGGTTAGGACCCTGAGGGAGGGAGCTCTGGGGTGGCCCAGGTGAGGGGTCTGAGGGAGGGGCTCTGGGGTGGCCCAGGTGAGGGGTCTGAGGGAGGGGCTCTGGGGTGACCCAGAGGAGGACCCTAGGGAGGGGGCTCTGGGGTGACTCATAGGAGGACCCTAGGGAGGGGGCTCTCGGGTGACCCAGGGTGAGGGGTGTGAGGGAGGGGGATCTGGGGTGTCTCAGGTTAGGACCCCGAGGGAGGGAGCTCTGGGGTGTCCCAGGTGAGGGATGGAAGGAGGGGGTCCCAGGGTCCAGGTCACCAGCCCATTTGTCACCTCTGTGATGCCCGGGGGTTGTCACCTCCTATGATGCCTGGGGGTTGCCTCCTGCTGATGTCCAGTCTCAGGAGCTCCCTCAGTCCTTTTGCCCCTTGACCTGCTCTTTCTGGAGGTGGCCTTCACCCCGGGACTTAGGTCCCGGTGTCTGGGCTGTGCCTGGTCGGGTGGAGAGACCTCCAGCTGACCTCCCGGAGGCCCTGCCTCTCAGGCCTGCAGTGGTTGCTTGGATGGTCATCAGGCCTCTGCCAGGGCTGCCCCTGCGTCTCCGCCTGCTCCCAACTCTGTGACTCCGTCCTGGATCCCTACATGGAGGTGAGGCCCAGCTGCAGGAGACCTGCTGGAAAGAGGCCGCACTTCCCCAACCCCCAGCATCTCCGTGTTGGGCCGTATGCTCTGGTTCAGTCGGCGTCATCCCGGCTCTGATGTCACAGGTGATCCCTCCCTAAGGCGGAGTGTAGTAGGGCACAAGCCCCACTGGGGTGCTCGTGGCTGTGCATGTGTTTACACGGCTCCTGCCCTTCTGGAGATGAGAGACTGTTTCACACATGGGACCTGTGTGGAGAAAACCCACACTGACCTCCATCTTATCCAGAATAAACCGGGGGTGGGGTTGAATGAATGCAAGGCCCTCAGGGTTACTTGGGGACCCTGCAGGCACATCGGGGACACCCAGAGCCCGCCCCCTCCCCAGCCTGTGGCCCTCTCCCCCAGCCTCAGGAGCCTCAAGGAGGCAAGCCCAGGAAGGGGGGGGGCCTCCAGGCTCTGCTCCCCCAGGAGGCTGCCCAGCTCTGGGCCCTCCTTTGACTCCAGGGACTGGCAGAACTCCCACAGGCTTCTCTCCACGGGACCTGGGCGGGGATTTCTGACATCACCTAGGCTCCTCGTCTGCAGTCTGCCTGGCTTACACCTGCAGGTTAGCGCCAGGCATCACCCCGCAGTCAGGTCACCCCGCGTGTGGACAGAATGGCCTCAGTACGGGGCCAGCCAGAGCCTCTGAGGCGTGGTCTCCTCGCCGGCGGGCAAGGCAGCCCCGAACTCTATGGATCCCGAGACGCAGGCTGGGGCGGGCTTATGCCCTGGGCTGCAGGCTCACCACCTCCCTTCTCAGCCCGGAGCCATCTCCAGCCGTCTCCCTGCTCTTCCAAGGGAGCCTGGGGTGGAGGCTAATCACAGGCCCTTGTCTGTGGAGCATTCATGAAGCGATGAACAATTACTGCACTTGAAGGAACCCTATCATCAACCAAAGGAAAAGACTATTTTTCTGTAGCATGTGAATTCAGCTTTTATGACTAAATGACTACTTAAATCTTAAAACTCTAATCATTACCATTTGCTTCCTAAAAATAACTGTCTCCCAAGTCCATATTTAGAACAGAAAACACTGCGCTTGGAATGCTTCTGCTGCCCCAGGAAGGCGCCTGTTCCCAGAGCCCTGCGTCCCCGCTGGCCCTTAACCCCTTCCTGCCCATGAACGAGCCCAGTTTGCTCTTCGGTGAATCCAGACAAGGAGACAGAGTCCTACAGTTGCTCAGATGAGGACCAGCAGACAGAGGACACTCGGGCAGACGCTGGGCCTCCCTGGGCCTCCACCCCGCAGGGCAACACAGGGGCCCTGTGCTACTCGTGGCCACGTGCCCTGTCGGAGGGTGAGCTCCTGAGGGCAGGGCGGGGGCTTCCTATCCTTGACACTGGTGGGGAGAGGGGCAGAGGGTCCCACGCAAAGGCTCCTCCCCCTCCAGAGTGTGTTCCGTGGACGTGAGAGCAGGTGAGTGTGCGAGGCTCTTGGCGTAACGGCACACACACCCGTCCTCTGGGCATGCTTTCTTCTTGCTCACAGCCGCTTGGAGTGATGCCTGACACCTGACGTTCTTCCAGGAAACAGAACAAACGCTGACTCAGACCCAGTGACTCAGTCCTCTCTGGAACTGGCCTCAGCAGAGTCTGCACCTTCCTGGCAGCTTGGAGGAAGCCCCAGGGGGCCAGGGCCCACCTGGAGCAGCGGGCTGAGGTTGGGGTGAGAGGGGGATGCTGCTGCCCTTGCCCAGAGGCACGGCTGCACACTGGCTGTCGGGGATCAGGCTGCCTGCCAGTCCCGTGCAGAAGGCCTTCGGGAACGTGGAGGCTCACCCAGAGGAATCAGCAGGGGCCGGGGCTTCCCTGGCTCTTCCCACCACTCCGGGAACACCAGGCGTTTCCATGAGTTTCTGCGGTCCTTGCAAACTGGAGGGCCTGCCGCGGCCCCTCGGGATGTGGGTAGAGACTTAAGACTGTGGGTAAGAGACAGAGAATCCTCATGCTAAGATAGCCTTTTCTCGTCAGGGTGCCCCAAGCCCCTCCCCACCAGTGAGGCAGAGGCCACACCTGCACACACACACACCCGTAAGGAGCATGGTCCTTACACACTCACCCCTGCTCCCCAGGGAGACACACGCCTCCCCAGCCTTCTCATCACACAGCTTCCCTGGAAAGGCAGGGCCAGAGCTTCACCGAGGACCGTCTTGGCACCAAGGTGCTCGTCAAGTCCTCATTTTCAATTCTGTAGTGACATATAGAAAAGATCCGAAGGCGTAGCAAGGGAGCTGCGGGTTAAAGGAATTGAATGGTGCCCTCGGGCTCTCACACACGTGTGTGCCATTGTGGAAGCACGCTTACCAGCCTGGAAAACTGATCAAAATATACTTTGAAGTGAAAAAACGGGCAACAAGTTTATACAAGAGGCTTCCACTTTGGAGAGGGAGGGGTGTGCGTGCCAGCACAAGAAATGAAGCAAAGCGAGACCAGTGGCTCCTTGGGGGGATGGGCTTTGGAGTGATTTCTAGCCTCTGTGTTTGCTTATCTTTGCCGTGTATGCTAGCAAAGTTTAGGAAAACGCATCATTCTGGAAGAACTGGGTAAACAGGCAAACGTCTTTAAAGACAGAATGCTGTTCCCACATGGATAGAGCCACGGCCCTGAGGAGCTGGGGCATCGGGCCTGCCCCTGCCGGGCATCTCACCCTCTTCTGTGCTGACTGGCAGAGTCCACGGTCCACCCTGAAGAGCCTGAGAAAGAGACGGTGGCAGCGGTCAATCACGCGTGGCCACTCAGGACATCCTGCTGTTCCACTGTTCCTTATGCCCACTGGCAGTCATCACCATGTTCTGACCTCAGAAGCTCAGTCACAGCTGCCTGCAGCCCTCGCAGAGATGGGCATCTCCTAGTTCCCTTCCCAGCTGCCCACCAGTCTGGACAGAAATGTCAAGAATCTAACCGAATGTTCTTCCAGGTCCGAAGGCTCATTGCCCAAGTGCCAACAGTAGTTTGACCTGATCCCAGAACCATCCCCCTAGGAATATTAACAAGGGTGGAAATGCCATCGAGAATTTGACCAAGTTACAACCGCCCTGTTACTTCTGTGAAGTTTTGAGAGCAGAGGGGAGGGAGGAGGGGGCGAGAGGGAGGCCCTGGGCACCCCCCGCCGGCCTCTCACCCCAGCCCTGCCTGCTCCCACAGGGCCTATCCGGTCACTGTGTCCAAGCTCCCCTTCCGGCGGCCGTCACCCGCTGAGTTCAGACCATCCAAGTCCCGTTGGGATGGGATCGTGGGCACTTTCCTGACCGTGCAGCCGGCACTGCGCCCCCTTCAGCCCTCAACCCGCAGGTGCAGGCCAGGCTCACCCGTAAGTCCCTCAGGAGGGTTCACGGCGTCCGTCTTTCCAAAACCCTTCAGGGCTCCCGCCGCCTGCTCCGACCGTGCGTTCCGCTCCTCACGCTTCTCGCAGGAGCACCTTCCGCCGCCTCTGCTGCTGTGCAGGCCTGGCTGCCCCTGAAGCCTTGCGTGGCTCCCGTAGTACCAGGCGCCTCCCCGCTCAGTCCCGCCTCCTCCTCCTGCCATGGCAGCAGCATGTGTGTTCAGAGACCACCGAATTTAGCTCCCGTAACTCTGTCTTTCCCTGTCTAATGATTTTCAGATTATAAATTCCTAGAAGAGAAAGACACGCAGGAAGGAAATCTCAAAACAAAAGTGAAGTGGCAAGGGTGGGGCGTGACCAGTGGAGAAGCCGCGACAGCGGTTGACCAGCCACAAGAAAGAGCGAACATTTACGTCTTGGGCAAAGCCAGCTTTCTACGAAATTGCTGAGAGAATACAGTTGGATGCCCTGAAATAAAGAGGAGCTTCTGTGAAGACTGAGAGAAGGACGGAGGTGCTGGGGGAGGGCCTGGGGCCAGCAGGGACCCCGACCACTGTCAGGTCAAGCACCCGGCTTGATCCCATTGTTCACAAGCCTGCCCTTTGCCTTTGTTTCCAGGTCAGTAAGTAAGGGTATGAGGTGGGGGCGGGGAGCGGAAGGGCGCGGGTGCTGAGCGCTCCAGCCTGCAGGCCTGGGGGCCGCGGCCTCGGGAGCCAGGCCAGAGGATGTGAGAGGTGTGGCGGCCACGCAGCCCAGTGAGGGCTCCTGGGAGGAAGCGGACCAGCTCAGGAAACCCCAATTCCTGCCGATGCTGAGCAGGGTGGCCGTGGGACCCGGCCCACCAGCCCAGGGCGGAAACCGCCCGCCACGCTCCAGCTTCCTCCGCCCCCGTCACAGGGGCCTGAGCCGGGCGCTGAGCTGGGGACAAGGACAGCTTGTCCCAAACAGCTGGGAGGCAGAGAGCAGGTCCTTGGCCTGGAAGGAGCCTGCGCACCAGAAGTGTGTTGGTGTGGAGAGAACAGCAACTCTCCTTGCCGTGGGAAGACGTAATAGATTGAGCAGTGAAGCCACTGTCTTGATTCCACACGTGGAAGGGACCCAATAACAGGAGATGGCTCCTCAGATTAGTTCAGTGCTTGAAAACACCTCAAGTGTGTTTCGTACTATTATCTCCAAACTTTCAAAATCCTCAAGTCATTAGTGCAGCTTTCATGTCCCGGGGGAAAGCCCTCAGGATTCCTAATGTGCCCAAGGTCACACAGAAAGCCTGGTGGCAGGGACATGGCAAGACCCAGGCCTGCGCACCCGGGCTTTCTCCTGCATCCCAGGAATTGCAAGACACGGACTCTTAGCGAGTCCAAACACTCTAGGGGTGTGGGACTACGGCCGGACGACAATGGAATGACAACAGCAGCCTTCATCAGCCGAGCCCTGCAGGGCACCAGACACTGAGCTAAACTCAGATCCCACAGTCCGTTCAAGCCCCTGCTGTCCACATGATTAGACACTGTTGTCCACGGTCTGATCCAATCTCCTGTGAAGATTAGAGAGACTCTCAGTCAGAGGAGGACTTGGGATCCAAATTCAGAAGACAAACTCCGGGTCCACACCTCCGCCTGCTCAAGATTCTTTCTCAGCTGAAACCAGGCACTTCGTACTTGACGGTGTGATGACCTCGGGTGTGTGATCGCCTGTTTTCCTCCCCACGTGCACGAAGGGTCTGCCTCCCACCAGTGAGACCATAGGTGTGGGGATGGGAACTCTGAGGCAGCTACTCGGCCACTTGTCAGAGGCTCCAGAAATAGGCTGGATGTGGGAAGGCTCCTAACACAAGATGCACACATTTTTAAAAAGGTAAGTGTGAACAATTCCAAACACTGGCAAGGATGTGAGGCAACGAAACCCACATCTCGTGGAACCACATTCGACCCAAGGACATTGACGAGAAGCTTGGTGATTTTAGCAAAATAAACACACACCTGTCCTGTGCGCACACACGCTCAGTTGGTCAGTAGTATCCAAATCTTTGAAGCTGCATAGACTCTAGCAGGCCAGGCTCCTCAGTCCATGGGAATCTCCAGGCAAGAATATCGGAGTGGGTTGTCATTTTCTCCTCCAAAGGATCTTCCCAACCCAGGGACTGAACCTGTCTCCTGCATCTCCTGCATTGGCAGGCAGGTGGATTCTGTACCCCTGGGCCATCTGGGAAGCCCACACACCTGCCCTAAGAACTACAGTTTCATCTGAGATGTTTACCCAAGAGAAATAAAAATATGTGACCACACAAAGACTTGCAGATGAATGTTGTAGCAGCTTCATCTTCAACAGTCCAACACTGGGAGCAGCCCACGAGGCCGCCGAGTCTATAGAAGGTGAGTCATGGAGCACCTGTGCAGCAGACCTGGCCTGGAGGTGGACAGGGCTGGCCACTCATGGCTGCAACGTGGAGCTCTCACACCTAAGACCACATGCTCTAAGTTCCCACTTTAGCGCAGGAGAAAATGAATCTAAGATAGAAAAATGGAGGGGAAGTGAACTGAGATGGCCTGGGAGGGAAGCAGGGAACTTCTGGCCCGCCTGCATCCACCTGGCCCGAAGGCGCCCTGGAGCTCAGTGGTTGGAGAGAAAGCCCCGAGGGGAGAGCGACTCCTGAAGAGAGAGCAGCCCTTGACCTCCTGTGGCCACTGTTGGGTTTTCAAAGTCGATGACAGTTCCCAGGCTTGCTAAGGTGTTTCCTGGTGCACAAGGCCTGTCTGTTTAAAACCGTGCTCTGAAACTGCCCGTGGGCTGTACCACTGCGAACTGGGCTCACTGTTCAATTATTATACATGAAGGTATGGAATGCCTCTGAGAAAAACCCTTCACTCAATATTCTCAAGACATCAGCTCTTCTAAACTTAACCTCTAAATTCAATGCAATCCCAACCAAGACCCCAGTAGGTTATTCTGTGAGTTTTGACAAGCTGATTCCCAAGTTTATACAGAGGCAGAGGACCTAACTGACCAACACTACAGTGGGGAGAGAGAAGGACGCAGCGGGGGCTGCACTGCCCGACTCGGGACTCACTGTAAACCACGCTGCTCGGGACGGCGCAGGGCCGCAAAGAGGAGACAGACACACCAGCTGAACAGACAGAGGTTTGCTTTCATTTTCTGTTGTTTTGTTGGGGCTTCCCTGGTGGCTCAGCGGTAATCTGCCTGCAGTGCTGGTAGACCCAAGTTCTATCCTTGGGTCAGAAGATCCCCCGGAGAAGGGATTGGCAACCCACTCCAGTACTCTTGCCTGGGAAATCCCATGGACAGAGGAGCCTGGTGGGCTACAGTCCACGGGGCCGCAAAGAATCAGACACAACTGAGCAGCTAACACACACAACACTGTTTCGTTGCTCGGTTCTCTGCTCCCTCAGCTTCTCTTTTACCTTTACTAACTGCTTTCCTTTTTGTCCTGTGGATTTGTTCTACTGATTTCTTAAAATTGATTGCTTGTTTTATATTTTTCCACCATTTCTATTTCCAGGTAAATGTACTCAAAGCAATACATTTCTAGGTATAACTTAATCTATAGTCCACAACTCACATGAACCTGTATGTGTGTGTATGTGTGTGTGTGTGTGTGTGTGTGCATATAAATGCCCCCCTACCTCTCACACACACATTTCTGAGTCTTTATCTGTTTGTGCTGCCTTGTCAGAAGGTTCCTTGATTTGATCTTCCATCCACTAACTTTCTAAACAAGGTCAAGAACTTTGCTCTTTACCCATTTCCTGTTTTTGTTGTGCTCACTACCATTGCTTCTTCAGCCCTAATGATTCTACTTGATCAGTTTCATGACTTCGTTCTACTTAAGTCTTCTCCTCTGTGAGGGTATTTGGTCCTCTGAAGAGGAGGACAGAGGTGAGATGGTTGGATGGCATCACTGACTCGATGGACATGAGTTTGAGTAAGCTCTGGGAGTTGGTGATGGACAGGGAGGCCTGGCGTGCTGCAGTCCATGGGGTCGCAGAGTTGGACTCGACTGAGGGACTGAACTGAGCTGAGCGTTACTGCTCCCCTCACGGAGGCCCCTGGCCTTCATCTGTGCGTCGTCTGGTCTAGCAGTTTCCCACTGGCGTGTTTTGTTCAGCTTGGCTTCCCTTCCTCACGGCTGTGCCTCTGGGGGTCTGTCTTGGCCTGTGACTTCACGCTCCCCTGGGGGGCCAGCTACCCCGTCAGGTGAAGTGGACAGAGAAGAACCAGGAGCAGCCATGGACCACGTCCCCAACAAGGAGGTAACGAGCGTGGTGGGCTGGGCTGGGGCGGGTGGTGGGCAGCCACCCCCTCCGGCCGCCTGTCCGCTAGGGAGCTTCCGTGCTTAGAAGCACAGGGGCCGGAGGCAGTCCTCTGCGGACGTGTCCACCGCTCAGGGGTGCAGGTGGAGACACGGAGGGGTGAATGACAGCTGCACAGAGCACACGCTGAGCTGCTCGGTTCTGAGCAGACGTTGCGGGGGAGGCACGAGAATGGCTGTGCTCCCTGAACCCTCCTCGGCCACTGCCTCCAGCCCCTGCCCCGACACCCAACACACACAACAGTTCGGGTTCCCACTAGTGTTCCACTGTCTTTCCCCCTCAAACCCACACTGTCCTCTCCTTCTTGCGGTTTTTCAGTAGCTAATTCTGGAGACTGAAGGCAACAGTCAGACTAGGTGCCATCTTCTCTACGAAAATACCAGATTGTGCCCAATGCAGCCAGGTCACCACATGCTAAGAGTAAGCAAAAAACAAGGCCAGCTAGAATAAACCCATTCACACCCCCCATAGTCACACTTCCTCTGAAAGTGCAGCAGAGCAAGGAGGCAGCCAGCGCCATCTACCTCATTGTCCCTGAGTCCCCAGCCCCAGCCCACAGATTGGAACTAATGTAACGTCCGTGCAGATGTGAAGGACTCCTCCGTATACCCTCAGGGAAAGGTCTGCAAATGGGGCTGTACACACAAGTAACAGTCACAGACAGTCCTGCCCCAGAAAGGCCCAGACGCGCAGAGTCCGCAAAAGCCACTATGTGAGGACTTAACTTGTCACGGTAACTGGGGGATTGCAACTGCTGGCTACAGAAAAACAGCTCAAGCCTGCTTGAGAAAGTGAAAGGAGAGGGACCTGAAGAGGAGTTAACCCCGAGGAAGGCGGGTATAGACACAAGGTGCCCAAGATGCCGATCCACCTGCAACAGGCCGTGTGCCGAGAGCAGAAGACACACGCACACGGGCGACTCTGTCACACGGAACGGGAGCCCCGCAGGCAGCCCCTCCCAGCCCGTCTCTGCACGTCGACCACGTTCCTCCAGCCTGGTCCCCGCCACGGCCCCCCGTCCAGACCGGCACAGGTGGCTGCAGCGCGAGGGGGCCTCTCGTGTGAGCCGGGGCCCAAGCTGGACGGCGCGACTCCTCAGATGCTCACTGCTCACTTAGCGAGTTCCAGGCCTCCGCGGCTGGAGCCACGCGGTAGCACAGCCCCGCCTCCACCAGGCCAGGGTGGCCCAGACCTGTGGACAGGCCACCAGGCGTGCAGACTGGCCGCCCGCACGTCGTCGGTCTCCAGCGGACCGCTGGACGCTCGGGTGTCGTCTCCTGCCCGCGGAGCTCCCCAGGGCTACTGTTTCCACTTTTCTCTTAAGCAGCGACAGGCTCACCTCCTGGGGGCAGGACCCAGCGTGTTAGAACCGGCTCCTGAGGGCTTCCCCTTGTGGGGCCCCAAGGTGAGGGTTTGGTCTGAGGGGAGAGTCAAAGCGAGAGGGCCTGGGACACGGCGTCCGGACGGCATGTCCTCTATGGCTCCGGGCAGTAACCCGCGCGGGGGTGGGGGGTAGGAGTCGACGGCGGCCACACGCGGGGTGTGGGGTGGGCGGGGGCCCAGCTGCTGCTGCCCCTGACCGCTTCCTTCCAGCCGGGACACACACAGGGCCCACCCGAGGTTGAAGGGATACGAGGCACCGGGCAAGAGCGCTGGCCGCGACGCAGATGGCTCCACGCCTGCCTGCTCCCCTTTTCTCTGCTTTGGAAACGTGGGATTTAAGGTCGTCTCTATTCAAGTGGCCCATTTGGTCACTGATCACTGCCTCAGCCTGAAGTGCTGTGACCAGTCACAGTCTAACCTCTCCGCAGCTTGTTTTGACTAACTTTTGGAACCAGGGCCTCGTTTCATGAGCACACAGCTCTGCGAGAGCACACACCTGCCATGCTCCAGTCAGGAAGCAGAGCGTGAGTGATTTGCCCAGGTCACAGGGAAAACTCAGGTAATGAAGATTAAGATAAAAGCACAAGGAGCCCTGCCTACCCGCTCTAGTGTATGCAAGGATTGGGAGGCTCATCAGCAATCATGCCAGACCCTCCCACACAGCAAACCTCTGGAGAACTCCACGTCAGAACCACCTGCAGACCTGCAGACAATCCCTGGAGAACAGGAAAGGAACCAGGCCTGCTTCATCCCCTGCCTGGCTGCCAGGAGGTGGGACTCAGAGAGACAGATGCTTGTACGTGGAGATGCTTCCTTGTGGAACCTGCAGGAAAAACCCTAAGCATTCCTGGGATTATGTGGAAGGTTGAGCTGCATCAGTAGGGGGCAAGAGGTCTGCCAAGTGCAGGAAGAGTTGGCGTAAGGGCCGGCTGGCAGGGGGCCCATAAGAAACATACAGAGGTGGAGACTCATCTGGCTGAAGGCTAAACACCAATCCGGCCGTTAATACAAACAGCCCCTCGTGGCCCCAGGCTGCTGCTAATTAGAGGGCATGCAGCTTGGGCCTACCTGTCCTAGACCCTCCCCAGAGGGGTGGCTGCAATGACAGTCCCCCTCGTGACCCAGGGCAGGAATTCCAGGCTGCCAGATTCCCACAGCTGCAGGGACGACTGAGCAGCGAGCGGCCTCCAGACGGACCTGCAGCCACTCTGTGTAAGAGTCGCAGCAAATCAGAAAAGCGACTGGCCTTGTGACGTGAACCAGCTCGCTGGGCTCAGAGGCTTGGTGGAAAGAAGCTAAGTGCACAGGCAAATTCCCGTCCTCCCGGTCACAGCAAACGGCCGCCCACCTTGGACGGGTTGGCCAAGGAGCCTGAGGGGAGTGGCCAGCGGCCGCAACACAGACGGGTGACCAGGGAGGGGGCGCTTACATGGGCCGCCGGCTGGGAGTCGCCAGGCATGCAAGGGCCCAGCCAGAGGTGCTGACAGCTGTGGCGAGTGAAGCGTGTGTGCTGAGCCCGGCTCTCAGGTGCCAACTTCATGGGGTTTTTCCTCCAGCAGACCTGAGGGCCCTCCTCCTCCTCCCAGGCTGGGCCTCGTTTCCTGAACACCAGCCTGTGGGGACAGCCTCAGGGAGAAGCCCGGGCCTGGACATGTCAGGAGGAGATTCCTGTTTCCTGGAAGTCTCAAAACAGCCAACAGTGTTTTGTTGTTTTCTTAGAAAAGGTCGATTTTTGCTTTTTCCCCATAAAGAATAATGCTTAGTGTTAAACAAGCTTTTGCAAACCAGAAGCCCCACCCCCACCCCAGGAACAGCAATCGCCCCGTCTCTGGAGGGTCTCGATTGGGACCGACGCCCTCCAGGGGCCAGGCGGGCGGGCAGGGGGGCCCAAGCCCTCAGCGGTGCTGACGGCACAGACAGGTGTGGCAAGTGAAACATGCCGGCGGAGCCGGGAGAGCAGTGTGACCGCGAGGGGCAGGAAGGCACCCTGGGTGTGAGCGCCCACCCGCGCAAACCTCCAAGTCACTACCCCTCATTCTCCGATGGGGACAAAACGGCTTCCGGTGTCAGCCACTCACAGCCACACCTCTGAGACCTGCACCCTGCTCAGCGGGAGCCTCGCGGGCACCTGGGGAGCAGGCGTCACATGCAGAGGCGGAGACGCAGGTGCACGCGGGTGCCCACTCAGGCTGGCCTGGCCTGAGCAGCTCCCCGGGGACCAGGGCCCCTCCCTGTGGGCATGGGCCAGTGTCCCTCACAGAGGAGCGGGCGCCAGACAGACCCTAAGAGGCGGGGGCGTCCCCAAAATGCTCAGACGCAGGCCCCCGACCCCACACTGCTGCTCCCGGTGGGCCTGGGGCTCCGCCGTGCTGTGGGCTCACACCTGCGGAGAGGCAGCCCCGGGGCTCAGCCGATGCCTCCGCTGCACCGGCCACCCGGCTCTGGGCCTCCTGCAGCCCAGCTTCTGTCCCCAAGCCCCGAAGTTCTCCAAACTCAGACTCTCAGCAACGCCTGCCACCCCCTCCTCTCACACAGCCCCCGCCTGCCCTCTGGGCTCCACCTCAAGCCAGTGGTCAAGGCTGATTCCAGGCTGCAGGGTCACATGTGTCCGAAGTCTCCTGCCCAGGAAAGAGTTTCCCCTCTGAGTTTCCTCTAAGGCCTCCAGTATTCTGTACCTTGTAATTTGTTATTTACATGTAAGTTATAACCCATGTGGGCAGGAATTCAGTTCAGTTCAGTTCAGTCACTCAGTCATGTCTGACTCTTTGCGATGAATTGCAGAACACCAGGCCTCCCTGTCCATCACCAACTTCTGGAGTTCACTCAAACTCATGTCCATTGAGTCGGTGATGCCATCCAGCCATCTCATCCTCTGTCATCCCCTTCTCCTCCTGCCCGGAATCCCTCCCAGCAACAGAGTCTTTTCCAATGAGTCAACTCTTCGCATGAGGTGCCCAAAGTACTGGAGTTTCAGCTTCAGCATCAGTCCTGCCAATGAATATTCAGGACTGATTTTCTTCAGGATTGACTGGTTTGATCTCCTTGCAGTCCAAGGGACTCTCAAGAGTCTTCTCTAACACCACAATTCAAAAGCATCAATTCTTCAGCGCTCAGCTTTCTTCACAGTCCAACTTTCACATCCATACATGACCCCTGGAAAAACCATGGCCTTGACTAGATGGACCTTTGTTGGCAAAGTAATGTCTCTGCTTTTCAATATGCTATCTAGGTTGGTCATAATTTTCCTTCCAAGAAGTAAGCATCTTTTGATTTCATGGCTGCAGTCACTATCTGCAGTGATTTGGGAGCCCCCAAAAATAAAGTCTGACACTGTTTCCGCTGTTTCCCCATCTATTTCCCATGAAGTGATGGGACCAGATGCCATGATCTTCGTTTTCTGAATGTTGAGCTTTAAGCCAACTTTTTCACTCTCCACTTTCACTTTCATCAAGAGGCTTTTGAGTTCCTCTTCACTTTCTGCCATAAGGGTGGTGTCATCTGCATATCTGAGGTTATTGATATTTCTCCCGGCAATCTTGATTCCAGCTTGTGCTTCCTCCAGTCCAGCATTTCTCATGATGTACTCTGCATATAAGTTAAATAAGCAGGGTGATGATATACAACCTTGACGTTCTCCTTTTCCTATTTGGAACCAGTCTGTTGTTCTATGTCCAGTTCTAACTGTTGCTTCCTGACCTGCATACAAATTTCTCAAGAGGCAGGTCAGGTGGTCTGTATTCCCATTTCTTTCAGAATTTTCCACAGTTTATTGTGATCTACACAGTCAAAGACTTTGGCATAGTCAATAAAGCAGAAAAAGACGTTTTTCTGGAACTCTCTTGCTTTTTCCATGATCCAGCAGATGTTGGCAATTTGATCTCTGGTTCCTCTCCTTTTCTAAAACCAGCTTGAACATCTGGAAGTTCACGGTTCACGTATTGCTGTGCCTTACTCATCTTTCTAAGAGCAAAACAAATACCTGTCAATCAAATTTAGCACCAAGCCCAAAGCATTATTTCACATTTCCCTTTAAGATCCAAGACAGTGGTTTGGGCCAGACAGGAGATCAGAGTGGGCAGACCCAGGAGCTGGGACTGGAATCCCATCAGGTGAGAGGCTGGACCGAGGCTACGCTGCCCACACTGAGGTGGGTGTGAGTCTCCTGGGATTTCGCCAAAAGGCAGATTCTGATAAGAAAATCTGGGGAGGACCCAAGACTGCATTTCTAACAAGTGCCCAGGTGAAGTGGGGGCTGCTGGGCCTGGGGCCCCAGTAGTGAGGAACCCTCTAGAACTTTCCAGAGCTAATGTCCAACGAGAGGCAAAATAAAGTTAAGGCCAAGGTCTGCTGAGGCCTGGACTTAAGAGTTTGTACCGCAGCTCAACCTGGTGACCTCGGCCAGGCTCCTTTGCACCCCTAAACCGTCCCTCCTGGAAACAGGGGGGGAGGCCCGTGGCTGCTGCAGCAATTACAGAAAAATTCACGCAGAGGTTGGCCCTGTGCTTGGCTGGGAAGGCTTCCAGACACCAGCGCCTACCTTGATTTTGGGATTCCCCACCCTGGCAGCCTCTTTAGGGCCCCAAGCCCCGGGGTGCTGAGAAGGGCACCCTCCACCCCAGAGCTGGGTCCCCAGGGCTTCCAGCCAGCTGACTCTCTGACCAGCAGGGCGTCGGGAGGGTCCCTCTCCTCTGGCCCCTCTGAGGGCCTCCCTACCCTCGGCATCACTGCCCTGGGCAAGAGGCCATGAGCTGCAGGAACAGGACGTGGAGGAGAAAATCTTCTGTTGTGTAAACACGGGCCTGGGTTTGAGTTGGATGAACTCAACCCGAGCCAGTGCTGTGGCCGGCAGCTTTGAGGGCAGGGCACAGAGCTTCCACAGCCAGGCGTCTGTACGGAGACGGCATCTGACGCCACAGGAGAGGGAGCTGGGCTGTGTTTCTGATGCAGCACCCACATGGAAGGAGGTTCAGAGCACGATGCCGGCAGCTCGATGCACATGGCTCACCAGGCCCTCTGGGGAGCCCGGGCCCCCAGGGTGCCTTGCAGAGGGCAGCACGTCAGCTTTCCCACCCGCTGTGTGCACCTGTCCCACACACCCTATAGGGAGGGGAGCGCAGACACAGCTACCAAGGCCTGACTAGAACAGGTGTTCAATAACAGGATCGTGAAGGACGTGGTCTGCACAGCGCCCAGTGACACCACTGAGTGCCTTCTGCACACCGGTGCTGGCACTGTCCACACTGCCGGTCAGCCCTACTTACGAAGCCACGATAGAAGTCAGGCTGTGCTTCTGCGCGGCTGCGCAAGCTTCCCAGGTGGCTCTAGTGGTGAAGGCCCTGCCTGCCAGTGCAGGAGACGCAAGGGATGCGGGTTCCACCCCTGGGTGGGGAAGATCTCCTGGAAGAGGGCATGGCAACCCACTCCAGTATTCTTGCTGGAGAATCCCTTGGACAGAGGAGCTTGGCAGGCTACAGTTCATGGGGCCGCAGTCGGACACGACTGAATCAGCGTAGCACACGCGTGTGCAAGGGCACACAGAGCGCCTGGCTCCTGACGAGAGGAAGCCTGCAGGTCCCACCGGCTCCCAGCTGGTCCACGTCCCCACCGGGATGTCGGCGACACTGGTGACCACCCCTTGCTCCACAGACAGTGGCTCTGCTCAGGCAGGGCCACCAGGCCAGGTCAGCCCTGCTGGGCAGAGACCGGCCCGGCAGGAGAGCTGCGGCTCGGAGGCAGGGGGCTGCCCAGTCCCAGTGCCCCTGATGCCAACAGGGTGGCAGCCTCCTGGGAGCCCTGTGGGCTGGAAGGCCTGGACTCCCGAGAACAGAGGTGCCCTCGAGGGGCCACACTGGGCAAGTGCTGCTCTTGGCTATGGCCTCTGACTGTTCGCTTCCCAAGCACTTTCCACCCACACCCCCTCAGAGTATGATATTCCTGTCAAATGAACCAAATACTTCCCCCAGTTAACAGTCCAGAATGAGGTGCCCCCGCCCCCAGAGAGCCTGTCCTCCCCAGCTGCGGCCCGGGGCTTTCCAGGGTGCAGGACCCTGAAGTCGGGCAGACGCAGGGCTGCCTCCCAGCCTGCCTCCCACAAGATGCGGTGCCTGCTTCCCATCAACAAGAGTGGGGTCGGGGAGCCTGGAGCCATGGGAGCCAGCTGCTGCACCCCAGCCCCACGTGACAGGCCCACAGGCCCACAGGCCCCGCTGGGCAGGTCTCACCAAGGTCTCACCTTGGCTTCCTGGCACGCTCGCCTTGGAGCGGCCCTTGGTGGCCCCCAGCTGGGGCTTTGGACTGACGCTGGGCACTCCTACAGCACCATGCCGGTGTGCGGTTGGTGTTTCCAGTAACAGACAGGACTGACCTTCCAACAGTGGGCATGTCTAGGAAATTTAACGTGTGTGTAGAGCTGAGTAATCACCACAGTCCGGATCCAAACTCACAGTGGAACCCCCCTGCAGCCACACTCCGCCTCTCCCCAGAGCCCCATACACTGACCGTCCCCCAGTCCTGTCCTGCTTACTGCCGTCACACGTGGAATAATACAGCAGGTAACCTCGAAATCCGGATTCTTTCACTCAGGAGAACAGCTCTGCACGGGGTCCTCATTGCTCGGTGGGTCGGCCTTGTCAGCTGAAAGGAAACACAGCGTGGGAGCTTAAGCTGCACTTGGGGAAGATGAGGACTGTAGCCAGGGAGCCAGCGTTTCAGGTAGCCCTGAGGAGCTTCTCTGAGGAGCTGGGGGCAGGTCAGCGCACACAATTTTGGTGAAAGAGGGGCAGGCGCAATCAGACACACGTTTTTGCACACGGTTGCTGCTGGTCACAAGCAGCAGTTGTCAACATTCGTGACTTTAGTGCTTTTCTAAACGTTAGCAGATGCGAGAATTGAGCTCATACATCTTGTCTGGAAAATATCCATCTGAAGGGCCTATTCTGCCAGTTTTCCCCAGAGCGCATCCTGCCTCATTCCACCCTGGACTTCCTTTTTCCCAGAGCGCATCCTGCCTCATTCCACCCAGGACTTCCTTCAGCAGGTGTTGAAGGCTGGCCGTGGCAGCGCCTCACTACTTAATCCTCTAGAAGCAGGTGGCAAGGAGCAGCTTTTAGTGGCTGCATCATCGTTCCTCACTGCCCAGTGGTGTTCATGGTGGGGATGGATCAGTTTGTTATCTCTTCACACAATGAAGAAAATTTGAGTTGTTCTGAATTTTTGTCAGTGATGAATACAACTCTGTAAATGTTCATGCAGGCTTGAGGGTGACCATACATTTTCATTTCCCAACAGTAGATCGAGAGGAATGGCCACGTTAAACCCTAAGGAACCACTGCAAGTGTTCAGAGTGGGGTCCAGCCTGCAGCCCCACCAGAGACGTGCGATCCAGGCACAGCCTCCTCTGCGGTGAGTGTTGCCAGCTTCTCTCACTTAAGCCATTTGGATGCACGATGGAGTCTCTCAGGGTTTAATATGCATTGCCATCTTTATGTCCCCTCGCTGACCTATCCACTCACGTATTATTGGGTTATCTTCTCACTGTTGAGTTTTGAGTGCTAGCTGTTGGATACAAACCTTCTGTTGGATTCGTAATTTGAAAATATTTTCTGCCACTCTACAGCTTGTCTTTTCATTCTCCTAACACGCTAAAAGTTTTTCATGTCAATAGAGCCCAATCGATCCATTGTTTAAAAGGATTGTGCTTTTGGTGTCGTGTTTGTTCAAAAGGCTAGCCTTTCTCCACTGAATTGCCCTCGAATCTCCGCCAAAAATCACTTGGCCTTGCCTTTCGAGTCTATTTCCAGACGACCCACACGTCTATCTCTGCCGATCGCCCACTGTCTTAGTTGCGAAATCGGATAGTATGATGCCCTCAACTTAATTATTCTTTTTCAAAATCATTTTGGCTACTCAGCCGTTAAAAAGGATGAAATCATGCCATTTGCAACAATATGGATGGATCTAGAGATTGTCATACTGAGTGAAGTAAGACAAAGAAGGAGAAATATCATGTGATACCCTTTATATGTGGACTCTGAAAAGCAAAGATACAAATGAACTTATTTATAAAATAGAGACAGACTCACAGACTCAGAGAATGAATGTATAGTTGCCAGGTGGAAGGATGGAGGGAAGGAATAGTTGGGGAGTTTGGGATGGACAGGTATATACTGCTACATTTAAAACGGACAACCAGCAAGGAGCTACTGTGCAGCACAGCGAACTTTGTTCAGTGTTACGGGGCAGCCTGGATGGGAGACGAGTTTGCAGAAGAATGGATACACGTATGTGTATGGTTGAGTCCCTTTGCTGTCAACCTGAAACTTTGACATTTTTAATCTGCTAAACTCCAATATGAAATAAAAAGTTTAAAACAGAAAGCAAAAAGAAGTCATTTTGGCTATTCAAGTTTTCCTGTTCCATGTAAGTTTTAAAATTTTCACATATATGTGTTATATACTTATACATGCTCACACACAAAACACGTCTAGGGTTTATGTTGGAGTTGCACTAAACGTGTAGGTTAACTTGGGAAGAATAGACCCGCGCACTACATTGAGTTTTCCAGTTGATGAACACAGAGTGTCTCTTCATTTATTTAGTCCTTTGATTGGTTTAATGGCATCTTGTAGTTTTCAATATGCTTGTCCTAACGTCTTTTGTTAAATTTACAACTAAATAGTTCACGTTTTGCTGCTTTTACAAATGGTATTCTTATTTTGACTTCACTTGCTATTATTGATTACTCTAGGCTTGATTTTTTATATATTGAGTTTGTATCTTACAAACTTGCTGAACTCACATGTTAGTTCTATGAGATTTTTTCTGTGTGTTTCTTGGGGTTTTATGTGTAGACAGTCGTGTTGTCTATGAATACGAAGAGCTTTATTTTTTCTTTCTCAGTCTGCATGGCGGTTCCTGCCCTGACTAGAGCTTCCCGTACAGTGCTTAACAGGAGACAGGAGAGTGGACATCCTTATCTTCCTCTCCAAGTGAATCTTGGGGTAAAAGCAATAGCTTCACCATTAAGTGTAAAGTTAGCGGTAGGACTGTTTTCTTTTTTTATCTGACCTTTGTCAGGATCAGGAAATCCCCTACTGACCTTGGCTTACTGGGAGTTTGTCAAGGAAGAATGCTAAATGTTTTTAAATTCTTTTTAATGTATCAGCTGATAAGATTTTTCTGTAATTTTCTTCTTTAAACTGTTAGTATTATGAATTATGTTGATTGATTTTTGACTATTGAACCATCCTAGAATTCCAGGAATAGACTTCACTTGGTTGTGATATGATCAGATCAGATCAGATCAGATCAGTCACTCAGTCCTGTCCAACTCTTTGCGACCTCATGAATCACAGCACGCCAGGCCTCCCTGTCCATCACCAACTCCCGGAGTTCACTGACTCACATCCATCGAGTCAGTGATGCCATCCAGCCATCTCATCCTCTGTCGTCCCCTCCTCCTCCTGCCCCCAATCCCTCCCAGCATCAGAGTCTGTTCCAGTGAGTCAACTCTTCACATGAGGTGGCCAAAGGACTGGAGTTTCAGCTTCAACATCATTCCTTCCAAAGAAATCCCAGGGCTGATCTCCTTCAGAATGGACTGGTTGGATCTCCTTGCAGTCCAAGGGACTCTCAAGAGTCTTCTCCAACACCACAGTTCAAAAGCATCAATTCTTCGGCGCTCAGCCTTCTTTACAGTCCAACTCTCACATCCATACATGACCACAGGAAAAACCATAGCCTTGACTAGACGAACCTTTGTTGGCAAAGTAATGTCTCTGCTTTTGAATATGCTGTCTAGGTTGGTCATAACTTTCCTTCCAAGGAGTAAGCGTCTTTTAATTTCATGGCTGCAGTCACCATCTGTAGTGATTTGGGAGCCCAGAAAAATAAAGTCTGACACTGTTTCCACTATTTCCCCAACTATTTCCCATGAAGTGGTGGGACCGGATGCCATGATCTTCGTTTTCTGAATGTTGAGCTTTAAGCCAACTTTTTCACTCTCCACTTTCACTTTCATCAAGAGGCTTTTGAGTTCCTCTTCACTTTCTGCCATAAGGGTGGTGTCATCTGCATATCTGAGGTTATTGATATTTCTCCCGGCAATCTTGATTCCAGCTTGTGTTTCTTCCAGTCCAGCGTTTCTCATGATGTACTCTGCATAGAAGTTAAATAAGCAGGGTGACAATATACAGCCTTGACGTTCTCCTTTTCCTATTTGGAACCAGTCTGTTGTTCCATGTCCAGTTCTAACTGTTGCTTCCTGACCTGCATACAGGTTTCTCAAGAGGCAGATCAGGTGGTCTGGTATGCCCATCTCTTGAAGAATTTTCCACAGTTTATTGTGATCCACACAGTCAAAGGCTTTGGCATAGTCAATAAAGCAGAAATAGATGTTTTTCTGGAACTCTCTTGCTTTTTCCATGATCCAGCGGATGTTGGCAATTTGATCTCTGGTTCCTCTGCCTTTTCTAAAACCAGCTTGAGCATCAGGAAGTTCATGGTTCACATACTGCTGAAACCTGGCTTGAAGAATTTTGAGCATTACTTTACTAGCATGTGAGATGAGTGCAATTGTGCGGTAGTTTGAGCATTCTTTGGCATTGCCTTTCTTTGGGATTGGAATGAAAGCTGACCTTTTCCAGTCCTGTGGCCACTGCTGAGTTTTCCAAATGTGCTGGCATATTGAGTGCAGCACCTTCACAGCATCATCTTTCAGGATTTGGAATAGCTCAACTGGAATTCCATCACCTCCACTAGCTTTGTTCATAGTGATGCTCTCCAAGGCCCACTTGACTTCACATTCCAGGATGTCTGGCTCTAGGTCAGTGATCACACCATCGTGATTATCTGGGTCATGAAGATCTTTTTTGTACCATTCTTCTGTGTATTCTTGCCATCTCTTCTTAATATCTTCTGCTTCTGTTAGGTCCATAACATTTCTGTCCTTTATCGAGCTCATCTTTGCATGAAATGTTCCTTTGGTATCTCTGATTTTCTTGAAGAGATCTCTAGTCTTTCCCATTCTTTTGTTTTCCTCTATTTCTTTGCATTGATGGCCGAGGAAGGCTTTCTTATCTCTTCTTGCTATTCTTTGGAACTCTGCATTCAGATATTTATATCTTTCCTTTTCTCCTTTGCTTTTCGCTTCTCTTCTCTTCACAGCTATTTGTTAGGCCTCCCCAGACAGCCATTTTGCTTTTTTGCATTTCTTTTCCATGGGGATGGTCTTGATGCCTGTCTCCTGTACAATGTCATGAACCTCCATCCATAGTTCATCAGGCACTCTATCTATCAGATCTAGGCCCTTAACTCTATTTCTCACTTCCACTGTATAATCATAAGGGATTTGATTTGGGTCATACCTGAATGGTCTAGTGGTTTTCCCTACTTTCTTCAATTTAAGTCTGAATTTGGCAATAAGGAGTTCATGGTCTGAGCCACAGTCAGCTCCTGGTCTTGTTTTTGCTGACTATATAGAGCTTCTCCATCTTTGGCTGCAAAGAATATAATCAATCTGATTTCGGTGTTGACCATCTGGTGATGTCCATGTGTAGAGTCTTCTCTTGTGTTGTTGGAAGAGGGTGTTTGTTATGACCAGTGCATTTTCTTGACAAAACCCTATTAGTCTTTGCCCTGCTTCATTCCGTACTCCAAGGCCAAATTTGCCTGTTACTCCAGGTGTTTCTTGACTTCCTACTTTTGCATTCCAGTCCCCTATAATGAAAAGGACATCTTTTTTGGGTGTTAGTTCTAAAAGGTCTTGTAGGTCTTCATAGAACCATTCAACTTCAGCTTCTTCAGCGTTACTGGTTGGGGCATAGACTTGAATTACTGTGATATTGAATGGTTTGCCTTGGAAGCGAACAGAGATCATTCTGTCGTTTTTGAGACTGCATCCAAGTACCGCATTTCAGACTCTTTTGTTGACCATGATGGCCACTCCATTTCTTCTGAGGGATTCCTGCCCGCAGTAGTAGATATAATGGTCATCTGAGTTAAATTCACCCATTCCAGTCCATTTCAGTTCGCTGATTCCTAGAATGTCGACGTTCACTCTTGCCATCTCTTGTTTGACCACTTCCAATTTGCCTTGATTCATGGACCTGACATTCCAGGTTCCTATGCAATATTACTCTTTACATCATCGGACCTTGCTTCTATCACCAGTCACATCCACAGTTGGGTGGTGTTTTTGCTTTGGCTCCATCCCTTCATTCTTTCTGGAGTTATTTCTCCACTGATCTCCAGTAGCATATTGGGCACCTACTGACCTGGGGAGTTCCTCTTTCAGTATCCTATCATTTTGCCTTTTCATACTGTTCATGGGGTTCTCAAGGCAAGAATACTGAAGTGGTTTGCCAGTCCCTTCTCCATTGGACCACGTTCTGTCAAATCTCTCCACCATGACCCGCCCGTCTTGGGTTGCCCCACGGGCATGGCTTAGTTTCATTGAGTTAGACAAGGCTGTGGTCCTAGTGCGATTAGATTGACTAGTTTTCTGTGAGTATGGTTTCAGTGTGTCTGCCCTCTGATGCCCTCTTGCAACACTTACCGTCTTACTTGGGTTTCTCTTACCTTGGGCGTGGGGTATCTCTTCACGGCTGCTCCAGCAAAGCACAGCCATTGCTCCTATCTATATCTAAATATGGATTCATTCACTAGCATTTTGTTAAGGATTTTTGGACCCATATTCATAAGGGATTTGGACCTGTAGTTTTCTAGTACTGTCTTTGGATTTGAGTATCAGTGTACATTGGCTTCATAAAAAAAGTTGAGTGATATTTTTCTTCCTGTTTCTGAAAGTTATTTACGTAGAATAGAAGCTATTTTTTCTTTAAATTTTTGGTAGAATTTGCCAATGAAATCATCTGTGTGTGGAGTTCAAAGCATTCCCTTTGCCATCCATTTAATGTTTGCCAGTATTGACGCCCTCTTTCATTCCTGGAATCAGAATTGTGTGCTCGCTTCTTCCTCTTTGCCTTTGTTCTTGTCAGTATTAAGAATTCTGATCAATTCATTGTTTCAAAGGACCAGCTTATGGGATCATTTGTTCTTCTAAACTGTTTTTATGTTTTCAATTTTTTTATGCTCCTATATTAATCCTTTACATTTATTTTGGTCTTTTTTTAGTTTGTTAGATTTGAAGCTTTTTTTTTTTCAGTTTTATTTTTTATTTTTTCTTGACAATATTGTGGTGGTTTTTGCCATACATCATGAATCTGCCATGGGTGTACATGTGTTCCCCATCCTGAACCCCTCTCCCACTTCCCTCCCCATCCCATCTCTCTGGGTCATCTCAGTGCACCAGCCCCAAGCACCCTGTATCATGCATCGAACCTGGACTGGCGATTCATTTCACATGTGATAATTTACATGTTTCAATGTCATTCTCCCAAATCATCCCACCCTCGCCTTTTCCCACAGAGTCCAAAAGAGTGTACTATACATCTGTGTCTCTTGCTGTCGTTACCATCTTTCTAAATTCCATATATATGTGTTAGTATACTATATTAGTGTTTTTCTTTCTGGCTTACTTCAGTCTGTATAATAGGCTCCAGTTTTATCCACCCCATTAGAACTAATTTGAAGCTTAACAATAATCTTTTGTTTTGAAAATAGAAAATCTTTTTCTATTATAAACATTTAATGTTCTACTTTCCCCTCTAAGCCTTGAGAGCAACCCACAAAGTTTGATATATTATATTCTCATTTACATAGTTTTCTAATATTTCCTAATTTCTCAATGTTTTTTAATTTCTTTTGAGACTTTCTCTTTGATCAAAGGATTAATGGGATTTCTTTGATTTTAAATTATTTAGAGATTTTCATGTTGTCCTTTTTTTTAATTGACTTCTAGTTTAATTCTTTTAGGGTCAGAGAATGATATAATTTCAATTCTGTTTAATGTCTTAAGGTTTGTTTTTTGACTCAGAATACAGTCTATCTTGGTTGATGCTTAATGTTCACTTGAATGTAATGTGTCTTCTATTTTCAGTTATGCTACATAAATATCAATTCTACACTGTTGGCTGATGCTGCTATTCGGATCTTCTGTATCTTGGCAGATTTTTTGTTCACTGGTTATCCCGGTTATTGAGAGGCTAGCGCTGAAGCTGCCAGTCACCCGTCAGTGTGTGCTGGTCTCTCGGTTCTCTCATTCTTACTTAATGGATTTTGAAACTCTGCAGCTAGGTGCACACTCTCAGGACTGTTACGTCTTCTTGGTGAATTGTCTGTTTTATTATTGCATACAGAAAACTAGTCAATCTAATCGCACTAGGACCACAGCCTTGTCTAACTCAATGAAACTAAGCCATGCCGTGTGGGGCCACCCAAGACGGGCGGGTCATGGTGGAGAGGTCTGACAGAATGTGGTCCCCTGGAGAAGGGACTGGCAAACCACTTCAGTATTCTTGCCTTGAGAACCCCATGAACAGTATGAAAAGGCAAAATGATAGGATACTGAAAGAGGAACTCCCCAGGTCAGTAGGTGCCCAATATGCTACTGGAGATCAGTGGAGAAATAACTCCAGAAAGAATGAAGGGATGGAGCCAAAGCAAAAACACCACCCAACTGTGGATGTGACTGGTGATAGAAGCAAGGTCCGATGATGTAAAGAGCAATATTGCATAGGAACCTGGAATGTCAGGTCCATGAATCAAGGCAAATTGGAAGTGGTCAAACAAGAGATGGCAAGAGTGAACATCGACATTCTAGGCTGAAACTCCAGTACTTTGGCCACCTCATACGAAGAGTTGACTCACTGGAAAAGACTTTGATGCTGGGAGGGATTGGGGGCAGGAGGAGAAGGGGACGACAGAGGATGAGATGGCTGGATGGCATTACTGACTCGATGGACGTGAGTCTGAGTGAACTCCGGGAATTGGTGATGGACACGGAGGCCTGGCGTGCTGCGATTCACGGGGTCGCAGAGTCGGACACGACTGAGTGACTGAACTGAATGTTCCTCTTTACCTCTGGAAATTTTCTTAGCTCTGAAGTCTACTTTGTCTCATATGGGTATGTGTTGTGTTGTTGTGCTAAGTCGCTTCAGTCATGTCCAACTCTTTGCGACCCTGTGGAGTACAGCCCTCGAGGCTCCTCCGTCCATAGGATTCTCCAGGCAAGAATACTGAAGTGGGTTGCCATTCCCTTCTCCAGGGCATATTCCAAACCCAGGGACTGAACCCGGGTCTCCTGCACTGGCTGGCACTAACTTTACCACTAACGCCACCTGGGAAGTTACAGCCACTCTTCATTAGTGTTTACATTGTACATGTTTCTATCCTGTTACTGTCCCCCTCCATATATCATTTATTTGAAGAGAGTTTCCTGTAGATGACAAATACGTAGGTTCAGTTTTCCAGTCTTTCTAGCAATCTTTTAACTGATGTGCTTGGATTATTAACATGTAGTGTAACTATTATGTCTGGATTTAGAACTACCAGTTTCTAATTTGCCTATGTTTTGCGTCCTTCTGCTTCCCCTGTCCCACGCTCTTGTGAGCTCTCTGAACTTCTTATAACTCCACTTTAATTTATCCACAGTGTGTTTGCTGTGTCTCTTTGACTAACGTTATTAGTAGTTACTGTGGGGTCACTTTGTACACACTTTTCACAATCCATTTACAATCAGTATGTTGCCTTTTTGAATGTGAAGTGGAAATCCGGCCTCATGTCTGCTCCTTTGCTCTTTCCTCTTTAGGTCGTGCTTCCCTTGGGTGCGCTGGAAACCCCATGGGGTGCCGTTGCGTTTTGCTTTCAAAGGTGCATCGTGAAGAGCTGCGGAGAGGAGGGATAACCCAGAGTTTTGCTCAGGCCCTCGCCAACCCTGCTGCTCTTCCTCCTGAACTGAGCTCCGCTCTCCTCTGGGGCTGCTTCCCTTTCGTCCAGAGCGCTTCCTCCAGCAGTTCTTTTGAAGTGGTTCTGGCGCCAACGCTCTCTTACTTTGTTTGATTGAAATATGCCTGTGCTTTTACTTTCACTCCTGAGGGACACGGAATTCCATGCTGACAGTAGTTTCCTTTTAGCTCTTGAAGAGTTTAAACGTGTATTAAGCAGAACTATTGGTTTCTAATTTCAGGTCTTCTGTATCTTTGCAGACTTTTTATTCATTAGTATTCCAATTATTGAAAGGGTCATACTGAAGTCCCCAGTTACAATGTAGATCTGCGTATTTCTCTCTCAGTTGCTGTTTTTACTTCATGTATTTTGAAGCTCTGTAGTTAGGCGCACACACAGCTAGGACTGCTCTGTCTTCCTGGTGAATCGGCTCTTTGCCGACAGAGCTACCTACAGTCAAAGCTATGGTTTTTCCCAAAGTCATTTATGGATGTGAGACATGGACCATAAAGAAGGCTAAGCACCAAAGAACTGATTCTTTTCAACTGTGGTGCTGGAGAAGACTCTTGAGTCCCTTGAACAGCAAGGAGATCCACCCACATCAGATCAGATCAGTCGCTCACTCATGTCCGACTCTTTGTGACCCCATGAATCGCAGCACACCAGGCCTCCCTGTCCATCACCAACTCCAGGAGTTCACTCAGACTCACATCCATCGAGTTGGTGATGCCATCCAGCCATCTCATCCTCTGTCGTCCCCTTCTCCTCCTGCCCCCAATCCCTCCCAGCATCAGAGTCTTTTCCAATGGGTGAACTCTTCACATGAGCTGACCAAGTAATGGAGTTTCAGCTTTAGCATCATTCCCTCCAAAGAAATCCCAGGGCTGATCTCCTTCAGAATGGACTGGTTGGATCTCCTTGCAGTCCAAGGGACTCTCAAGAGTCTTCTCCAACACCACAGTTCAAAAGCATCAATTCTTCGGTGCTCAGCCTTCTTCACAGTCCAACTCTCACATCCATACATGACCACAGGAAAAACCATAGCCTTGACTAGACGAACCTTTGTTGGCAAAGTAATGTTTCTGCTTTTCAATATGCTATCTAGGTTGGTCATAACTTTCCTTCCAAGGAGTAAGCATCTTTTAATTTCAAGGCTGCAGTCACCATCTGTAGTGATTTTGGAGCCCAGAAAAATAAAGTCTGACACTGTTTCCACTGTTTCCCCATCTATTTCCCATGAAGTGGTGGGACCGGATGCCATGATCTTCGTTTTCTGAATGTTGAGCTTTAAGCCAACTTTTTCACTCTCCACTTTCACTTTCATCAAGAGGCTTTTGAGTTCCTCTTCACTTTCTGCCATAAGGGTGGTGTCATCTGCATATCTGAGGTTATTGATATTTCTCCCGGCAATCTTGATTCCAGCTTGTGTTTCTTCCAGTCCAGCGTTTCTCATGATGTACTCTGCATAGAAGTTAAATAAGCAGGGTGACAATATACAGCCTTGGCGTACTCCTTTTCCTATTTGGAACCAGTCTGTTGTTCCATGTCCAGTTCTAACTGTTGCTTCCTGACCTGCATACAGATTTCTCAAGAGGCAGATCAGGTGGTCTGGTATGCCCATCTCTTGAAGAATTTTCCACAGTTTATTGTGATCCACACAGTCAAAGGCTTTGGCATAGTCAATAAAGCAGAAATAGATGTTTTTCTGGAACTCTCTTGCTTTTTCCATGATCCAGCGGATGTTGGCAATTTGATCTCTGGTTCCTCTGCCTTTTCTAAAACCAGCTTGAGCATCAGGAAGTTCATGGTTCACATATTGCTGAAGCCTGGCTTGGAGAATTTTGAGCATTACTTTACTAGCATGTGAGATGAGTGCAATTGTGCAGTAGTTTGAGCATTCTTTGGCATTGCCTTTCTTTGGGATTGGAATGAAAGCTGACCTTTTCCAGTCCTGTGGCCACTGCTGAGTTTTCCAAATGTGCTGGCATATTGAGTGCAGCACCTTCACAGCATCATCTTTCAGGATTTGGAATAGCTCAACTGGAATTCCATCACCTCCACTAGCTTTGTTCATAGTGATGCTCTCCAAGGCCCACTTGACTTCACATTCCAGGATGTCTGGCTCTAGGTCAGTGATCACACCATCGTGATTATCTGGGTCGTGAAGATCTTTTTTGTACCATTCTTCTGTGTATTCTTGCCATCTCCTCTTAATATCTTCTGCTTCTGTTAGGTCCATAACATTTCTGTCCTTTATCAAGCTCATCTTTGCATGAAATGTTCCTTTGGTATCTCTGATTTTCTTGAAAAGATCTCTAGGCTTTCTCATTCTGTTGCTTTCCTCTATTTCTTTGCATTGATGGCCGAGGAAGGCTTTCTTATCTCTTCTTGCTATTCTTTGGAACTCTGCATTCAGATATTTATATCTTTCCTTTTCTCCTTTGCTTTTTGCTTCTCTTCTTTTCACAGCTATTTGTAAGGCCTCCCCAGACAGCCATTTTGCTTTTTTGCATTTCTTTTCCATGGGGATGGTCTTGATGCCTGTCTCCTGTACAATGTCATGAACCTCCGTCCATAGTTCATCAGGCACTCTATCTATCAGATCTAGGCCCTTAAATCTATTTCTCATTTCCACTGTATAATCATAAGGGATTTGATTTGGGTCATACCTGAATGGTCTAGTGGTTTTCCCTACTTTCTTCAATTTAAGTCTGAATTTGGCAATAAGGAGTTCATGGTCTGAGCCACAGTCAGCTCCTGGTCTTGTTTTTGCTGACTGTATAGAGCTTCTCCATCTTTGGCTGCAAAGAATATAATTAATCTGATTTCGGTGTTGACCATCTGGTGATGTCCACGTACAGAGTCTTCTCTTGTGTTGTTGGAAGAGGGTGTTTGTTATGACCAGTGCATTTTCTTGACAAAACCCTATTAGTCTTTGCCCTGCTTCATTCCGTACTCCAAGGCCAAATTTGCCTGTTACTCCAGGTGTTTCTTGACTTCCTACTTTTGCATTCCAGTCCCCTATAATGAAAAGGACATCTTTTTTGGGTTTTAGTTCTAAAAGGTCTTGTAGGTCTTCATAGAACCATTCAACTTCAGCTTCTTCAGCGTTACTGGTTGGGGCATAGGCTTGGATTACTGTAATATTGAATGGTTTGCCTTGGAAACGAACAGAGATCATTCTGTCGTTTTTGAGACTGCATCCAAGTACTGCATTTTGGACTCTTTTGTTGACCATGATGGCTACTCCATTTCTTCTGAGATCCACCCAGTCCATTCTAAAGGAAATGAGTCCTGAATATTCATTGGAAGGACTGATGCTGAAGCTGAAGCTCCAACACTTTGGCCACCTGATGCAAAGAACTGACTCATTGGAAAAGACTCTCATATTGGGTAAGATTGAGGGCAGGAAGAGAAGGGGGTGACAGAGGATGAGATGATTGGATGGCATCATTCACTCAATGGACATGAGTTTGAGCAAACTCAGGGACACAGTGAAGGACAAGGAAGCCCGGCTGCAGTCCATGGAGCCACAAAGAGTCCGACACAACTTAGAAACTGAACAACAACCTGCAGAATTTTATGCTGCTTCCTCCTTGTCCTCAAAGTTCCTGATAAAAAATCCACTGTTATTCCAATTCCTTTTCCCTGCAGGTAATGTGCTATGCCAAGGTGCTTCAGTCGTGTCCAACATTTGGCATCTGGTCCCATCACGTCCTGACAAACTGACGGTAAACCATGGAAACAGTGACAGATTTGATTGGGCTCCAAAATCACTGCAGATGGTGACTGCAACCGTGAAATTAAAAGATGCTTGCTCCTTGGAGCAAAAGCTATGACCAACCTAGACAGCATTTTAAAAAGCAGAGACATTACTTTGTCGACAAAGGTCCATATAATCAAAGCTATAGTTTCTCCAGTGGTCATGTACAGAAGTGAGACTTGGACCATAAAGAAAGCTGAGCACCGAAGAATTGATGCTTTTGACCTGTGGTGCTGGAGAAGACTCTTGAGAGTCCCTTGGACTGCAAGGAGATCCAACCAGTCTATCCTAAAGGACATCAACCCTGAATATTCATTGGAAGGACTGATGTTGAAGCTGAAACTCCAATTACTTTGGCTACCTGATGCAAATTACTTTTGGCTACCTGACTCATTTGAGAAAACCCTGATGCTGGGAAAGATTGAAGGCAGGAGAATAAAGGGACAACAGAGGATGAGATGGTTGGATGGCATCACCGGCTCGATGGACATGAATTTGAGTAAACTCCGGGAGTTGGTGATGGACAGGGAGGCCTGGCATGCTGCAGTCCATGGGGTCGCAAAGAGTCGGACACAACTGAGCGACTGAACTGAGCTGAACTTGCTAAGATCATTCAAAATTAAGAATTTAAAATTACTACAGGGCCTTAGAAGAGCCTGTGCAATAAGGGGCTGGGAATTTTAAACTTCACTGGCTTCATGACAAATCTGATTTGTTAGGCTTTGAATATCTCAAATGCTTGGCTCTACCCCCAAACTGCTAAGCCAGCTTTGGGGTGTGTGGTCACCAGCCTCATGTTTTGCTTTAAACATTTTCTGACTGGTTCTGATGCACATGTAGGAACAAGAACCTCAGATGTGTAGCAAGCAGGACCCACCCCACTTGGAATATGGCACCTAGGAATACAGTCCTCTAAATGCAGGCTTCCAACTAAAACAAATGTAGGTGTATGTGTGTGTGCAAGACCCAAACACACTCGGACATGCACACTTGGCTGCACAGAGACTGCAGTGATGCAGAGACTGGCAGAGACAACAATCTCCTGGGTCAGAATCTTAGCGGTCTCGAAGGTGGCAGTCCTGAGCTGATAAGGCTCTGGGGGCCAGTCCCAGCCAGAGGGCCTGGGAGCCCACACTTCTGGGGAACTGGCGGTAGAGGCACCCAGCCCTGTCTTCTGTGTCCAATCAGAAGAGCAGAGCCTACAGCCTGCCGGAGGAGAGCCCAGGTCGATTCAGCACCTAAACCTGTAATTGGAAACTGATGGATTAACAATTTTGCCTCTGACTAATTTTATGACCTCAGGTAAATCAGTGTATCACCCTGAATCTCAGTTTCCCTAAATGTGAACTGGGAATAATAAAAATATTTTGTCTCTGGCTTTGTTCCAGGATAAAATAAAATTACAGACCTGAGGATCTAAAAATCACTATTTGGATGCAAACAAGGAAAGATTATAAATGATGCTTTTCTCAACTATTGCCTGGAATTTTTATAATCTTGAAGTGAAAAAGGTCTTTCTTAGCATACCAACTGAGAATTCACAAGTGAAAAGACGACAGATCTGTTGACAGCGACCTTTGTTGAAAGAGAAAGAATAAAAAAGGGAAGCTACGCACTGTTTCCCACTTAGATGGTGTGGTAGCCCACCTCAGGGGTGGCCGCAAGGACCCACCCCTCTCCCCTGCGTAGCCCCTTCCCACACCAGAAGGACTGGCGGAGGTAACCGGGGCGACACCGGAAGCGATACAGTGAGACTTCCCAGGGGCATCCTCCCTGTGCCCAGGAAACGCCTGGGGGACTCGGAGTCCAGGCAACAGCAACGCCCAAGCCCGAGGTCCGAGTCCTGCCACAGGGCCCCGGAGGGCCTCCTCGTGGGGACGCCCAGTGCAGCGGCCGGGGCACCCTGCCGCAGGTGGTCACCTCCGCCGGGCAGAGGCCAGGCTGGGCGGGGCCGCGGGGAGTGGGTCCAGCCTGGAGGGCTTGGACCCTTGGACAGAGATCCCTCCTCTTGAGGCGATGCTGCGGCCTCAGGTCCCAGGGGCCCCCTCGCACCCACTGTTCAGAGAAAGCGAGGGCAGACCCGTTGGGGCTCTGGCCGCCCCTCTCACCTGTGTGGGTGGGGGTCTCTCCATCTCTGCCCTCCTGCTTCCAGCTTCACACTGAGCCCGGGCCCCTGCCACCCCAGATCAGACCCGACGAGGCTGGATGAGGCTCCTCCACCCCTGGAGGCGATATGAGGTGGAAACTCTGGCCTCACACCCAGGGCAGGAGCCCAGGATCCAGAGATGGGAGGAGGCAAGCCTCAGCGGGAGAGAAGGCAGCACTGCAAGCCCCTCGGTGAGGTGTTGGGGGGTGGACAGAGGCAGGGGCCAGGGGAGGTGTGTGGGGGGGTGCAAGGGCCACTGCCCTAGGGGAGCTGGGCCCCCTCTTCTCCAGAGGCTTGAGGTCAGACCTGAGCCCCTGACCCACGGTGTCTGAGTCCCGCAGGTCTCCATGCTGGACCTGGAGGTAGATGGACCAGAGAGCCTGCCTCCATCTCCCCATCCTCCTCGCAAACCGTCTCCTCTTTCAAGCTCTCATGCAGGACCCCACTCCGAACCCCATAAAGCCTTCTCTGGCAGGAGCCACGCGACCCTCAGCCCCACCTTTGTCTGTCTTGGTAGGCTCCCGGCTCACTGTGCTTTGACTCTGGAGGCCGGTGGCTCTGACCCTTCCCACCTGCTTAGGCAGGACTGATTATCCACCAGCACAGCCCACCCTTCGGGCTGCAGACTCCGCAAGGGCTGAGAGCTCATCTGTCTATTGTGGTTTTATCTCTGACTCTGTGCAGAACACTTGACAAAGGAGGCTCTGGACACACTCCTAAGTGAACTGACCTGCCCACTCGTCTTGTGTCCACGACCCACTGCACTCTCCCTGGGGAAGCGATGCGGTGTGCCCCTGAGCTGCATCAAGGTGCCTCCCCAACCTGGACACCCAGGTGCAGTCCCCGAAGAAGCACCCAGGCACAGAGCCAGTGCTCCCCGACCTGCAGTCAGAATCTAACTGTAGCGGGATCGTGGGGGACACGCGTGCCCCTCGACTGCTGCGCCGTCTGTGGGGTTCACCCAGCATGCATCGGGGAGGATGTCAATTTCCTCCTTGCACAAGCAGCGGTGCTCTCACAGGCTCAGTGTTCAGTGACTCAGGGGAGGGGCTTGGGGACCCCGTTCCAGGCAGGATGCTGACGGCTCGCTGCAGAGCCAAGTCCACATGCTTCTGGGTTCTGGGCAGGAAAGGCTAAAGTCACAGTTGAAAGTGGGGTTGCTCGTGGCTTAGAACCAGCAGAAAGGCTCCAGTCTCTCTCCCGTGCTGCAGCCTCGGCTCCCACCTCTGTGGCCTGGAGCCTGTGATGGGGGCACCCCTCACGCCCCATGACTGTGTGTCTCAGGGGGCCAGCCTGGCGTCCTAGGCCATTGCTCTGATGAACAGCCCTGCCCGAAATTCCTCCCAACCCAAGTCTCCTGGTCCCGGATGAGGCTGACTTGGACCACACGTCCTCGTCTCCAGCAGAGGTGGTAAGCCGGTGCTCCCACTTGAGTCGTGTTTTAGCACGAGCTCCATGTTTTTAATTCTCCTGAGATTTTTTGGACTGTTTACTAGTTTTGCCAAATAATATTGCTAATGACCAGGACCGTGGGTGAGAAATCATAAGATAACAGGATAATAAATCCTCCAGGGAGAAAGGGAGCTTCAGGAAGACAAAGGACACCCCCGGGACACTTGATTCCAGATGATGGTTCTTGCTCCCTGTGACCTGACTGAACTGCCTTTGAGGACAATAGGAAGCTAGCAGGCCATAAACGCACAAGTTCAGCCCCAGCCCTTCCTGCTCCTAAAAATACAGCCATTCCTGCAGCAGCTATTTTGGACAACAAACTGCTTCCTCAACATGAAAAGGCCCCGTGGCCATAAACAGGATTTCAGACCCAGACTCCGTCAGACAGGGGTCAGGGCCCAGGTCCACTCCAACCCCTGGGAGCCGTGGTTTTCCGGGGCCGGGGCGGGGGAGGAGCGGTACCTCTGTTTTTCTTAGTTTTATTTTGTTTTTAAATATAAACTAACTCAGAAAAGGTGGGGCTTGGAGAAGGATGTGGAGTGGGGCGAGGACTACTTGGCGAGACTCTAGGCTCTGAGCGCCTGTCTGGACATGTAGCCGCTCCATCAGCAAACACTGTCAGCCTCGCCCTCGGAAGCCGGCCTGGTATCTTCGATCCAGAAACCCTCAGACTTCGACACAGGGGCTCAGGATCCCAAGCAGGTTGACATCACGGTGCTCTTCCCAGGGGATCTCCCAAGACCTTCCTGTTTTTCCACAGATGTGACCCCTGACAGAGGCCTGACGGAGCAAAGGTCAGGCCTGTTTCTCTTCATGGCGACGTCCCTCTTTTGATGTTGCTCCAGGGCCCCTGGATCCTGGCGGGCCTTCTCCTGGCTCCTGAGAGAGGCAGACATGGAGGGACAGAGAGTCCATCCACAAGCAGCCCAGGCCGTCCACTCGGGAGCAGGCTGAGGCCGGGGGTCACCCTCGCTTCCCAGCATCCCGGTGGGTGCTGCTCCCTGAAAACACGGCTTCACCTTTCTGTTTCTTTCTCGCCATCAGTAGAGCAAAACGGTGATCTTGGCCCCCAGACCTCCTTGTGCACGCAGAGCGCTGCCGCCGCCTCTCCACAGAGCGGGGGTCAGTGTCTGCCCTCCTGTGCGGACCTGGCCCCTTCTGTCCCGGCCTTCCCTCACGAGCCCTGCCCTCTCCTCCTCCAGGAAGCCTGGGCAGACCTGCTCTATTCCAAGAACTCCTCTGGGTCCGCCTGCTTATGACCAACCCTGGGGGTTGAGGAGCTCTGTCTGCTTAGAGAAATGTTAGATCATGAGGCTGCAACTCTCCAGCAGTTTAGAACGAGTTCATCAATGTTCCCTTTGCTGTGCTTGGTCTAAGGCAGTAACCCAACCCCAAAGGGAAAGGTAACGAAGGAGGATGTCCATTAGAGCTGTAATAGTAGTGACCGTTTTGTACACCTGTGGCGGATTCATGATGATATATGGCCAAACAATACAACATTGTAAAGTTAAAAAAAAAAAGATTAAAAAAACAATAAAAAGAAAGAAAATCCTAAATGTCACACAGGAGTTTGGCAATGCCAATTATCATGTAAAAATATTAGGAGTCAAAACTGGATTTTCCAGAGACAAAAACAAACAGGCAAGTCCATCTGAAGCACCTGGAGTGAGGGTGGCGGTGGCCCCACGCGCTAGCTTGGCCAGGCGAGCAGGCGCCACTCCACAGGTGGAAACAGTCGTCCGTCAGGTGTGATAAGAAGGGTACTTCTCGGTGACTGTCTTCCCGAGAACTCACGACCCCAGTGTAACCATGAGGAAAACATCAGACACACTTACATTCTACAAAAGCCCCAAACAGAACTCCTCAGAACTATCCAAGTCATTAAAACAAAAAGGACGGAGGAGCTGCCCCAGCTCAGCAGAGCTGAGGGAACCATGACCATGCACCACGGCCCTGGATGAGATCGGAGAAGGGAAAATGGTGAAGTCCCAGTAAAGTCAGGAGTGGAGTTCGTGTGCCAGGCAGCTTCCTTAGAGTTGACAAATGCATCCCGGTCATCGTCTCAGATGTTGAGAAAAGGAGGCTGAGGGAGGGCGTAGGAACCTTATACTATCTTTGCAACTGTTCTGTAAATATAAAATTATTCCAAAATGACTATTATTTTAGTGGTGTTGGCCTTATCAAGAGCAATACTAGATACCTAACATAATACCTAAAAGTTATGTGAAGGAATTATTTCCACCAAGAACTTCATGCCAAGCTGTGGTTTTTCTAGTAGTCATGTGAGATTTGGACCATAAAGAAGGCTGAGCACCCAAGAATTGATGCTTTCAAACTGTGGTGTGGGAGAAGACTCTTGAAAGTCCCTTGAACAACAAGGAGATCAAACCAGTCAATCCTAAAGGAAATCAACCCTGAATATTCATTGGAAGGACTGATGTTGAAGCTGAAGCTCCAATACTTTGGCCACCAGACGGGAAGAACTGGCTCAGTGAAAAGACCTTGAACCTGGGAAAGGTTGAAGGCGGGAGGAGAAAGGGATGACAGAGGATGAGATGGTTGGATGGCATCACTGACTCAATGGATATGAATTTGAGCAAACTCCTGGAGAAAGAAATGGCAACCCACTCCAATACTCTTGCCTGGGAAACCCCATGGACAGGAGCCTGGTGGGCTACAGTCCACGGGGTCGTGAAGAACTGGACAGGACTAAAGTGGCTGAGCACGACTGAGCACGGGCGTATCCTACCAAAGAGAATGCTTTCATAAGTTGATTTTAAAGTAGTGGCCATTGTTGCTTATTTTCTATTTAAGAAGCATTTCAAGTAGTAGAAAAAAATTCCCGAATCCCTGACCATAAACCCGGCCGCCTAAGTAGCCCCCTCTTCTGCATCTGAACCGCCACCCACCCCGCCCCTTCCTGCAGCCCCGGGACGCGCCTTCCCCGCAGGACAGGTCCCAGCGGGCATTCCCAGCGGGCCTGTCGCTGCTACAGCCACGCTCCCCGTTCCTGGAGAAGCTGAGCTGCCTGAGAGCACACGGGCTTCTGCCTGCGTGCTGAGGATGCACGGGCTTCTGTCTGCTGAGGGTGGCCACCTGTCCTGGGCCTGCCTTTCCCATCAGCCCACTGCCTCCCCACCCTGCTCTGTTTCAAGTTAGTTCTCTTCGGGCGTCAGCCCTTGGCTCTCCTGGGCAGTCCTCAGTCCTGACCTTTGTCCTGACACCTGCAATTGGATCTCGGCCCTGGGCTTGCAGCTCTGGCCCCGGCCACACGGCCTCAGCTCCAAGCCCCTGCCCCCTATCCTCCTCCCCAGGCCGCTTCCCTTCACCCTCAGCACCCCAACCCCGCATCTCGTCCAGAGGATCCCACATTTCACGTACAGCTCAGGCCCTGCCCACCCAGACCAGACCCTCCCGGGCACCTGTGTGTTCACACTGAGCTCGCCACCTACTCCTCCCAGCCCCCTTCTGTGGGGTGCTGACAGCAGCTCCCCTCTGCATTGCCCACACCTTCCCAAACCCCCACACCTGCCTCAGCCATCAGGACACGTTCACTCGTCCACTTTCTGTCTTCCCTCTGGGATGCCAGCCCCGGGTGGATTCAAAACATTTTCAGATTCATTCATGGTGTGTCTCCAGTGCTGAGGAGTAATGCTGGGAGAGAACACCCAGGGAGGGCCTATGAGCACCCAGCGAGGGCCCAGTGAGCACCCAGCGAGGGCCCATGAGCACCCAGGGAGGGCCCGTGAGCAACCAGGGAAGGCCTGTGAGCACCCAGTGAGGGACCATGAGCACCCAGCCAGGGCCCATGAGTACCCAGCAAGGGCCCAGTGAGGACCCAGTGAGGGCTCGTGAGCACCCAGCCAGGGCCTGTGAGCACCCAGCGAGAGCTGATGAGCACCTAGCGAGGGCCCGTGAGCACCCAGCGAGGGCCGATGAGCACCCAGTGAGGGCCCACGAGCACCCAGCCAGGGCCCACAAGCACCCAATGAGCACCCAGCCAGGGCCCATCAGCACCCAGCCAGGGCCCATCAGCACCCAGCCAGGGCCCATGAGCACCCGGCCAGGGCCCATCAGCACCCACGTGAGACAGGGGTGGGAGGGGAGAGAAAAGCCCTCTTTTTTCTCAGAAGCCTCTGAGGTCCCATGACCCCCTGCCTTGTTATTGTAGGTCCTCTCATCTGTTTGTTTTCATTTTTCTTAGAATCCAGGTCCTGTCATCTTGACAGAGGACTTCTAGGTACATTTTTCTCTCTCTGTTTGCGGTTACCGTACTCTGACAACACACGAGAGAACACACGGGTCTCCTTGGGAAAGGGGAAGGGACGCAGTGTCAGAACAGTGGGTCCCATTTTCCTATTAAAGGTCCGTCTTGCCTCTTCTGTCTTGGTGGTTTGGTCAGTCCGCCTCATGCTGACCGCAAGAGGAAGCCCCCGCAGAGACGTGGAGCCCGTCTGCCTTCCCTTTAGAAAGCAAAGCCATCTGCAGCTGCATGTGGCAGGCTCATGATGTAATGGGGGGCTTTGCTGCTCACCCACCGAAGCCTCGGGGTGGGGAGTCTGCCTCCATCTCCAAGCTGCAGCAGGCGTAACACAGCAGCAGAGGTGCCTCCTGGGACCGTACCCACGCTGGTCAGCTCAGGCTGCGGGGCGGGTGTGCTGTTCTTTAAAAGCAAAACAAACTGCGGGGCTCATGAGAAGATCCTAGAAGTCAGGTGTGTTGTTTAGGGAACAGACTATGGAAAGGGCAGCTGTCTGAGAACCACCGTCCCTCAACGCCCTGCCGAGGCTGGAGGGTCCCCATGGCCTGGGCCCAGCAGGGCGAGGGTCTGTCTGGGCAGCGGCAGGGGGTGGGGACCCCTGCAGGTTTGTGTGAAGGTTGGCTCCAGACCCCCAAGCTCGCAGCAGGAAGACGGCGCCCTGACAGATGCAGCCTGGACGGGTCAGGTGTGGGCACGAGAGGCATCTGGGTTTAACTCAGGGAGTGTGCAGTCAAGGCCACTCTCCTGGGACAGGGAGAGGGCCCTGGTCGGGCAGGGGACACTTCGGTGGGAGCTGCTGGGATCCAGCGCAGAGCCCAGGTCCACCACTCCAGCCCCTGCCAGGTTGGACTCTCTCCTGCAAATTCATACCCAGTTGAGACCAAGCTTCTTAAAACTTCCTGCCCAGATATTCCCAAGTGCCTCAGTGTAAGTCGGAATGTCTGGGTGTTCTTTAAACATTAGCATCTTCCTCTGAGTATCAGGGTGCTGCTGAGACGCAGTGGGATTGTGTCCAGCTGCTCAGCTCCAGGAGGCCTTCCCTGGAGTTGTGTGAGAGGGCGGGCCAGGCCAGCAGCTGTTGGACGAGAAGGAAGCGCTGCAATAAATACACCCAGATTCCAGAATGTTCCGTGACATCATCTGCACAATCCCTGGTGTGCAGTGAAGCCAGCCGACTCAGCTTGACCAGGGTCACTGGGTGGGACAGTGGCAGCACAGTCCTCCTGCTGAGAGGAGGGGTTCAGATGACGCCCCTACCCCTGGGATTCGCCGAGGAGCCCGGTGGAGCTGGAGGGCAGGGGCTTGCGTGGAGGTGGGGAACTGCCGGACCCCGAGGGCACCTCACAGAAGCAGACGCCCTTTCCTGGGGTGCTCATCGCTGGACTCTGCTGCCACGTTCAGAAATGCTGTGAGCAAAGCACAGGCAGGTGAAAAGGGAGACGGATGGACAGAAGAACCCGGGTGGCACCAGCAGCCCTTGGCAGGCACAGCCCAGGAGTCAGAAATGGACAGCTTGCCAAAATGCACCTCATATCTGCCACTTGACACTTTGTTTCTGATCACACTTGAATTGTGAAATTAGAAATGCCTGGATTCTTTTTTTTTTTTATTGAGGTATAATATAGTTTAAAAGCTGGCTTAAAACTTAACATTTAAAAAACTAAGATCATGGCATCTGGTCCCATCACTTCATGGCAAATAGATAGGGAAACAATGGAAACAGTGACAGACTTGATTTTCTTGGGCTCCAAAATCACTGCAGATGGTGAGTGAAGCCATAGAATTAGAAGACACTTGCTTCTTGGAACAAAAGCTATGACCAACTGAGACAGTATATTAAAAAGCAGAGACATTACTTTGCTGACAAAGGTCCATCTTGTCAAAGCTCTGGTTTTCCCAGTCATCGTGTATGAATTTGAGAGTTGGACCACAGAGAAGGCTGAGCATCGAAGAATTGATGCTTTTGAACTGTGGTGTTGGAGAAGACTCTTGAGAGTCCCTTGCACTGCAAGGAGATCCAACCAGTCACTTCTAAAGGAAATCAGTCCTGAATATTCATTTGAAGGACTGATGCTGAAGTTGAAACTCCAATACTTTGGCCACTTGATGCGAAGAATTGACTCACTTGAAAACAGCCTGATGCAGGGAAAGATTGAAGGCAGGAGGAGAAGGGGACAACAGAGGATGAGATGGTTGGATGGCATCACCAACTCGATGGACATGAGTTTGAACAAGCTCCGGGAGTTGGTGATGGACAGGGAGGACTGGTGTACTGCAGTCCATGGGGTCACAGAGAGTCGGACACGACTGAGTGACTGAACTGAACTGAGCAGTTTAGATGGGTTTCCTTCTCTCCACAGGAGAAGGCAATGGCACCCCACTCCAGTACTCTCGCCTGGAAAATCCCATGGACGGAGGAGCCTGCTGGGCTGCGGTCCATGGGGTCGCTAAGAGTTGGACACGACTGAGAGACTTCACTTTCACTTTTCCTTTCATGCATTGGAGAAGGAAATGGCAACCCACTCCAGTGTTCTTGCCTGGAGAATCCCAGGGACGGGGGAGCCTGGTGGGCTGCCGTCTCTGGGGTCACACAGAGTCGGACACGACTGAAGCGACTTAGCAGCAGCAGCAGCAGCTTCTCTCCACATTATCCCCAGCTTCTGTTGTCTGTGGTCCTCTGATGATGACCATCCCAACAGGTATGAGGTGATATCTCATTGTGTGATTTTTTTTTGTTTTTTTTTGCATTTCCCTGATGATTAGCACCTGTTGGCCATCTGTATGTCTTCTTTGGGGAAATGTCTACTCAGGTCTTCAGCCCGTTTTTTAATAGAGTTGTTTGTTTTTTGATATTGAGTTGTTGTATAAGCTATTTATATAATCTGCATATGATTCCTATTTGACTGGATCATATGAAAATATTTTTTCCGCATTTCCTCTAAAGTCAGGAACAAGACAAGGGTGCCCACTTTCACCATTACTATTCAACATAGTTTTGGAAGTTTTGGCCACAGCAATCAGAGCAGAAAAAGAAATAAAAGGAATCCAAATTGGAAAAGAAGAAGTAAAACTCTCACTATTTGCAGATAACATGATCCTCTACATAGAAAACCCTAAAGACTCCACCAGAAAATTACTAGAACTAATCAATGACTATAGTAAAGTTGCAGGATATAAAATCAACACACAGAAATCCCTTGCATTTCTATACACTAATAATGAGAAAACAGAAAGAGAAATTAAGGAAACAATTCCATTCACCATTGCAACGGAAAGAATAAAATACTTAGGAATATATCTACCTAAAGAAACTAAAGACCTATATATAGAAAACTATAAAACACTGGTGAAAGAAATCAAAGAGATGGATGGAGAAATATACCATGTTCATGGATTGGAAGAATCAATATAGTGAAAATGAGTATACTAACCAAAGCAATTTATAGATTCAGTGCAATCCCTATCAAGCTACCAACGGTATTCTTCACAGAGCTAGAACAAATAATTTCACAATTTGTATGGAAATACAAAAAACCTCGAATAGCCAGAGTGCTCTTGAGAAAGAAGAATGGAACTGGAGGAATCAACCTGCCTGACTTCAGGCTCTACTACAAAGCCACAGTCATCAAGACAGTATGGTACTGGCACAAAGACAGAAATATAGATCAATGGAACAAAATAGAAAGCCCAGAGATAAATCCACGCATCTATGGACACCTTATCTTTGACAAAGGAGGCAAGAATATATAGTGGAGAAAAGACAATCTCTTTAACAAGTGGTGCTAGGAAATCTGGTCAACCACTTGTAAAAGAATGAAACTAGAACACTTTCTAACACCATACACAAAAATAAACTCAAAATGGATTAAAGATCTAAACATAAGACCAGAAACTATAAAACTCCTAGAGGAGAACATAGGCAAAACACTCTCTGACATACATCACAGCAGGATCCTCTATGACCCACCTCCCAGAATATTGGAAATAAAAGCAAAAATAAACAAATGGGACCTAATTAACCTTAAAAGCTTCTGCACATCAAAGGAAACTATCAGCAAGGTGAAAAGACAGCCTTCAGAATGGGAGAAAATAATAGCAAATGAAGCAACTGACAAACAACTAATCTCAAAAATATACAAGCAACTCCTACAGCTCAACTCCAGAAAAATAAATGACCCAATAAAAAAATGGGCCAAAGAACTAAATAGACATTTCTCCAAAGAAGACATACAGATGGCTAACAAGCACATGAAAAGATGCTCAACATCACTCATTATCAGAGAAATGCAAATCAAGACCACTATGAGGTACCATTTCACACCAGTCAGAATGGCTGCGATCCAAAAGTCTACAAATAATAAATGTTGGAGAGGGTGTGGAGAAAAGGGAGCCCTCTTACACTGTTGGTGGGAATGCAAACTAGTACAGCCACTATGGAGAACAGTGTGGAGATTCCTTAAAAAACTGGAAATAGAACTGCCTTATGATCCAGCAATCCCACTGCTGGGCATACACACTGAGGAAACCAGAAGGGAAAGAGACACGTGTACCCCAATGTTCATCGCAGCACTGTTTATAATAGCCAGGACATGGAAGCAACCTAGATGTCCATCAGCAGATGAATGGATAAGAAAGCTGGGGTACATATACACAATGGAGTATTACTCAGCCATTAAAAAGAATTCATTTGAATCAGTTCTAATGAGGTGGATGAAACTGGAACCTATTATACAGAGTGAAGTAAGCCAGAAGGAAAAACATCCATACAGTATACTAACACATATATATGGAATTTAGAAAGATGATAACAATAACCCTGTGTACGAGACAGCAAAAGAGACACTGATGTATGGAACAGTCTTATGGTCTCTGAGGGAGAGGGAGAGGGTGGGAAGATTTGGGAGAATGGCATTGAAACATGTAAAATATCATGTATGAAACGAGATGCCAGTCCAGGTTCCATGCACGATACTGGATGCTTGGGGCTGGTGCACTGGGACGACCCAGAGGGATGGTATGGGGAGGGAGGAGGGAGGAGGGTTCAGGATGGGAAGCACATGTATACCTGTGATGGATTCATTTTGATATTTGGCAAAACTAATACAATTATGTAAAGTTTAAAAATAAAATAAAATTAAAAAAAAAAAAGAAAATATTTTTTCCCATTCAGTATGTTATCTTTGCATTTCGTGAGTGGTTTTCTTTGTTGTACCAAATATTTTAAGTCTAATTAGGTCCCATTTGTCTATTTTTGCTTTTGTTTTCTTTGCTTTTTAAGGTTTTTTTTTTTAAAGAAGACAAATATTTGTATAAGTGAAGTGAAAGTTGCTCGGTCATGTCTGACCCTTTGCAACCTCATAAACATCCATGGGATTTTCCAGACCAGAATATTGGAGTGCATAGCCTTTCCCTTCTCCAGGGGATTGTCTCAAACCAGGGATCGAACCCATGTCTCCAGCATTGCAGGTGGATTCTTTACCAGCTGAGCCTCAAGGCAATCCCATATTTTTGTATATTTTTCTTAAAAATATATGAGTGGTAAATTCCCCTGAGGAAGAGAGGGCCGTGAATATGGGAAGTGGATGAATAATCCAGCCTCGCCGTGACGTGGACAGCCGGGCAGCCTCCTGAAAGGTGGAAGTATGCAGGCCTCGTGGGGGCCCAGGAGAGAGCTATGTCGGCCTTTGCTGATTGAGTTTGGGAGCTGGGAGCCCACGGACTTGAGGACTGGCCCAAAGACCAAGGCACCCAGCCCAGTGGCGGCACAGACAAGCCGGCACTTCCTGGGCAACGCCTGGTACTTAGACACCCTGGGGAAGGAGCGCAGACAGGTGTCTGCAGAGGAATGCGCGTGGTTCTGTCTGTCCTGGTTTCTGTGGCTCTTTGTCACGGGGTCAGAGGGACGCCTCCTGTGACCCCGAGGCTCCGTCAGCGCCTCTGGCTGAAAGGGCCAGCAAAGTGCACTCGAGTGACCAGCCCTGACCCTCAGCTCAGCTGAAACAGAAGTCGACTTCACCCCACTCACCAGGAAAATCTGGGTGATCTTCATTTTCGAGGTGAGAATGGGGACTTTTCTCACTTATCTGAATTATTTACATGAAAACTTACTTTAAAAAGCTCGGTTGGTCTTCAGTTGGTCTCGAGCACTGGGCAAGGCTAGGTGCCCCTTGAGGCCAAGATCCCTCCCTTAGGAAATGCGCCACGCGGACTGAGTCCCTATCGCTGCGGCCCTTGCAGTCTGCGACCAGCCCATGTCTGCCCTCTGGGGCTAAGATGGGCCTGAGGGAATGTGTTTGGCTGGTTCCTCTGGCCAAACCTTGGGCAGATTGGCTGAAAGAGGCCTGGCTGGAGTATGGGTGTAGAAAGAGTGCGGGCCTGCAGCAAGGCAGCCGCGTGTTCCCTGAAAGCTGTACTTTACACCTTCGGGCCCAAGGGGTCCCCTCTTTACAAAGCCCCTCCTCCTTCCAAGGCCGACAGGCCATCTGGGCTTGGGCAGAGCCGTCCACTCAGTGGGCGCCCCCAGCATCTTTCCCTTGCAGGTCCAGTGCGGCCAGCTCCTCCATCCTTCTGGATGATGCAGTCGGTAGTCTGAGGGTGCCCGGGGAGCCTCAACCAGCCCTGGTGGGGTTCACAGGCCCCTGGTGAAAGGGTCAGAAGGCACGGTAGGGCTCCAGGGACCCGCCAGCCAGGGTGCAGCCATTCCCACAGGTTTCCACCCACCTGTGCACCAGGCCCCATGCTCAGAGAGGTCACTTCTGCAGGACCAGACTTGGGCGGCTGCTCCACACGCTGCCCGGAGCCTGTCTGCGGCCCCTCCCCTGAGCCTGGAGACTGGCTCCCCTGCCACCTCCTCCTCTGCCCTGCCCGGACGGCTCCGACCTTGGAGGACTGTGCTCTGGCTGGCCTGGTGGGCACCGGGCACGGACCGCATGGGTGACTTGCTCTTGCTGTGTTTCTCTGTGACCTGCTGCACCATTAGGGAAAAAGGGGCTCAGCCCGAGGGCAGGATCCCTGACGAGCCCTAATTACCCAGGATGAGTCAGCAGCTCTGCTCGGCGGGACACAGGCGGCGCCTGGCCGAGGCCCAGGCTCAGGGCTCCAGCAGGAGCTGCCTCTGACCCGGGAGGCCCAGAGACCCCTTCCATCCATCTTACCTGAGTCCTCGGGAGCTGGAGGGCAGAGGAAAGCGGGCTGAGAGATTTTCGAAAGAGGCTCGTGTTCATGTCCCCTAAAGTCAGGCCTCCAGGTGGCTTCCACTGTGACCTTGAATCCCCTGGGATTGCCTGCCCTCAGGACAGCTCCCCTCTTTCCTGCCCCAGGATCCTCCGTGGGTGGGGGTCTTACAACCAAAACCAGAAAGAGGAAGGTGGGGGACCCTGCCCAGGTGTGACACACAGTGTGCCAGGCGCACTGCCAGAGGGCGCGCACACCCTCCGCAGGGCAAGCGCAGTGGAGGAGGGCCAGTCCACGTTCCCAAGTCCTGGGCCCCCTGCTCCTTCCTTTCTCTCCTGCACCCGCTTTTCTGTATCAGAGGGGGTGCTGTGATCAACTCCCACCCCTTTTCCTTTGAGGCCCCACCAGCAGAAGATGCACGTTCCATCCCTGGGTCGGAAAGATCCCCTGGAGAAGGAAACGGCTGCCCACTACAGTATTCTTGCGTGGAGAATCCCATGGACAGAGGAGCCTGGTGGGCTACAGTCCATAGGGTCGCAAAGAGATGGGCACAACTTAGCTACTAAACAACAACAACAACAAATCTCCCTTGTCACCACAAAAGCCCGTGTACAGGCATCTGAACCCCTGAAGGCGCTAGCCGTGAGGAACACACTGCTGTCTGTCTGTCTGGCCTCAGCTTTTTCCTCTGCCCATCGTCTGTCCTGTGCAGTCGGACTTTCTCCGTCTCCTCTGACCCTGTGGCCTTGCAAGCAAGCCAGGCCTTTGAGGAGGAGGCGATGCTGCCCAAGGGCTGGGGCTTGGTGCCCCGCGTGTGTTCTGGAACGCAGCCTGCCCTGAGTGCGCGAGACAGAGGGTGGGTCCCCGTGAGAGCGCAAGAGCCCCGGGCTCCCCCTCGTGCCTGCCGGTCCCCTGGAACCTCCAAGCCCGGGGCGTCTCTCCGCTAGGGAAGCAGGCCTTCTGCCCAGTGCTCAGAGCCCACGAGCTCCAGGCCCGCCTCCCTCCCAGCCCGGCTGGGAGCCTGGCTTGAGCCCTGACGAGTGTAGACCGCAAGGCCCCACATGCCTTGGTGGGGGCACCACACCTCTTCCAGTTCACGTCCAATCCTGGGAATTAAGGAAACTGAACTGGCCACTTGTTCGTGTAAGTCTCTCCGTCACAGATGTCTTCACTTACTCATGCAAGGTCATGTCTGGAGCCCAGCACAGCAGAGCAGTGAAGGGGCCTCTCTCTCCCTCTGAAGGGGGGGCGACAGGAGAGGTGCCCCCACAGAACCTGGGCTGTGAGCCTGCGTTAGAGGCCCAGGCGGGGTCCCCTGAGCCCTGTCTCCGTGTCCTGCCAGGACCTTCCAAAGAAGCCAGCTCCCCTCCAGAGGAAGCCCACTGGCCCCAAGGGCCAGCTGACGTCATGCTCCTTCTACAAATGGGTGTGAGGACGCCTGAAACCGGGGGTGCCATGGAAACGGGATGTCTTTCCTGTTGGCTTGACTCCTGCGGTCAGCATGCCTCATCCTTCCGACCTTCCCAAACCAGACCCCACGGCTGGGCTTCTGCCTCCAGAGAGAAGCTGTGGGGCCAGCAGGGAGGAGGGGCATGCTCAGTTCTGCAACTGGACACAGGGCTGAGGCTGGGCTTGGCGGCCACGTGGGTGACTGTTTCCCGAACGGAAGGGCTTATGGCTACAAGCGCTGTGTTCAGACGGCTGATTCAGCAGGTGAGGGGCTGGCCGGCAAATGTACTAAAATATGGGGTTCATTTCTAATCAAGATAAAGGACCGGGGATATGATGCCTGGCCATTTAGGGTATAAAAGCCTATTCAGGGAAGTAATTATGGGCTTTAGATGGAATCTTAAAGAATGAGAAATCAACTTACAGCCAGGATGAAGCTAGGGCCAATTGCGTTCCACCTTCTGAGAGCCTGAGTGTTTGTTTCAGAAGAATCTTCCCACCAATGTTGCTCCAGGAACCCAGCCATCAGTCCGTCCATCCATCTGTCCTGGTTAACAGCCGGCTGTTAACAGCCATTGTCTGAACCAGGGGGAAGCTAAGCCCCCAAAGGCAGAGGACCCGTTCCAGGAGGCAGCAGAGGGTTCGCCTCCAAGGCCCTGAGCCATGTGACCTTCCCCAGAGGTGAGGTCCAGTGCGGTGTGTGGTCAAGCGCTGGGTTGGATGTGGGCACCTCACCCGCCTGGTGTGGGCTTGTCTCCTTAGCCGTGCCTGAGGACAAGCATAAAAAGAATTTCCTGAGGTCTTCTCTGCTCAGCCCTCCACCAGCACAGCGCCCTCGCACAGCCCAGCCCTGCTGGACTCCAGGGCGTGTGCCCCTGGGAGGTGCAGGGACGGGTCGCCTCAGTTTTTAGGCCCTCCCCGGAGCCCCTCAGTGGGGGCCCCGCCCTCTCCTGTGTCATCAGAAGAGGGCTGAGTGAAGCCAAGAGGGCCTGATGCTGGCCTGTGACAGGAGGGGCCTCTCTGGACTCAAGGGCCCTGCAAGATCCTCATGTCTGGGACAAGGAGAGGTAGCTTTCGTCCATGTCAGGAGAGGAGGGGTGCAGGGTGTGGAAGTGAAAACAAAAGCCAGGAGAAGTTGCTACGTGGACGGAGAGGAGGCCCTGATTCCTGCCACCTTGATTCTCAGGAGGAATCTGGTCACTCAGATTGAAATCAAGTCAGCTCACACGTGGATAGGATCAAGCAGGTCAATAATTGGACTTAATTTTTCAAGTTAGAAATGAGTCAGGGCCGTTATCATCTCTCTCTAAGCCATTGCAAGCCCTAACCACCCCTGTTTCTGTCCCTCCCTGTCTGCCAGTGTCCACCTGGCCAGCTGGACCCCAGCTTCTGGAGCCCTGCAGCCCACCCACTGACCCTTCAGATTCACCCAACCTCTGATTCCTGCGGCGGATGGATATTCCCAGACATGCTAGGCCCCAGAGCCCCGGACACGTGTGGAAGAAAGCCCAGGTGTGAGCCCCGCCCCCCACAGCAGTCCCACTTCCTCTTGCCCTGGCACAAGCCATCGCACTGAGCAGCTCGGCACTGCTGAGGCCAGAGGTCTGGGAAGGGCCTCCCTGGGCTGCAGATGAAGGTGTCGGCAGGGCTGGCCCTTGTGGAGGCTCCTGAGGAGAATCTGGGCCTTTTCCAGCATCCAGAGGCTCCTCCGTCTGCAAAGGTCCTCTGTACTGAGTCAGGGTCCCCGTGGTCCACACACGCCCTTGGGTGGCAGGCTCCTCACCTCTGTCCCACTCCCACAGGCTTCCCCGGTCCATCGACGGCTCTGGTGCGGCGCTGAAGGAGACTTTTGCATCAAGATCCAAACCGAAGCTCCACCGGCAGCACTGTTGGGTGACCGCAAACCCGGACCCTGCGCAGGCTCATGTGGCGCCCCCAGGCCGTGCTCCCAGAAGCCCACCTCCTCACCCGCCAGTCCCACTGAGCAGGTGGAAGATGCTAGCTGCAGCTGGCACTCAGGAGCTCCGGGGCCCAGGCTCCCACGGCTCACCAAGGGCTGTGCCTCGAGCCTTCCTCCAGGGCTGCAGATGAATGCCCCTCGAGTCCATGTCCTGATGCCAGGAACCAGGAATGTGGAATCCAGGGTGCTGGTCCAGTGACCCTGAGGTGGACAATATCTCGGACTATCCGGGGCCCTGGTGTGATCACAGGTGTAAGGCTCCACCTAAAAGTGAACGAGGGGCAGCCGAAGAGGTCAGTGCAGTGTGTGGGAAGGACTCAGTCTGACCTGCTGGCCTCGGAGATGGAGGGAGGGACCACGAGCCGAGGAAAGCGGCCAGAGAAGCTGGAGGCAGACCCACTGTGGAGACGAATTCACACCGGAGCCTCTACAAAGAAGGCACACTGACCCGGGAGGAGCAGCATGGAGCCTCCAAGCAAACTGGACGCTCGGGGAGGAGGGGCTTCCCGCTGACTGAGCTCGTGAGGCAAACAGAGCAGAGTCTGCAAAAAGCATGTTTACATTTTTTCAAATGTAAAGTGGACTAATTGTCAGTAATGATAACCTGCATTTGTTACTGGATTTAGCATTTGCAACGCATGCACATCAGCATGCATTAATCTCTGAGAATGTGGAGATTGCAGATGGGACTTGACTGGGCAAGGTCAAGGCACTCACTCAAGGTCACCTGGCTATGCTACAGGTGATGCTGCCAAGAGGAGGCACCGCTTCTGACCTGACACTGCCCAGCGCAGACAGACCCTGGAAGACTCACCTTTGATGATCAAAGGCAAGGGCTGCTTTCAAAATTAAACTCACTCTCCACGTCTTAGCAACAAGAACAGTGAGAATACTCGTGATTTCCGAAACTGTTTTTCCAAAGCTTTAGCTGAGTGAAAACCCCTTAACAGCAGGCCTATTTGGGACTAGCCTCCAGAAATCCTTCTTGGGGTGGCGATATGCTAGCTAGGACATGAACCCCTGAAGCCTGTCCCCTTGCTCACCCTGCTCCATCCAGCACATCCCACCGCAGGGCCACGCTCCGGACAGACCTCCACGCCGATGGGCCGGCTGCACCGCCTGCCTCGTCACCTGCTCTTTAATTGGGGAGCCCAGCGTCCAGGCCCGTGGCACTGCCCCACCGCCATGCCCCACCGCCCCCACCCTGCTTCATTAGTGCAGCCTCCTAATTGATTAAACGGATGATTGATTATCGGGCCTGAGCCATGTGTTCTCCAGACGCCCATTTGCTTGGAATAGAAGGAGTGCGGCCACATCCATCACCACTGGCTGCCCGCAGACACAGAGCCAGGGCTGCTGCGGCCGCCGCTGTAATTGCCGCCAGGCTCCCCTGAAGCAGGTGCACGCCCTCCATCAGTTCTGCTGCCTTGATGAGCGCGTCCTGCCTGCAGGCCACTGTGAGAGGCCGCTGAAGCGGGCACAGCGTCCCAGCCCCCACGGCAGCCACACCGGGGCGGGAACAGTCCCGAGATGGGAACTCAGCCCAGAGAAGAGACAGGGTCCCAAGATGAGCACTCGGCCCACCATGACGCCCAGTGATGTTCCATCAAAGAGCAGGGCGTGAGGAATTCAGGTGACACCTGCTGTGAGTGGGTGCTGCCCCCCTGTCTGCCGAGAAGTGATCCCAGATTGGTCCCTGGAGTCAGAGAATCGGCTTCCTTCCTCCTGGACTTCCGCCTTCAGGTAAGTTTAGGATGACATCACCAGGCAGCCCTCAGAAGCCCAGGTATCACATCCCCCATCGGGACACGAGAAAGTGGGGGAGAAATGAGAATGACTCGGCCAGTCTAGCCGTGAGAGGCCCTATGTCTCAGGCAGCCTGGGAGGCAGATGGGTGCATGACAGTCACACGCGGTCCTGAGACGCAAGGCCTGAGCTCCTTCCTGCAGGCGTGTGTCCATGAACTGTCTTTCTTGGTTGAGACATGAACCTCCATGACTTTTGTGCTCCTTTAAAGTGAAGGAAAAACCATAGCCTTGACTAGATGGACCTTTGTTGGCAAAGTAATGTTTCTGCTTTTCAATATGCTATCTAGGTTGGTCTGCTTTTGAACTGTGGTGTTGGAGAGGACTCTTGAGAGTCCCTTGGACTAAAGGAGATTGAACCAGTCCATTCTGAAGGAGATCAGCCCTGGGATTTCTTTGGAAGGAATGATGCTAAAGCTGAAACTCCAGTACTTTGGCCACCTCATGCAATGAGTTGACTCATTGGAAAAGACTCTGATGCTGGGAGGGATTGGGGGCAGGAGGAGAAGGGGACGACAGAGGATGAGATGGCTGGATGGCATCACTGACTCGATGGACGTGAGTCTGAGTGAACTCCTGGAGTTGGTGATGGACAGGGAGGCCTGGCGTGGTGCAATTCATGGGGTCGCAAAGAGTCAGACACGACTGAGTGACTGAACTGAACTGAACTGAACTGAAAGTGAAGGAGTGATTGGAAGGCAAGTATAAAGCTGTGTGACTGCAGAGCGCTTATGTGTCAGCGATTATCTCTTTATTCTTCTAACAGTAACTGTCTCACCCATGGCAAAATTGGGAGCAATGCTTATGCTACTCACCTTTACTTGGTCTTATAGAATCGTGAGCCTCCATTTTCATAAATCATCACCTCCTTCTCTTCTCGGTGAGCCTCCATGAATACGCTTCCCAGTAAGTAATACATAAGTGCCATAAAAAAGTCTAAGAGGTTGATTGAAGACAAAAAGAGAAGAGGGTGTCAGGGAGCCTGCACTGAGGGATGCTGTGCTGAGGGAGCCTGTGCTGAGGGAGTCTGGGCTGAGGGAACCTATGTTGAGGGAGTCTGTGATGAGGGAGTCTGGGCTGAGGGAACCTATGTTGAGGGAGTCTGTGATGAGGGATTCTGTGCCTAGGGAGCCTCTGATGAGGGAGCCTGTGAAGATGGAACCTGTGATGAGGCAGCCTGTGCTGAGGGAGTCTGTGATGAGGGAGCCTGTCATGATGGAGCCTATGCTGAGGGAGCCTAGCTGAGGGAGCCTGTGCTGAGGGAGCCTGTGATGATGGAGTCTTTGCTGAGGGAGTCTGTGCTGACGGAACCTGTGCCGATGGAGGCTGTGATGAGGAAATCTGTGATGAGCGAACCTGTGCTGAGGGAGCCTGTCTTGAGCGAGTGTCTGATGAGGAAGCCTGTGCTGAGGGAGCCTGTGATGATGGAGCCTGTGATCATGGAGTCTGTGGTGATGGAGTCTGTGATGATGAAGTCTATGCTGAGGGAGCCTGTTTTGAGGGACCGTATCCATTCTAAAGGAGATCGGTCCTGGGTGTTCTTTGGAAGGAATGATGCTAAAGCTGAAACTCCAGTACTTTGGAGTACACCTGATGCGAAGAGTTGACTCATTGGAAAAGACTCTGATGCTGGGAGGGATTGGGGGCAGGAGGAGAAGGGGACGACAGAGAATGAGATGGCTGGATGGCATCACCGACTTGATGGATGTGAGTTGAGTGAACTCCTGGAGTTGGTGATGGACAGGGAGGCCTGGCATGCTGCGACTCATGGGGTCCCAAAGAGTCCGACATGACTGAGCAACTGAACTGACTGACTGATGCTGAGGGAGTCTCTGATGAGGGAGTCTGTGCTGAGGGAGCCTGTGCTGAGGGAGTCTATGATGAGGAAGCCTGTGATGAGGGAGCCTGTGATGATGGAACCTGTGCTCAGAGAGTCTGTGATGAGGGAGACTGTGCTGAGGAAGCCTGTGATCATGGAGTCTGTGGTGATGGAGTCTATGCTGAGGAATCCTGTTTTGAGGGAGTCTGTGCTGTGGGAGTCTGTGCTGAGAAAGTCTGTGATGATGGAGCCTGTGATGAGGGAGTCTTGATGAGGGATTCTGTGCTGAGGGAGCCCGTGCTGAGTGAACCTGTGCTGAAGGGAGCTGTGCTGAGGGAGCCTGTGATGATGGAGTCTGTGATCATGGAGTCTGTGGTGATGGAGTCTGTGATGATGGAGTGTGTGCTGAGGGAGCCTGTGATGAGAGAGTCTGTGGTGATGGAGTCTGTGATGATGGAGTCTATGGTGAGGAATCATGGTTTGAGGGAGCCTATGCTGAGGGAGCCTGTGATGAGGGAGTCTGTGCTGAGGGAGCCTCTGCTGAGGGAGCCTGTGTTGATGGAGTCTGTGCTGATGGAGTGTGTGCTGAGGGAGCCTGTGATGAGAGAGTCTGTGATGAGGGAGTCTGTGATGAGGGAGTCTGTGCTGAGGGAGCCTCTGCTGAGGGTGTCAGTGCTGAGGGAGCCTGTGATGATGGAGTCTGTGATGAGAGAGTCTGTGATGAGGGAGTCTGTGCTGAGCAAGCCTGTGCTGAGGGTCCTGTGATGAGGGAATCTCTGATGAGGGTGCCTGTGATGAGGGAGCCTTTGCTGAAGGAGCCTGTGGTGAGGGAGCCTGTGGTAAGGGAGCCTGTGCTGAGCGAGCGTATGCTAAGGGTCCTGTGATGAGGGAATCTCTGATGAGGGAGCCTGTGCTGAAGGAGTCTGTGCTGAGGGACAAGTGGGAGCGTTCATGGCCCGCCCCCGCCCCTGCCCCCTGCCCTCGCCTAGGCTCTGTGGACTCAGCCTGCTTTCCTGGTGTCTTCCCTCCTGCCTCCTCCAGGCGCAGTTTTTATGCAGTCATTTTCTGAAAAGAAATCGAAGCCGGGGAGGGTTCTGCTGGTCACCTTCCCATTCTCACCACTGGAGCGAAAGAGGCGAGGCTCACTGGTTAGTGCCGTCCCCTCGCATGGAAAGGACAGACTCCTGGAAGCAGGCGGCTGTCAGCCTGGCCCGGAGGGGCAGGGAGTCGCTGGTTGGGTCTCATTAGCCCCCTGTGGGGAGCCAAGCTACTGCCTCCTACTGCCTGACCCCTGCCTCCAGCTCATTCTTCCACAGATTAATTCCCCAAACTGACAGCTTTCAGTGCCCGGTGTGCCCAGGGTCACTCAGTCACACTGGGTTCTGGTCAGTGTCAACCAGAGCTTTACCCAGAGCGGGGGTGCAGCGGGAGCAGAGCGTCCAGAAGCACAGCAGGTGTGAGCTCAGCCCAAGGGTGGGGAGGACACGCTCGGGACTGATGACGCAGCGACGCAGCGACTGAAGGTGCCGCGCTCAGCCGGACCCCGGTACACGGAGGAAGTCTCCCATGAGAAGCGGCTTCAGACGAGGGCACTGTGCCCTGAACAGCATCTCATGTGTGCATATAACACATATTTTGCAGAATTATCTTTCATGTCCACGAGCCTATGATCTGATGCTCCAAAATCTTCATGTCCTTGTCAGTCTTCATGGACACACACAGCTGAGTCACCACCAGCCCAGGAAGGGTGAGAGCGCCGTTCACACCTCCTCGTCAGCCCCACTGCCTGTCGGAGGCCCCGCGGCCGGGACACCAGGGCTAAGGTCAGAGACTCCACTTCAGTACCAACAGTACCTCAGTTAAACTCGTTACACCAAGTACTTCTCTGCCCAAGGGCTGGAAGAGGGCAAGGCCAGGAGACAGCACTCTGCGAAGCTGGGATCTAAGACACGGGTCCAGACATTCTGCAGGTGCCCAGAGGGAAGGACCCCTGTGGGCAGCAGCTCTAGGCAGGACCCTGGGAACCATCTTGGAGAGGGTGACAGAGGGTCCTGAGCTGAGCTCGTTGCACTCCACCATGCCTCAGCCAGCAGCCCCTGCTGCTGCCAGAGAAGCAAAACCACAGAAAACCAGGAGAGGCTGGTCACCAGATCGGCAGGACCCAGAAGCCAGTCCCCACGTGTGGAAGCAGCACATGGTCACCTGGTCCCTGTCCGCTCATTTGTCTAACTGAGCAGCGACCCTGAGCTCAGCACACAGGTGGGGGCCCAGCTAGACTCCACCTGCGGTGCAGATGGCCGAGGGTGTCAGCCTGGGCACCCGAATTTTGACTGTTCCTCAGCGGTCCCAGGCTGAGCACCCTGGCCACAGCGACCAAGCATCTGCACAGCAGGGCATGTCACGGGCACCTGGGAAGCAGCAGCTGTGAGTGGCAAGGCTTTAGACTCAGATGCACTCAAGCTGAGTGGTGTTGTATGCCAGACACCACAACGAGGACGTTAAATCCAGATGCTCAGGACAAGCCTGGGGCTTCCCTGGTGGCTCAGACAGTAACGAATCTTCCCGCAATGCAGGAGACCCAGGCACAATCCCTGGGTCAGGAAGATCCTCAGAGAAGGAAATGACAATCCACTCCAGTATTCTTGCCTGGAAAATTCCATGGACAGAGGAGACTGGCAGGCTGCAGTCCACAGGGTTGCAAATAGTCAGACACGACTTAGCAGCTAACACTTCAGGACAAGCCTGGAGGTGCCACCACCATCCCCGCTCACAGATGCAAACACTGAGGCCCAGGGTACAGGTACCCACGTGAGGCCACCCAGCAGCCAACAGTCCAGCCGGGTTTGAGCTTCATGGCTCCAAGCCCAGGCTTCTCCCCTTAGGCTGCAGCAGTCTCGCAAATACTCTCTGGTCACAAGCCTGCTCGGTCGTTTCCTTCTGCACTAATTCTGGCCCAACAGGTAGATCCCACTTTGCGTAATCTCTACTTTCTTAGGAACGTAACGACTGTAGCTTCATGTTGTCGTTGCTGTTCAGCCCCTAATTCATATCCAGCTCTCTGTGACCCCACAGACTGCGGCATGCCAGGCTTCCCTGTCCTTCACTATCTCCCAGAGTTTGCTCAAATTCATGTCCTTTGAGTTGGTAATGCCATCCAACTATCTCATCTTCTGTGATCCCCTTTTCATCCTGCCCTCAATCTTTCCCAGCATCAGGATCTTTTCTAATGAGTCGGCTCTTCACATTAGATGGCCAAAGTATTGGAGATTGAGCTTCAGCATCAGTCCTTCCAATGAATATTCAGGGTTGATTTTATTCAGAATTGACTGGTTTGATCTCCTTGCTGTCCAAGGGATCTCAAGAATCTTCTCCAGCACCACAATTCAAAAGTATCAATTTTTCAGTGTTCAGTCTTCTTTATAGTCCAAGTCTCACATCTGCACATGACTAGTGGAAAAACCATAGCTTTGACTATATGAACCTTGTTGGCAAAGTGATATCTCTGCTTTTTAATGCACTGTCTAGGTTGTCATAGCTTTGAGTATTCCATAAGTGTTGCACATATAAGTTTGTACATGTAGACATACAGACACATGTATGCATATTTCTGGTGTGGTCTGTCATAAAATGCATCTGCAGGCAACAGAAAGATCAAGTCAGCACGAAGATGTCTTCATACTGCTTTGAGGGCCCTAACTGAGTCTGCTGCCTGCATATCCACTTGCAAGGCCTCCTGACTCGGAACTGAGCCCACAAATGCCACGGCATCAACTGCCTTAAGTCTGAATCACTCCAGCAGAAGGACGGTATTAGCTGTCCTCTCCCTTCACGTGTTTTCATTTTTGTAACAGTATTCCTCGGCTCAGAACTGCCGTAGGTGGGTGAGGAAGGAGCGTGAGGAGCAGGCCTGAGGAGGCGAAGATTGATGTCGCCTGCGGGCACGGGGCTCCGAGTCCCGACTCAGGCAGAGATGTGAGAAGTGGTCTGTCATCTGAGGCCACCACCCCCGGGGCAGGACCAGAGCACTGCCCCTCCATCCCTTCTGGACGGATTCACGCACACACATGACAGGTACACCCTTCCATGCTGCTGCTGCTGCTAAGTCGCTTCAGTCATGTCTGACTCTGGGCGACCCCATAGACGGCAGCCCACCAGGCTTCCCCGTCCCTGGGATTCTCCAGGCAAGAACACTAGAGTGGGTTGCCATTTCCTTCTCCAATGCATGAAAGTGAAAAGTGAAAGTGAAGTTTCTCAGTCGTGTCCGACCCTTAGCATGGACTGCAGCCTACCAGGCTCCTCCGTCCATGGGATTTTCCAGGCGAGAGTACTGGAGTGGGGTGCCATTGCCTTCTCCAACACCCTTCCATGAGTAAGGGCCAAACTGCCAGCATTCCAGAAGAAGCCCCCGGTAGGTGCTCCAGCCTTCTGGTGGGAGCCCAGTGCCACCAGGCACACATCAGTTGCTTGATCAGATGAATGTTTCTCCCTCCTGCTGGGAGGTGGTCCCCATGGCTCCACACTTGCCGCCTGGCTTTCAAAGGATGGCCATGTCCCAAGCTCTGGAACCTGTGTGTCATGTTCCGTGGAAAAGGAGAACTTAGGTTTCTAGTCGGCTGAACTGAGACATAGAGAACCGGAGAGCCCTGATGCTGCTGACCCTGAAGATGGGGCAAGGGGTCACAGGCCCAGGAACGCAGTACCCTCAGAGGCTGGAACGGCCCAGGAGCAAATGCAGATTCTCAGGGGCTCCAGAGAGAAGCAGCCCTCTGACCCCTTGTTTTAGCCCAGCGAGACCCATGTCGGAATTCTGCCCTAGAGAACTGTGAGCAGACTTGTGGTGATCCGTTACAGTGGCAACAGCTACTCAGTCCCACTCCAGGAAGAAGTCCAGAGTCCAAGGGAGAACTGTAAAGGAGGGCTTGTGAGCCAAAGATGTGATGAGCGGGTTACAGCCGTCCCTTCCAGAGCTTCCTCCCTCGTGCCATCTCCACAGAATGACTGCCCTTGTGGGGTCGTGAAGAGCTTCTGGAAACCTCAGTGAAGGGCCCGTGAAACAGGCTCCCTCCCCGCCATCTCTTCATGTTCACAACTGGGCAGGAACTTCTGCCAGCCAGCCTAGACCCTCAGCCTGGGCATCATTCAGCCTCCCTTTACCAGAACTCTGCACACTCACACACACACATACAAGGGTGTGTGCACATGTGCGCACACTGAGATGCACAAGACACACACCCATGCACACACGTATGAGCACATTCATACACAGGCCCACCCCACCTGGCAGGCTCACCAGCTGGGCCCCAGCACAGGGTTTGCACAAGGATGGGAACCCCACTTCCTCCCGTGTTTATGCTCCCTCCTGCTGCTAATCCCACCTGCTGCAAACTCCAAGTTCGGTTCCCTAGAAAGAAGGAAAGTCTCAAGCTCACAGCAGCTGCTGTGGGGGAGGGAGCTGGGTGTCTTCACTTCTCCAGATGGAGGGCTGAGAGCACCACTGACCCCTGGGGAGCACCCAGGGCCCCTGGACGCGTCTGCCCCCAAAGCACACGCCAGACACTGTGGCAGGCCTCGCTGACAGGCAGCCTTGTGGGCGGGGGACGGGTGTCTGCTCGGTGGTTCCCAGGCAACTAGCGGGCTCCCCCGGAGGCACCCAGCTGCACCCCGGCCTCTTGTGTCCCCATTGGAAAACTGAATGCAGAGGAGTGCGAGCTGCTTCCTATGAAAGGAGCCTGGCAAGACGACCCAACACTGGAGCTGGCATGGGGGTGCCACCCCTCCCCAAGCCCCCTGACCATAAGAAGCCACCGCTCTGAGGACCCAGAGGCAGACAACAGGCCCAGCAGCTCCTGCCACTGAGGGCTGAGCCCCCGGCTGCGGTCACAGAGCTGCTGCGGCCAGGGTCAAGAGGGCACTGTGTCTCCAAGGCTGGTCCGCGCTGACCACACAACTGGTCTTCCAGCTGGGGTCCTCAGGAAAGTGCCATCGGTATCTGCATGGGAGCCCATCCTCTCAGGAGCTGAGGGGCGTTCCTGACCCCGCCTGACAACCATGGAGACTCCATGACTCAGCCCTCCAGGGCACAGCCGCCCAGGGTGTACTCTGTCACAGAAACGGTGGGAATCTGATGGGCGGACACACGTCACGGGTAAGGAAGGCAGGGCACACGGACAGGAGAGGAGCCCCCGCCCCGACTGCAGCTCAGACCCCTCTGCGCCTCAGGGCAGCCCCACCCTCACTGCCGGGGACACGGCACCATCGCGAGGAGGAAACGCGTGCGCTCCAGTGCCGGCCCAGCCAGAGCGCAGCCCCCTTGCTGTCGTTCACACTGCTGCTGTGTCTGCCTGCCGGGACCCACCGGGCCGCACTGCAGGGAGAGGACTGGGGCGAAGGGCTCCCTCCCGCCTCCTAGGTCTCCGCCCTCCTTTAGGAAACCTCAGACTCTGTTCCGTCTGCATTCTCACCAGCAGGCTCCAAGGCCAGGTGCCCGCTGGCTCCGTGCTGCAGGAGGGAGGCTGGTCTGCACTGGTCCCCAGCAGCTGCTCTTCTGCTGTTGACTGGGTCCCGGGTGTGGGGCTGTCACCTAAACCCTCCCTGGGGACCCCCACCAGAAACTCCAACATCCGGCAAGGTTTCCGCCCTTCCCTGCCTCTTAACCCAGGAGAGGAGACTCAGAAAGTCCAAGCACAGCAGTCCTCAGGCTCTAAGACAGTTTGTAGGGAGGCAGTCGTCACGGTCAGGGGACTCGCCATAGGACTCTGGGGAGCCAGTCAGGGTGGTCCTGGGGGTATCTGACTGTCCCCTGCACCCACGGTGGCCGTGGGCACTGCAGCCTCGGAGCTCGGAGTTAGTCATGCGTGGAGCAGTCTGTGCTGTCTGGATTCGTCCTCAGGTGGGGCATAGAGCACTCACCCCTCTGCCATGTGGCTCACGCTCAGGGGAGACCAGGTGGCCCTCGGAGGGAGTCCAGGCCTCACTTGGGCCTCTGCTGCCCTGTGGCGATGGCAGAGCTGACACCTTTAGGGACGGAGCACGCTGTCCAGCCCACATGCCGGCACCCGTCTGCTGGGGAGCTGCGCTGGCCTGGGCCGTCGTAACAGGAAGGTGGTCTAGGCCCCGGGACGGCCCTGCCGGCCTCCTCTGGGGGAGGGTGGCTCCCGCCGCGCCCATCCTGCGTGCCGCTTTCTTTCGCCTCACTTCAGAGACCCAGGAAACACCAGCTGACGGGAAGTTAGTGACGAAACGAGCATGTAAAGCCTCAGGCCCCTCTGGATGGACCACGTGCTCCAAGGGAAAAAGGCCCGGCCACGTGCAGGTCCTGCTGGGTCAGGATCGGGGTGTCCAGCCTCCTCAGGGCAGAGGAACCTCCTGGTGCCCCAACAGCCACTTCCCCCACAGCCCTGACATGACTCTTCCTTACTGGTTTTGCCGTAAGCATTCACTGCCAGATTTCCCAATTCTTCTCTAAAAACTAAGTACTTTATTACTTTCTGATAATTTCCCCAAGGGAAAAAAAATTGAAAGTAGTAACATGATTGTAAGTGAGCAGTTACATTATGCCAGAGACTGCGGGCTGCCTGAGAAGTACTTTCACAAGGCGGTGTCACGGGACGGCAGCGGGGCGACTGAAACGACCTCGCGTCTCTCTTCTTTCTCAGCCGCACCTGTGTCCCGGGAGCAGGCGCCTGCACGGAGGGCCTCGGTGGTGCTGTGACGCCCTTCAGTTTCCCCATCTCCCCTCCCAGGGGTGGTCCCACGCAGCATCACACCCCCCGAGCCCAGTTTCCAAGGCGCTAAATGACGTGCCCCCAGCCTCCCTGCATCGGAAGCACACCAGCTGACTCATGGAATCAGACGGTCCTTTCTTCTCTCCAAGGATGTGGCGCTCCTAATCTTTCACTGACCAGTTTTGCCCCCTCATGAAATATTCATCGCTTGAGAGCATCCCCCCTGGAAAGTGGCCCAGCCTCCCCAACCCGAGATGAGAGAAGGTCAGGGGGCGGGGGGAGCTGTGCTTGTTTGGGGGCTGGTGCCATATTCGGCAAGTGGGGGCCGGGCCCTTCTCAGGCTGTGCCCTCCCCCAGTCCTCAGCTGCCTCTGCACAGGCAGCAGATGAATCATGGTGACCATGGATGCTTTAAGGTCTTTTCGATGTTGCTGGATGGACTGCAGCTGTAATGCAATCTCCATCCTCACCACCACTGCTTTCTGGGAACCGGCGAGAGATGGCAGCTGTGGGGCCAGGGCCGGAGGAAGCTGAGCACCAGAGGGCGGCCGGGTGGCTCAGGGGTGAGTGGGCAGCAGGCCCTCGAGCTGCCCCGAACTGGAGGTGGAAACAGACAACCAGCCTCCCTGTGGTTCCTCGCCAGCCCCCAACCCCTGGTGGGCCCAGGAAGTCAGCTGTAAGTGCTTCAGAAATGAATGTGTGAGAGAGAGAAAGAAAGAAGAACCAGCATTAAAACTAGCTCCTTCTGAAGTTCAGAGACCTTGGTTCGAGGAATCTCCACCCCCCTCTTCCTGGCACTTCTCAGTTTCTGTTTCCACTGGGAGAGAAAACGCTGCCCCACAGCAAGCGTGGGAAGGTCCAGCTCCTCAGTTCCCATGCGACTTGCACCCAGATGGGTTCCGGTGCAACCGAGGCCTGAGGTCTGCTGGCCCTGAGGGTCCTGGGCCGCCGCCTCTGCCCCCGACACCCGCCTCCTCCCAAGCTCAGCCCGAGCCCCTGTGCGAATGGTGTCCAGCGGCTGCACGGGGCCACTGCTGCCCAGTCTCCTGCGTGGGGGGCAGCACTCCTGGAACGGCATTTCTGCAAAGGTCTCTGAAGCCTGAGCTTCAGTGAGCCTCTGAAATGCAGTGGTTAAGTCCTGAAGAGCCTTGTGAGCAGAAGGACACCCTTGGTTCACGTGGCCGTTTGTCCGTCCAGATGCCAAGCAGAGCCGGCGCTGCCTGTGTGTCTCTCCGGGCGGTGTTACATGATCGGAGTCTGGGGCTGACACAGAAAAGGCGGGCAGCTTACACTTCTGGAGGCTGGGTGCCGCCGTGTCCAGGGCCTGCCCCAAGGCCCCAGGGACGACCTCCCTGCCTCCAGAGGGCCGTCTTCTCCCTGGGCCCTCCTCCGCCCATCTCCCTCTGTGTCCAATTCCCCTGTCAGCCAGGACGGTAGGCCCTGGGTGAGGGTCCATACACCTCCGGTGGGCACACCATTTCCAAATAAGGTGCCATTCTGAAGGGCTGCGGTCAAGACCTCAGCGTGCGGATGGCAGGGACACAGTTCAGCCCATAACAGACTCTGGGTTTGTTCCCAACTGTGGGTGCACGGCCTTCTGCCAGCAGGCACGGGCTGGAAACCTCACGGGTCCTGTGCCTGCTCAGCACATGGGGGTGAGCTGCTGCCACGTTTCTTGCGGCTCAGGAGTGGGGCCAGCCCTCTGCTGACCCTGGTGCTCTGCCACCCTGAGGCCCCCCCAGAGCACAGCTGAAGGGGCCCCGGGGCATCCACAGCCCTCGGCCCCACCCGATAGGAGCACGTGGACAGGGCTGGGCCGCAGCGCAGGGTCCTCCACCTGCTCTGAGCAGCCCCCGGGTCCGCTTTCCTCCATTGGAGCCCTGCGCTGCCCCCGAGCACGTCTCAGAACCAGGGCAGGGGCCAGGGATGAGGGGAAGGGCCCATGGGCCCTCTCAGGAGACCTGGCAGCCAGTCCTGGCCGAGGCCGCCTCCCCCAGGGCTGGGGATACAGCCCATGAACAAGCCGCAACGCTTCCGACGGAGAAAGTGAGGTGGGAAGGGGACTGGGGTACCGGGGCCTCTCTGACTGGAGGTGTTTGAGGGGGTCTGAACGTGTTCAGGGAATAGCTCTGCTAAGGCCCGGGGGTGAGAACAGGGAGCCAGAGGAGGCAGAGGGCCGAGGGCCGGGTTCAGGGGACCACAGGGCGCTTCATGGTGGAGGAGGCCCAGCAGCTGCTCTGTGAGTGCTGGGGGCCGGGGGTCGGGGAGGGCGCAGAGGCAGAGAGCAGGAGGCCTCGCAGGGACCCAGGGTGCGTGTGGTCGGTGACCCTGTCTGGCCAGTCCTGGCCGGGGCTGGAGGGTGCTCAGACGAGGCCCTGGTCCTTGCTGACCGCTGGGCGCTTGTGCAGCAGACGAGAAGCACCAAGGTTACCCAGCCCCCAGCTCAGGCAGCACCGAGCAGGGCCTTGAGGAAGACTGCCGGACACAGGAGAAACAGACTGGGGACACGGACGCTGAGACCTTGACCTGGACCGTCTTAGTGCTGTGCAGACACTGGGTGGGCTGACGGTGGAGACCTGGGCTGGGGAGACAAATTTGGCAAATCTGGTGGTTGTTAGCCTGGACGGTGTTGAGGGCCACGAGGCTGAAAGAGATACCCCTGTGATGAGCCTGGTAAGAAAGGAAGATGCTTCAGACAGAGGCAGGGAGTCCACCTGGCACAGACAAGACCCCAGGTGGGGGCTGTGAGTGTGTGGTGGGCTCCAGGCCTGACCCAAGCAGTGCCCCTGGCGGTCTTGGAGTGCGAGGGGTGCCGACGGCCCTATCGGATGTCTGCACTGAAGAAAGCTGGCCACGATCCTTCCCTCTGAAGAAGCCTCTCTCTTCCTCCTCTTTACATTCAAGTATAAATATCCACTGTGTTTACACTTAGAACACGGCAGCCCCCTGGCTGGCCCACCGGCCTTGCTAACTAACTCACCCACTCTCCCCAAACCCAGCTTGCGTGGTCGGGTGGCCCAGCTATGAGCACACATCCTCGCCTAAAGGGGCTTTGCCCCCAGGAGCCCACGTGGCAGTGACTGGCCTCTGCCTCCAGAGCCCAGGTTGTAGGAGGAGCGGCTCCTCCTGGACCGGCACGTCCTCTGATGGGGGTGGCAATCGCACGTGGAACGCAGACGCTCTCCGGCCATCACGCCAGCACCCGCTGGCCCAGACCGAGCCGAGAGCACAAACCTCGGGCTCCTCAGGACCAGGGGCCGGGAAGCTGCCGTCCACAGGGTCGGGACAGACTGTTTGCAGGAATGCAGGAGGCCGCCTGCTGCCCGCTCAGTGCAGGTGCCACCCAGACCCCAGCTGTGAGCCTCTGGGCGCCACTCACAGGACGGCGCGTGGCCTGTCAGGATGGAGGAGCCCCCCCGCCAAATCTCAGCATCCTGGCCTCCGGGACAGGACCCGCACGCTCCCCTCCGTGAGTCACTCCAGCCTCCTGTCCACATGGCAAGAGCACTCTCAGCAACAACCGTGGCTGGGAAAGAGACAGAAACCTTATGTCATGAAACTTAATGTAGTAAAACTTTAAAAATTAAAGACTGATAAATAGTGAAACAGGTCTTACATCCTAAGAAAGGAAAGGAGTCACAGATTAACACTTCTTGATTTTAGGAATGTCTCTTCACCAAAGAGGGCCGGGCAGCATGCAGGGATTTGCTGCTTTAGCTCCCAGGGGCCGCGCTCGAGTGGTGCTGGAGTGACCCGGCGCCCCTGCTCCACGACTTCTGTCACTGTTAGTCGGTGGTGATAATAAAAGAAGCCACAATCTCTGGTTGAATTGCTTTAAACTCTCTGCCCCCCGCCCTTGCACCGAGGCCACAGAGCTCGCTGGACAGGACGGCCAGCCCTGCCAGATGCCATGCCACTGGTCAAGGAGGAGCCCTTCTCACAGAAGCCAGGGCTCCGGACAGGCTGCCGATCACACCCACAGCACGTCTGCCCTCGAGCGGGACCCGCTCCCGCTGGCACTGAGGCACTGCCCACAGCCGGGTCCATGTGGCCAAGACCAAGGCATCTCCAGGGGGGCCCAGTGCCCCACGACCGGTCAGTTCCGTGAGAGAGGCAGCTTCAGGTGGCCATAGGCCACAGGAACCAGGCCTCGCTGTCCAGAGGTTGGGGACTGACTGCACAGGAACCTGCTCGTCAAGAGTTCGGGTCTTCTGGCCACAAGACGGGGGCTGCTGAGGGCTCTCCAGGCCGTCAGCGCTCCACCGCCCAGAGCGGGCCTGCCCTGCAGACCAGGAGGGGCGAGAACGCAGGCGATGGTCTGTGGTGGTGCAGGGAGGCCGAGGGTCCCCACAGGCCTCCCGAGGGGAGCCGCGATTATTAAAGCATGGGCTTTAATAAAATGGCTTTTCTTCTCCTCAGTCAGGCAGCGGGCGCAGCCTGGGGGCCCCTGGGAGGAGGGGGTGGTGCTGGGCCTTGCCCTGGCTGTAAACAGCTATTATGCTGATCAAAGGAGCTGTGTGCGCCTAATTACAGAGCTTAAAAACGGAGGAAGTGCAAGGCTTTTGCCCACGATAGGGATAAACTTGGAGTTAAGGTAATCCATCGTGACAGCGTGGGGCGGGCGTGGGGGCGGTGTTCCACGGCCATCGGGCCTCCTGCCCACCCCTGTCAGCGAGGCGGGACCAAGAGTGGACTTTCCACGTCTGGACGGCCAAGTGTTTGCTGTTGGAAACACGCACTTCTTGTGAGAAGTGAGATTTTTCAAGACTCAAGGGAAAGGCAGTCTCGCTTCGTTGCCGGAGACGCTGCATTTGGACCAGAGGTGAAACAGCTGGAGCCCACGTCCAGGTGACGAGGAAGCGGCTGGGACACAGACACCCTGCATCCATGGCCTGTCCAGGCCGGACCTCCCCCTGGGTGCCTTCCGAGCCCACCTCCTAAGGGGCCCTGGAGCTGAGGGGGAGCAGAGATCGCACTGGATTTGACGAGGCCAAAAGCGTGTCACCTAGACCCTCACCTGCAGAGACAACTCTGGAGCCACCATGTTTATGGTTATGATTCGTCCACTTCCAAGAGTTGCCTCTGGTCAGGGGCTGGGCCAGGGGGCAGTGCAGGGCCCCCACCCCCATGCCATCCCTTCTACCGTCACCTTGTCCCAAGGACTCTCAGTCAGCCTGGACACGTTCTCTTGGCCAGTGCTACCAGCCGTTGGCCTCCCAGAGGCCCTGCACGGGCCACATGCACCTGCAGATTGCAGGAGCTGCGGACAGAGCTGGAGTCGGCCACACCTGTCTGCGTGGACAACCCAGCCCCAGGCGAGCACAGGGACAGCGGCACGGGGACCAAGATAGAGTCCCTTGGCACGGAACCAGTGTATCAGGCAAGGTTCTCCAGAGAAACCCTCGGGACGTGGGTGTGTGTGTCAGAGAGAGAGAGATTTGAAGAACCGACTCAGCGGCTGTGGGGGCTGGTGCCTGTGAAGGTTGCAGGGCAGCCCAGCAGCCTGGAAGCATAGGCGGGATGTCCTGAGAGAGAAGCGCTTCTTTTCTGGAAAAACTCTTTTTCCCTCCACTGTCTGCAACTGCTCAGATGCGACCCACCCACACATGGACGGCCATCTGCTTGACTCAAAGTCGACTGATAATGAAGGTTAATCTCACCTGAAAGTACCTTCACGGCCACTAGACTGGTGTTCGACCAAACACTGGGCACCGTGCCCAGGTAGACTGGTAAACTGACTGCCTGGGACCTCATGGCACTTACCTGGCAGCTGACCTTGCCAGGAGCCCCTTGGGGAGCTGCCCCAGTGCCGGCTGCTCCTGCCCGACTCCTCGCAGGCCTGGCTGCTCCTTAGGGGTCCTGACCACTGCTGGCTGCGTTCCTTATCAGCACCTCATCAGCAGCATCGGATTCTTGTCGTCTTCTCAGATCTGAGGCTCTCTGTACCGTCCCCATGCTGGACACACCTCCCCTGGCCCAGGCTGCCCTGGAGGGGTCAGGCCGAGCAGCCCCATGACACGCCCGCAGCTGGCTTCTCTCGAGAGCATTTCGGGGCTGACCCTGACGTGATCGCTGCTTCCTCACCAGTAAGCGCACGTCTAGGTGCCGTGCCCTGGCAGGGCCTGGGCACAGGGCTGTGGATGCTGTGTGGCCAGCAGCCGGTCCCCAGGCCTTTCTGGGCCCTACGGCTTCTTCTCTGCTAAGCACACCTTCCTGAGAAAGGACCTGTGTTCAGCGGAGACTGGCATGTGTAGGAGAGGCCCTCGGCGGTGGCCCGGCCACTGAGTGCCCAGTGTGTCACTGGCCAGCAAGAAGCCCCCCAGGCAGACACCCAGAAGCTGCGGGTGGGGGTGCCCAGCCCAAAGGACCCCGTCAGGAGTGGCTGGGAGTCAGGCCCGAGCGGCTGGTGGGCTGTTCTCCTCACACGCAGAGGAGAGCACCTCCTTTAAGAAGCAGTCCCCACCCACAGCCCCCGTGCTCCGCCAGGCCAGGCCTTTCGGTCAGGCTTCCGCCGTGGCGGCAGGAGGGGAGCTTGGTCAGCTCAGCCATCCTTGTCGGGGCAGGAGCAGGGCCAGGCCCTGGCTCTCCCTGTGACCCCGCCGCCAGCACGGTGAAGCGCGTGCGGCAGACGCACAGTACCCGTGCACAGTGATGAGTCCAGGCGAGCAAGTCTCCAACACTGGGCTTCCTGAGACTGGAAGCCGGTGAGAGGTGGCGCCGCGCTGGAGCTGTGAGCCCTCACGGTGCGCCTCACCCACTCACAGCACCAGGTAAGACGCCGGCCTGTGCTTCATTCACTCATTCCTATTTTACTTAACTGTTTTCACTAAACCCATTAAGCAAACCAATTGGCAGAACTGCTAGATTAAAATGGGTAACATGCAATCAGAGCAGAAGGTCGAGAGATGAAAACCCAGGCAGGATTCCTCATGATTATTCCACCTCCAAAGGAAGACCACACACAACTTCGAGAAGAGATTTTCACAGTCAATTTATATAAGATAAATGTGTAAATTTGTTGTCTTCTGAGGACGTCTGTAAACATGTAATTGGTGTCTTTATCAGTGCCTCTAAGAAATAATTCCTCCAGAATAGGCAGAATGAGCCTTATCGCAAAGCCATTTTTAAAAGAGGACTTGTTGCTCTTTAGGATTATAACTTATTAATTATATTTTAAATGAGTAGAAATGCTTTCAACATTAAAATTGCAAGTCAAGTATATGCTAAGTCTCTCCTCACTCGTGTATCAAACCCTGAAAGGATAGGGGAACAGCAAACGTGAGGGGAGGAACCGGAGTGGGGATTCCCAGACTCTGTCCGTGAGGACACCCCAGAGATGGGAGAAGAGAATGGCGGCCTTCATGGCTGGTCCCCAGCCCATGGGGGACTCTGGTCTCAGAGGCAAGGGCCGGAGGGCTCACGCCTGGGAAAGCACCAGCTGCAGGGGCTGCCACCTCCCCCAGGGCCCTCAGCCTGGCAGACAGGGAGGGGGCAGAAGTGGGGTGGGGGCGAGAGCGGAGAGGCAGGGGCAGGCCCCTCTCAGCAGCATGGCCTGTCCACGCCCTCACCGCTGCTGTCCTCTGAACCAAACCCGAGAGAGAAGGCTCCACAGCCCCCTGCGCAGGCTGGGCCCGGGAAGCCGCCTCGCGGGACCGCGAGAGAGCTGACGGCTCCACCTGAGGAGGTCTTCACCGCAGGAGACGGGCGTCCAAGGAGACAGCTAGGAAAGAGGACAAAGCGGGAACTCTGAAAATTGAGGCTGTAACTATCAAAATGCAAAGTTCAAGTTATATGTTGAATTTTAAAGTGGCCACAACAAAACTGTGAATAATGAGCCATGAAAAGAGGCTGAGGGATTTTTCCTGAGTGTCTGAAATCTAGACAGTGTAACAGTTAAAAGATGTGACAGGGAGATGAGATGTATGTTCACTCAGGCTCTCAAAGGAAAGAATGGAGAAATTACAGAGAAATCATTATATAAAGAAGTGATTCTTGGGACTTCCCTGACAGTAAATTAGCCGTCAGTGCCTGTCAAATGCTGAGCGGCATAAACAGGTCTCACTCAGGCACTAGTGGCAAAGAACTCGCCTGCCAAAGCAGGTGGATGTAAGAGAAGTGAGTTCGATCCCTAGGTTGGGAATATCCCCTGGAGAAGGGAAAGGCAACCCACTCCAGTATTCTTGGGCTTCCCTGGTAGCTCAGATGATAAAGAATCTGCCTGCAATGCAAGAGACCTGGGTTTAATCCCTGGGTTGGGAAGATCCCCTGGAGAAGGGAAAGGCTACCCACTCCAATATTCTTGCCTGGAGAAACCCGTGGACAGAGGAGCCTGGCAGACTACGTCTACTGCTGCTGCTCAGTCGCTTCAGTCGTGTCCGACTCTGTGTGACCCCACAGACTGCAGCCCACCAGCTCCCCCGTCCCTGGGATCCTCCAGTCAAGAGCACTGGAGTGGGTTGCCATTGCCTTCTCCAATGCGTGAAAGTGAAAAGTGAAAGTGAAGTCACTCAGTCGTGTCCGACTCTCATCGACCCCATGGACTGCAGCCTACCAGGCTCCTCCAGCCATGGGATTTTCCAGGCAAGAGTACTGGAGTGGGGTGCCATTGCCTTCTCTGAGACTACATCTATTGGGTTACAAATAATCAGACACAACTGAAGTGACTTAGCACCACACATGCCTACCCCTAGACACTCTGGAGAGAAGTATCATAACATGAAACATAGGAGAAATCCTCACACCTACAGAAAAAAATCATATTTTCCACAAGAAGCAAAAATCGTGTAAAATCAGACTATTCTCATTACTGGATACATGAAGAAAATTGGGATAACATTTTTAAAGTGCTAAAGGAAGAGAATTTGGAATCCCAAATTGTAAATCTAGCCAATCTGTCGTCCACTGAAGGTTCCGACTCACTAGGAATCAGAAGTCCCCTGCTCACCAGTTCTTTTTCACCAACTCTGGAGAACACACTCCAATAAAAAGAAAACTTAGTCCAACACAAGCAATGAGATATAAAGTTATAGCAACAAGCAAATTAATAAAATGCATCATTGCCTAAGTATATTACCTTTAAAAACTTTAAAAAACACATTTAGTATAAAATAAGATGATTTTTACAAACTTTTAAAAACAAAATCCCAGACAGCGGACAGGGCAGTAACAGACTGATGAGAGTGGAGGGAATTATGACTTTGCTAATCTTCTTATTTTCTATCTGGAGAATTTAAATATTTATTGCTTTAGAAATTTTAGAAAAATACATGTGTTTGTACTAATAATATTAATATAAAGGTAAAAACTAAAAGAATAGAAATACACTATGACTTTAAAACCTACAGAAGAATAAAGTTAAAAAGGAAACTAGATCAATATGCAAAAAGGAGAGGAAAAAACAAAGAAAAAAGTAAATAAAAAACATAGTAGAAAATATAATAATACGGCTGAATTAAGTGCAAATATTTCTGAAATCATAAAAATGCAAAAATCCTTAACAAAATTCTATCAATCAGAATCCAACAACACATTAAAAAGATCATACACCATGACCAAGTGGGCTTTATCCCAGGGATGCACGGATTCTTCAATATCCGCAAATCAATCAATGTAATACACCACATTAACAAATTGAAAAATAAAAACCATATGATTATCTCAATAGATGCAGAGAAAGCCTTTGACAAAATTCAACATCCACTTATGATAAGAACTCTCCAGAAAGCAGGAATAGAAGGAACATACCTCAACATAATAAAAGCTATATATGACAAACCCACAGCAAACATTATCCTCAATGGTGAAAAATTGAAAGCATTTCCTCTAAAGTCAGGAACCAGACAAGGGTGCCCACTTTCACCATTACTATTCAACATAGTTTTGGAAGTTTTGGGCACAGCAGTCAGAGCAGAAAAAGAAATAAAAGGAATCCAAATTGGAAAAGAAGAAGTAAAACTCTCACTATTTGCAGATGACATGATCCTCTACATAGAAAACCCTAAAGACTCCACCAGAAAATTACTAGAACTAATCAATGACTATAGTAAAGTTGCAGGATATAAAATCAACACACAGAAATCCCTTGCATTCCTATACACTAATAATGAGAAAACAGAAAGAGAAATTAAGGAAACAATTCCATTCACCATTGCAACGGAAAGAATAAAATACTTAGGAATATATCTACCTAAAGAAACTAAAGACCTATATATAGAAAAAACTATAAAACACTGGTGAAAGAAATCAAAGAGGACACTAATAGATGGAGAAATATACCATGTTCATGGATTGGAAGAATCAATATAGTGAAAATGAGTATACTACCCAAAGCAATTTATAGATTCAATGCAATCCCTATCAAGCTACCAACGGTATTCTTCACAGAGCTAGAACAAATAATTTCACAATTTGTATGGAAATACAAAAAACCTCAAATAGCCAAAGCAATCTTGAGAAAGAAGAATGGAACTGGAGGAATCAACCTACCTGACTTCAGGCTCTACTACAAAGCCACAGTTATCAAGACAGTATGGTACTGGCACAAAGACAGAAATATAGATCAATGGAACAAAATAGAAAGCCCAGAGATAAATCCACACACATATGGACACCTTATCTTTGACAAAGGAGGCAAGAATATACAATGGATTAAAGACAATCTCTTTAACAAGTGGTGCTGGGAAATCTGGTCAACCACTTGTAAAAGAATGAAACTAGAACACTTTCTAACACCTTACACAAAAATAAACTCAAAATGGATTAAAGATCTAAACATAAGACCAGAAACTATAAAACTCCTAGAGGAGAACATAGGCAAAACACTCTCCGACATACATCACAGCAGGATCCTCTATGACCCACCTCCCAGAATATTGGAAATAAAAGCAAAAATAAACAAATGGGACCTAATTAACCTTAAAAGCTTCTGCACAACAAAGGAAACTATTAGCAAGGTGAAAAGGCAGCCTTCAGAATGGGAGAAAATAATAGCAAATGAAGCAACTGACAAACAACTAATCTCAAAAATATACAAGCAACTCCTACAGCTCAACTCCAGAAAAATAAATGACCCAATAAAAAAATGGGCCAAAGAACTAAATAGACATTTCTCCAAAGAAGACATACAGATGGCTAACAAACACATGAAAAGATGCTCAACATCACTCATTATCAGAGAAATGCAAATCAAGACCACTATGAGGTACCATTTCATGCCAGTCAGAATGGCTGCGATCCAAAAGTCTACAAGCAATAAATGCTGGAGAGGGTGTGGAGAAAAGGGAACCCTCTTACACTGTTTGTGGGAATGCAAACTAGTACAGCCAATATGGAGAACAGTGTGGAGATTCCTTAAAAAACTGGAAATAGAACTGCCTTATGATCCAGCAATCCCACTGCTGGGCATACACACTGAGGAAACCAGAAGGGAAAGAGATACGTGTACCCCAATGTTCATCGCAGCACTGTTTATAATAGCCAGGACATGGAAGCAACCTAGATGTTCATCAGCAGATGAATGGATAAGAAAGCTGGGGTACATATACACAATGGAGTATTACTCAGCCATTAAAAAGAATACATTTGAATCAATTCTAATGAGATGGATGAAACTGGAGCCTATTATACAGAGTGAAGTAAGCCAGAAAGAAAAACACCAATACAGTATACTAACACATATATATGGAATTTAGAAAGATGGTAACAATAACCCTGTGTACGAGACAGCAAAAGAGACACTGATCAGTCTTATGGACTCTGTGGGAGAGGGAGAGGGTGGGGAGATTTGGGAGAATGGCACTGAAACATGTATAATATCATGTATGAAACGAGTCGCCAGTCCAGGTTCGATGCACGATAATGGATGCTTGGGGCTGGTGCACTGGGACGACCCAGAGGGAGGGTATGGGGAGGGAGGAGGGAGGAGGGTTCAGGATGGGGAACACATGTATACCTGCGGCAGATTCATTTCGATATTTGGCAAAACTAATACAATATTGTAAAGTTTAAAAATAAAATAAAACTAAAAAAAAATAAAATTAAGTAAAAAGTATTAAAAAGTGTAAAAAAGAAATACTTCTGAAAGAATGAAGGAAGAGACACCCAAAATATATGATTGCGAGCGTATTGGAGGCCACATTGAAAAACACACAGTAAAACCTAAGCTAAGGCCGGAGATCCTCACAGCCACCATCACGGGGGTGGGGGTGGTCCACAGACCTCTTGGGAACTGAGAGATGAGTCAGGGAAGTACCAGAAGATGTCTGAAGTGTGAACCACTTGGTTGATCAGCTTGATCTAAAAAGTGACAGCCGCACATAGAGAACACTACACCCCAGAACACAGATGGCGAGAACCTCTGCACAGGACCTGAAGCTCACGTGGTCACAGAGGCTGTCTGGACACACCCCATGCAGACCACATTATAAACTCTGAGTCATCTGACCTCCACCACTGACTTTGGAAATCAACAGCAAAAAGACACCATCTAGAAATGTCAGGCCACAGGAGGCCAGGTCCCATCCTCGCGCGGTTCCTAGTGCTGAGATGGGTGTGGGGCGTGGGGCACCTACCTCGGTCTGTCCGGTGGAGAATGAAATGGGGGCAGAGCTGGGTGGCCACCTGCTCAGGAGCCCACACACCCTCCCAGGCATCCACAGGTGGCTCAGGGGCTCCCGCGTGCTCGTAGCACAGCAGGTGGCGGGGAGGGGGGGTCTGGGCGGCATCTCCCTAGGCCCACCAGACCCCACAAGCCCAGGAAGGTGCAGGAGCAGGGGTGCGGGCCCCTCTCAAGCCTGCAGCCCCTCAGGGACCCCTCGTCACTGCATGCCTGAGGCAGTGAGAGATGCAGCTGGGGTGTCCAGGCTGCTCGGCCTGGGCAGAAGCTCCCCCAGAGAAGTACTCTTGCCTGGACGCAAGGAGAGCCTCTGGGTGGTGCTCATGCCCCCTGAGGCCATGCCCATCCTGGGCAGTCACACTTAGTGAGCTAGGCCAGTTCAGCCCCGCAAAGAGCAGCCTTCTCAGGGCACCGACCCAGGTGGCCTTGGGCCCACACTGCAGATGGCATGTCCCTCTGCCCTGGTCTGCTTCCCTCCTCCTTCCACAGGTGTTACCCCAAATAAGCAGCCGGCACCCCAAACATGGTCTCAGCCCAGGGGACCCCAGGCTGCCAGGTGCTGGCTAGGAGCCGGAATGAATGGCATCCTGCCGATGGGACCCTGTGTCCAGCTGCAGAAGCCAGGGGGTGGTGAGCATGGTTATTTCCTCCTCATTGGCATGTAAGTTTATCTCCATATGTGTTTGCCATTTCTTCCTTTCTTTCCCCCGTTTCTCACTATCTGTCGTAAGCAGTTTTCATGGTGATTAAGGAGACATCTCAATACTCAAGTCCCAGGCTGTCAAAGGGGACTGTGGCTGCAGAGCAGGAGAGAGGACAGCCACCTGGGTGGACCGCCCAGGCGCCAGGCCCCCTCCCCCAGCACTGTGCCATCCCTGGGACAGAGGGTCAGCATGTTTATGGTTGAACACTCCTGGTTCAGAAGAGAAACACATTCCAAGAGGCCTGTGTGGATGCTGGATCCACACTGAGCAGACTTCGGCAGTTTACCCAGGGTCAGCAGAGGGCTGACAGAGAGGAGCTTGCTGGGGCTGTGAAGGCAGAAATGGAGCAGCTGCGGGGCCCCGAGGTCGTCGGGCCAGAGGCGGAGGCGGGCAGAGCAAAGGCACTGGAGGCTCCAGTTGTCCTCACGCTTCCTCTTGACGTCCTGCAACTCTTCCCAGCCGCTGAGCCCAAGGCCAGTGCCAGGTGCTTGGCTGCCGACCGCACAGAAGCTCAGCCTCCTCGGGTCTCCTCGGGCGTCCCCCTGATCCACAGCAGCATCCACGTTCAGCTTCTCAGTGTCCTCAGACCCCATTTCGTTTCCAGACCGGTTCCCTCAGCTCTGCCACAATTGCCACAGCACCTGCCTCATCCAAGGACATTGCTCCTCTGCCAGACCCTTTACTGAGGGGTCAATCGAATATTTATCGAAAGGGACGTGTAAGCATGGACTGGATGACACGGAGCTGGCGCTCACACCCACAGCACGGCCGGATGACGCGCTGTCCAAGTGTTGTCGTCGACTGTGTTCATTTCCAAAGAGTCCGCCGTTACTGCTTCTCCTAAACACTCCTTTTGACACTATTGTAACTGTCGACATATTATTGTTGCCCTATCTTTAAAAAGTTCCTCAGATATCAAGTGTGGGTGAGGATGTAGAGAGACTGACACTCATTCACCAATGGGAGAATATAAATTAGTACAATCCTGTGGAACCACCTGGTATTATCCAGAAAAATAAAATCTATAGTAGGTGTCCATCTGATAATGAGCAACTCTGCTCTGAAGTGTATGCCCATCAGGTACCATGACGTGGGAGTGCTAATTTAATAGCCCCAAACTGGGGACCACACAGATGCTCATCATCAGCAAAGGGATGGTTTGTGGTGTATCTTCAGCAGTAAGGACCTACAGCAGCAGGTGCTGACGGGCACAGCTCTCAGATACAACGGGGAGGAAGCCAGATATACACACTGTCTGACTCCAGTCATATAAAGTTCAGGGTCAGGAGAAGCTAGTCAATGGCCATTCAGGGTTGAGGGGGAAGGACACAGGGACAGTGTGGAGAGGGCAGGCTCCCTGAAACTGGGCGCTGATGACCCACTGTGCTCACTGCAGCGCTTCACTGAGTTTTGCACTTAGGATTTTGTTTTCTTTTCTCCTCAAAACAAGTTTTTTTTCCCCTCAAAGTTACTCTATCCATATTTCATCTTATTTCATTGCATTTCTCTTTGTGTCCTAAAAATATATGAGCTACACGTGTCTTATCACCCTTCTAGGAGTGTTCAGTCACGGTGGGCAACTAGGCAAGCGCATCTGTGCAATTCCCTTCATACCTTTCAGGCCAAGGGACACTGTGCTCTCAGGTTCTTGCAGAGCCTTTTGGTGATGTTGGTGGTGGTGAAGGTGATGGTGATGAAGGTGGTGATGGTGGTGATGGCGACGATGACATTCATCTCAGAAAATGTGACAAAAACAAGTGAATTATATTAATGCATGGATGATCAGGTAAAAGATGTAATTAAAATCCAAAATATTAGTAATTTACACCACAGTCCCAGTCCCAGATGGGTTTCTGCAGCAGCCCGGGTCACCCTCCTGGGTGCTGTAGCATGCCCCCTTCCTGCTCTCAGCCCTGCTCGTCAGCACTGACCGAGGACTGGACAGAGCTTTAGATGGGCAGCACCTCCCGCCACCCTCTTGGTGTAAGTACATGAGAACTCGCCCCTGGGGGTGGCTCCATCAAACAGACGAGCACACGCCCACTTCGACAGCCAAGGAACGCCCCCCTCATTTCCATCCCCCACTTGATCATCCAGACGCGGGGGAAGAAAGGCGAGGACAAGTCCAGAATGACAGCCCCTGAAGCCCCACCGCTGCCAGCACTTCCCAGCAGAGCAACAGGCCCCATTGTGGGACCAGGCTCATTTACATGAGGAAGCGAGGCAGGTTTTGTCTGCAGTAAACACAGAGGGGAATGATCCGAGCCAGACAACAGGCCACAGCGGCAGCGACCACCTGCTGGAACCACTGAGGGGCCACTGGCTCCGGACTACAGACGGGGCTCTGCCGCCTTCCTGAGATGGGGCGCTGTCCTGACTCTGGTGGATTTCTCCACTGTTCTGATCTTTGTCTGCGGGCCAGGCTGCACCTGTAGCCAGAGCACGTGGCAGACAGGAGGGCAGTTGTTCTCACTCCCTGGATGCTCTGCAGCTGGACCTACTGCCGTCAGGACAGCGGCCCACTCGCCCCTGCTCTCCAGGTCTTTGTCTTCCTCTATGAACCAAAAAAGTTAAGTAATTGATGGCTTTTTCTCCAATTATCATGGAGGATCTCGGCAATGTATCTGGTGATTTCAGAAATTTAGGGAAGGTAAATACTATTACTCACTTGCAGCAAGTAAGGGGAAATGAGTGTGTCACCTCCTTTAAAACAGAGCCATGGGACTTCCCCGGAGTTAAGACTTTGCCTTCCAATTCAGGGGGTGTGAGTTCGATTCCTGGTCAGGGAACTAAGATCCCACATGCCTCCCAGCCAAAAAACCAAAACATAAACAGAAGCAATAAGAAACAAATTCAATAAAAACTTTAAAATTAAAAAGAAATTTAAAACAAACAGAACAGACTCCAGCCAGCCATCAAAGCCCCTCCTCCAGGAAGCCTCTGCTGATTCCTCTTCCTCCTCCCTCCAGGCTGAGTCCATGCTGCCACCTCTCTTGGGGACTCCACACAGAGACCACAGTCAGTCCCACAAGCACTCGGTCCACATGCTCACAGCCTGCAGGGGTTCCATCGGGTCACAGCTCGGGGTTCCCACGGCCCCCCTCAGCAGTGACCCCAGGAGCCTGGGCCACCAACTGACCTCCCCCAGCCCAAAGCCACACAGGCCAGAACAGACATCATTTTCTGGGAAAACGGGAGCAGCAACCTGAGACTGCAGAGAGACAGAAGAACTCGGGGAAGCATCAAGTCTGGAGTCTGAGGACCAGCCCTGACTCTGTGGGTCAGAACCCAGGACCCATGAGCAGCCACACTGGCTGAGGACATGGGCCACACCAGGCACTGAAGCCACCATCACAGCAAGGCCAGTAGTGTGCCATGCCCACCTGAGTGCCAGGCGGGCCCTGCAGAACACTCAGACCATGATCTGGCCTGAACTCCAACAGGGGGCCAAGGTGGACCCCAGTGGGGCATATGAGCAGGATGAGAACCCCCACGAGGGGCGGGACGTTGTCACCGCATCTAAGGGGGTGCCACACTCTGGTTATAACAAACTCTGGCGAGGGGCAGCCTGCTCTAAAAGCTAGCAGAGGGCATCCTGGGGGGTGCTGTGGACATGGGGGGGGTGGGACCCACGGTGGGACCCACCCACCCCTCCCTTCCTGCGGGAACATCTGAGGACAGTCTTCTGATGGTGGACCTCCACTCTCTGGGTCTCCCCAGCAGAAGAGTCTCCCCAGGAGGTGAGTCCTTGTTCTGGGCACCCCCCCAGCCAGGACACACTCCCTGTCCCTCAGCCCTCCAGACCCCGCGTCCCACGCGCCTTCCTTTCGTCTCCTTTCCTGGCAGCACCTGAACTCAGGGTCTGTGTGATTTATCTCCATTGCACATGGCAGCGTCGGGTCAGTGAGGATGGAGCCGAGAGGCTGCAGGGGACCCAGGGTGAGACGTTAGGACACAGCAGCCGTAACTCCGAGTCCCCTCCGGGGGACAGTCTCATCACCACCCCGAAGCCACAATCTCCTCCCATGTCCTCAAGGGCTGCTCAGCCAGGAAGAGCCTCAGCAGCTCTCACACCCCCAGGAATGACACAGGAATGACGTGCCACTTTGGTTCCCTTGGGAAGCACCGCCCGTTTAGTAAGGCACAGAGTGGGTGGGCCTCCCTGGGAGCTGCGCTGGGCAGACACTGGTGGACAGCCATTCTCTGGACACCTGGCTACTTGTTCTCAGAGCAGCTGGAGGTTAGAGGAACAGAGAGAGGCTGAGGGCACGTGGGCAGCAGCTCATGCCCTTGGCTTTGCAGCCCCCAAGGTCCCTGACCAGCTGTCGTCACCCGGTGCCTGCAGCTCCCAGCCCCACAGGGACCCTCACCGACCTCAACCCCTCCAGTTTCCAAGGCCTACCACAGGACGGGACCTGCCCTCCATCTCCCTGCCTCCCTCCTGTCTTCCATGCTGGCTTTCATGTTCCCAGGAGCCCCTCCCACCTCCTTTCTGAGGCCCTAACCCTCCTTCCTTCACAGTCCAGCCTGACTGGGCTTGGCCCTAGACTCTCGTCAGGAGGAGACTTTGGGGTTGATGATGAGGCTGAGTTTCCAGTCGTGGTCCCAGGGCCTCTGGAAGCCCCAGCGCCCTCAGCTGCCTCCCAAGTCATGCCTGGAAGAGCCTGAGCACAGTCTCTGGGCTCTGTTTCCCCTCTCCTCCAGTGAAGCAGGGTAAGTACCCCCTCCTGGGAATCCTCGTTGGAGGCTTGGTGGTGGCTGCTCAGATGTGCCGACCCAGCTGCTCTGAAAACAGACAGCACCGCCACAGCTGGACTCAGGCCTGCCCTGTGAGCCCTGCACGGACTGCAGGGCCTCACCCCTGCCCAGCCACAACCGGGGGCAGATTGTTTCTGAGCTACACCTGTGGCCACAGGCCCCACAGGCCAAGTGGAGCTCAACAGGGCAGAGAACCCCTTCTGCCCTCCTCCGTGTGAGCTGCTTGCTCCTCCATGGCCAGGAGTGGGGCATGCTGGCCTGTTGAGGGTTCCCTCCTCCACCATGGCTACACCACCCCTTGGGGACAGGGAGCATTGAAATCCCCAGGTGGGAAAGGGAGTGTGGAGCTGCATAGACCATGGAGGGTCTTGAGGACTTTGTGAGGAGGAGGACTCACGAGCCAGAGGGAGGCCCAGAGAGGCCACCACCCAGACTGCAGCCACAGTGTAATTCACCAGGACCTTGGACTGAACCCAACCACATGCCCAAGTGTGAAAGGCCCAGCCTTATCGTTAAGCCACCTGGCCTACTGGAAAATCTCTTCTGCGTTAATGCTGAGGAAAGACAAAACCAACTTGCTCCGGGAGCCGGGCCAGAGTCAAGCATACTGCCTGACCCACTCCGGCAGACAGCTGTGCTCACAAAGATGCAGGCGATCTGAGCTCCGCCCAGCCAGCCAAGACCCCTGGACCCACCAGGTAACAGTGAGACCTGCACCCCAGGTGAGAAGAGCAGGAAACCTGACTCCACCCAGCCTGGCTGCCCCACACCCAGCCCAGCCCTGAAAGCGAATCAGGACCCGGCCTCTGAGCAAAGGCTTGGATTGACTTTCCAGTGAATTCCCAGGTATTTGCACAGACATTGTGTGTACACAGGTTCCAGAAGCAGTGGTGGAGCCCGCTGGCCTCCAGGACTTGATCTCTTTGAGGAGGCAAGGAGCCCACAGGTGAGCGGGAAGCATACTTTCTTCTGGATGGGAGTGGGGTGGGGGCACCTGGATTCAGGCTCTGTGACCAGGACAGTGACATGGGGGTGGGAAGATCCAGGGATCCAGGGCGGGGGCCGACCAAGGTGACCTTGGGGCAGATAGATACATGTCACCCCCACCACCAACACCAGGCCCAGAGAGATGTGTGTGGCTGCTGTGAAACAAGCCCTGAAGAAGCAGACAGCCCACAAAAATGTCTTTGTCCCTGAAGGCAAAGTTCCAAAGTTGACTGGGGTTGGAAATACAGATTAAAAAGAGAAACTGTATCTGAAATCTACCAAGATTTAAAAAGCCATCACTTTATCTTTTCCCATTTTAATATGAGAACCACAGGTTTAACTCTGCAGATTCATGCTCGCTGGAATGTGAGGACAGGACTAAGTCTTGACTCTCCATCCTCGGTACCCCCTCTCCCCACTCATGTGTACACACAACCTGGGGGTCCTTCCTGTTCCAGAAAACTGCCCACATGTTCTAAAGACCCCTCTAGTACACAACTATCCTCGTGTATTGAAGCACAAGAATAACAGCCCCCTGTTTTTTCTCAGGAAACAAGAGAGAAAGAAAAAAATCAATCAACTACAATGTTTTATAGGCTTTGTGCAATTACAGTGGAATCTCGTGCAGAAGTCTCCAATTCGGGGCCTTTTGCTAAATTCTGCTTGGCGTGCAGGAAAATCATCCCTTATTTGTGAATTCTTTGTCATTTCACTTTCTATTTCTTCATACTCCACCTCCCACCTCCCCCTTAAAGTTATAAACTTCCTGCTTTCTTACAGGCAAAAGAGAAGACAAATACTACTTCATGAGCTTTTTAAAAGTCCCTTCTTTGTATATTCTTACCTTCTTTGCCAAAGATAAGGTGCCCAGAGGTGTGTGGGTTTATCACTGGGCTTTCTATCTTGTTCCACTGGTCTATATTTCTGTTTTTTTTTTAAACTGGTACCATACTGTCTTGATGACTATAGCTTTGTAGTATAGTTTGAATTCAGGAAGGCTGATTTCTCGACCTCCATCTTTCTTTCTCAAGATGGTTTTGCTCTTTGGGGTTTTTTGCGCTTCCATTATGTGAAAAATGCCGTTGGTGGTTTGCTAGAGATTGCACCGAATCTGTAGATAGCTTTGGGTAGAGGAAAGACAGCCTCTTCAAGGCACCACTCTTTAAGTGGTGCTGGGAAAACTGGAAAAATACATGTAAAAGGATGAAATTAGAACTCGTCCTAACCCTGGTGGCTCAGAGGATAAAGCATCTGCCTGCAGTGCAGGAGACCCAGGTTCGATCCCTGGGTTGGGAAGATCCCCTGAAGAAGGAAATGGCAACCCACTCCAGTATTCTTGCCTGGAGAATCCCATGGACAGAGGAGCCTGGTGGGCTACAGTCCATGGGGTTGCAAAGAGTTGGACACAACTGAGTAACTTCGCTTTCTTTCTTTCTTTCATTTAACAACATACATGAAAAGAAACTCAAAGTGGATTAAAGACCTAAATGTAAGGCCAGAAACTATGAAACTCTTAGAGGAAAACATAGGTAAAACACTCTTACATAAATTACAGCAGCATCCTTTTTGACTCTAGAGTAATGGAAATAAAAACAAAAATAAATAAATGGGACCTTTGCACAGTAAAGGAAACTATAAACAACATCAAAAGACAACCCTCAGAATTGGAGACAATAATTGAAAATGAAACAACTGTCATAGGGTTAGCCTTCAAGTAATGTAAGCAGCTCACGGAGCTCAATACCAGAAAGCAACCCAATCACAAAGTGGGGGAAACACCTAGGCATTTCTCCAAGAAGACACACAGATGGCCAACAGACACATGAAAAGGTGCTCAACATCACTCATCACTAGAGAAATGCAAAATCAAGACTAATGAGGTGTCACCTCACACAGGTCAGAATGGTCATCTACAAACAGTAAATGCTGGAAACAGTATGGAGAAAGGGGAACCCTCTTGCACTACTTGTGGGAATGTACACTGATACAGCCACTATGGAGAACAGTACGAGAGTGTACACGCACGCTCAGTCACTTCAGTCACGTTCGACTCTTCGCAGCGCTATGAACTGTAGCCCACCAGACTCTTCTGTCCATGAGATTTTCCTGGCAAGAATACTTGAGTGGGTTGCCATGCCCTCCTCCAGGGGATCTTCCCAATCCAGGGATCGAACCCACTTCTTCTGTGCCTCATGCACTGTAAGCAGATTCTTTACAACTTAGCCACCAAGGAAGCCCCATGGAGACCAGTATGGAGATTCCTTTAAAAACTAGGAATAAAACTACCATATGACCCAGCAATCCCACTGCTGGGCATATACCCTGAGAAAATCATAATTTAAAAAGACACATATACCCCCAATGCTCATTGCAACACTATTTATAATAGCTAGGACATGGAAGCAACCTAGATGTCCACTGATGAATGAATGGATAAAGCAGTTGTGGTACATACATACAATGGAATATTACTCGGGCATGAAAAGGAACACAGCTGAGTCAATTCTAGTGAGGTGAATGAACCTAGAGTCTGTTTTACAGAGTGAATTAAGTCAGAAGGAGAAAAAAAATTTTTCATATGTTAACACATATACATGGAATCTAGGAAAATGGTACTGATAAACCTATTTGCAGGACAGGAATAGGGACAGAGACACAGAGAATAGACTTTGGACACAGCAGGGAAAGAGAAGGTGAGATGAACGGAGAGAGTAGCCTGGAAGCATACAGTGCCATATGCAAAATAGGGAGCTAGTGGTAAGGTGCTGTATCACACAGAAAGCTGCACACAGCACCCCGTGACAGTCTGGAATGGAGGGAGGGGGCTACAGGGGGTAGTTCAGAGGGAGAGAACACGTATATACTTACGGCTGATTCAGGTTATTATATGGAAGAAGCCAACACAGTATTGTAACACAAATATCCTCCAATTAAGAATAAATTCTTTAAAAAGTCCCTCTCATGTGGAAAGTGTCTTCTCAACAAGGGTGCAGATCTGCGTGAGACCATCCTGCTTCAGCTGACCTGTGCCTCCCATGCCTACCCTGGGGAACGGCCTCCACGCTGGTATTCCACTTGGCCCAGACACTAGACCCACTGCTTTCAAAAGGTCTGCAGGCCACACCCAAGGTCATGAGGAAATTAAGGAACGAGCCACTGGGTGCTCTGACCTTGGGGGTTTGGGGGTCACCCACGAACCATGAGCCGTGAAGAAAGAGGAGCTCTGTTTGATGACACCGACTTCAGACACTTTCTCACCGGAGCCCTTCTGACCCTGGCATGTGGAGACCCAGCGTGGCTGTTCTGGGGTGGCTCTCCGTGTACTGGCCTGTGGGGGTACACAGGCTGGCTGTGGAGCAGTCAGGGGACTGCAGACTGGCATGTGTGCTTGGCCTGAGCTCATAACTGTGGGGACCGCAGTGTCCGAAATTTTAATATGATGATGTCAGTGGCCATCGTGGACCATGAGTCAGCCTATGGGGACAGAGGAGGTGGACATCACAGAGCCAGCTGACCTGGGTGAGTCTGTGGCCTGGTGAGGAGAGACAGTCTTAACAGAGCCACATGTGGACTCGTCCGTGTACATGTGTGATGTGTGTACACCTGTGCTTAAGTTCTTGTGTGATCTGTACACAACTTGTTAGTCGATGATTTGGTCATTCTCAACTGCATTCATAAATCTTCTTCAGGAGAGAAAGGCCCTCTTCAGGGCTTCAGCCCCACATGGTCAGGAATCTCTCTGGGGTGTCCTCACAGACAGCACAGAGCGAGAAGGTGTCTCTCCACCGGAAAGCCTGTGTTCTGAGGAGAGAAAAACCAGGAATGAGAAGAGAAGGAAGGAAAAGAAACACTGATCAGAGGAACAAGAGTTGAAAACCTCTAAGATTTGGCAAGAGACATAACCCTACAGGGGAGGCCCAGGCGGCTCAGTGGTAAAAAAAAAAAGAAATCTGCCTTCAGTGCAGGAGACGCAGGTTCAATTCCTGAGTCAGAAGATCCCCTGGAGAAGAAAGTAGCAACCCACTCCAGTATTCTTGCCTGGGAAATCCCACAGACAGAGGAGCCTGGTGGTCTACAGTCCATGGGGTTACAAAGAGTCAGACACGACTGAGTGACCAAACAACACCTAATAAACCTACAGATTCTGAAGATGAGCAAACCCAAACAGGACAAGCTTAAAACCCACAGCAAAACACCTCATGATTAAACTTCTGAGAGCTAAAGACACAGAAAAAAAAAAAAATCCTGATAACTGCCAGAGAAAAGCTGACATTCTCCTTTAGGGGGAAAATAGTTGGAATAATAGTGTATTTCTCATCCAACACCATGGAGGCTGGAAGGAAGGGGCCCGATATTTTACATGTTAAAAGGAAATAACCGTCAGTTCAGAATCCTATATAATTCAGAAATGTCCATTAAAAATAAAGGGGAAACCAAGACATCCTCAGATTAAGGAAAACCAAGAGAAGTAGACCTATCCTAAAATACTGACAGAAGGACGTTCCCTAAACAGAATGGAAATGATGAGAAAGAATTTGTGAACATCAGCACGAAAGGAAGGACACAGAAAGAAAAACAGAGTAAAGTTAATACACTTTTTTGTTGAAAAGACTGTCCTTTCTCTACTGAATGGTCTTGACACACTTGTCAAAATTCACTTGACCATATGTGCAGAGATCTGCTTCTGAGCTTTTTATTCTATTCCATTGGGCTATAGGTCTGTCCTTATGGGGATATCACGCTATTTTAATTACTATAGCACTGTAGTAAGTTGACGGAGAAGGCAATGGCACCCCACTCCACTACTCTTGCCTGGAAAATCCCATGGATGGAGGAGCCTGGTGGGCTGCAGTCCATGGGGTCGCGAAGAGTCAGACAGGACTGAGCGACTTCATTTTAACTTTCCGCTTTCATGCATTGGAGAAGGAAATGGCAACTCACTCCAGTGTTCTTGCCTGGAGAATCCCAGGGACAGGGGAGCCTGGTGGGCTGCCGTCTATGGGGTCGCACAGAGTCGGACACGACTGAAGTGACTTAACAGCAGTAGTAAGTTGAAATCAAGAAGTATGAGCCTCCACTTGCATTCTTTTTTAATGTGTTTTGGTTATTTGGGGACCCCTGAGATGCTACATGAATTTTAGAATGGGCTTTTCTAACGTTTTTAAAAATGTTATTGAAATGCTGATAGGTGTTGCATTGAATCCGTAGATCACTTTAGTTAGTATTGACATTTGAACAGTATTAAGCCTTTCAATCCATGAACATGAAATACTTTATTTATGTCTTCTTTACCAATGCTTTTGTTTCTCTTTTACCAGTGTTTTATAGTTTTCATTGTACAAGTCTCTCACCTCCTTGCTTAATTCCTAAGTAGTTTATTCTTTGGATGCTACTGTAAATAGAATTGCTGTCATTTCCTTTACAGATTGTTTCTTGCTTGTGTATAGAAATGTGAATGGTTTATGTGCTGACTTTGTATCTCACGACTTTGCTGAGTTTTTCTATTAGTTGTAATAGTCTTTTTGTGTAATCTTTAGGGTTTTCTACATATAAAATCATATCACCCACAAACAGATCATCGTACTTCTTCCTTTCCAGTATGGATTCCTTTCATCTCTTTTTCTTGCCTAATTGCTCTGGCTAGAACTTCCAGTACAAAAGCAGGCATCCTTGATTTGTTCCTGGTGTTAGAAGAAATGTTTTCAGGTTTTCACCATGGACAATTTTCACTGTGGGGTTTTCATACATGGCTTTTATTATATTGAGGTACTTTAATCTGTTCGTAGTGGGCGCTGAGTTTTGTCAAATGCTTTTTCTGCCTCAAATGTGTTGGATAATGAAGCTTTTACCTTCATTCATATGGAACAGTAAACATTGACCCATTTTTGTATGTTGAACCATTCAGTTCAGTTGCTCAGTCGTGTCTGACTCTTTGCGACCTCATGAACCGCAGCACGCCAGGCCTCCCTGTCCATCACCAACTCCCGGAGTTTACCCAAACTCATGTCCATTGAGCTGATGATGCCATCCAACCATCTCATCCTCTGTCGTCCCCTTCTCCTCCTGCCCTCAATCTTTCCCAACATCAGGTTCTTTTCAAATGAGTCAGCTCTTCACATCAGGTGGCCAAAATATTGGAGTTTCAGCTTCAACATCAGTCCTTCCAATGAACACTCAGGACTGATTTCCTTCAGGATGGACTGGTTGGATCTCCTTGCAGTCCAAGGGACTCTCAAGAATCTTCTCCAACACCACAGTTCAAAAGCATCAATTCTTCTGTGCTCAGCTTTCTTTATAGTCCAACTCTCACATCCATACACGACGACTGCAAAAACCATAGCCTTCATAGACGGACCTTTGTTGACAAAGTAATGTCCCTGCTTTTTAATATACTGTCTAGGTTGGTCATAACTTCCCTTCCAAGGAGTAAGTGTCTTTTAATTTCATGGCTGCAGTCACCATCTGCAATGATTTTGGAGCCCCAAAAAATAAAGTTGAGCCATTATTGCATTCTAAGAATATAACCCACTTGATTGTGATGCATGTTCCTTAGAGTGAAAGTGAAAGTCGCTCAGTCGTGTCTGACTGTCCATGGAATTCTCCAGACCAGAATACTGGAGTGGGTAGCCATTCCCTTCTCCAGGAGATCTTCCCAACTCAGGGATGGAACCCAGGTCTCCTGCATTGCAGGCAGATTCTTTACCAGCTGAGCCACCAGGGGAGCCCGCACGTCCCTCGTAACATGCTACAACCTTCTGTCAGTGCTTTGCTGAGAATGCTCCCATCGACAGTTACAGGGATATTGGTCTGTACTTTCTCTTCTCGCGGTGTCTTTGTCTGGCTTTGGTGCCAGCAGGCCTCACTGAATGAGTTAGGAAGTGTCCCCACCTCTTCAATATTTTTGAAAAGTTTAAGAAGGATTGAAAGTAGTTCTTTCAATATTCAGAATTCACCAGTGAAGTGGTCTAATTCAGAGTTTTCCTTTGTTGGAAGATATTTTATTACTGACTTAATTTCTTTACTGGTTACAGGTATATTCAGATTTTCTATTTCTTTGTGATTTAGTTTTGGCATGTTTTTGTGCTTATTGGAATTTGTCCATTTCATCTAGATTATTAATTTGTTGGTATATGACTATTCCTAGTACTTTCTTACAATTCTTATTTCTATAGAATCATTAGTAATGTCCCCACTCTCTTTTTTATTTTAATAATTTGAGTCTTCTCTCTTTTTTTTCTTAGTCCATGCACCTTAAAGTTTGTCAATTTTATCTTTTTAAAAAAGCAAATTTAGTTTTATTGCTTTTCTTTATTGTTTTCTTAATTTGTATTGTATTTACCTCTGCTCTAATCTTTATTACTTCTCACCTTCTGCTAGCTTTGGGTTTTGTTTGTTCTTCTTTTTCTAGTTGCTTGATTTGTAAATTTAGGCTATTTATTTGAGATCTGTTTTGCCTTTTAATACAAGCTTTCATGAGTACTACGTTCCTTGCATCCCATAAGTTTGTTATGTTGAGTTCTTGTTCTCATTTGTGTCTAAGTACTTTCTACTTCTCTTTTTATTTTATCTTTTGACGCACTGGATGTTTAAAAATGTGTTGTTTACTTTTGTGAATTTTTCAGTTTTTCCTTTGTTATTGATTTTTAATTTTATTCTATTGTGGTCAGAGAATATACTTTGTATGATATCTATCTTTCTAAATCTGTTAGGACTTAAACTGCAGCCTAACATACAGCCTACCCTGGAAACCGTCCATGTGCGCTTCAGAACGTGCTTCTTCTGTTTGTTGGGTAGCTTCTGTGTATGTCTGGTAGCTCTAGTTGGTTTATTGTGTTGCTTAAATTCCCTATTTCCTTACTTTCCTTCTATCTGGTTGTTCTATCCATTATTGTTAGTGGGATAGTAAACTTCCAAGTACTGTTGTGGAACTATTTCTCCTTCAATTCTGTCATTTTTTGCTTCATATATTTTTATTGCTTGTCATTAGGTACACAAATGTTTGTAGTTGTTATATCTTTTGCTATAGTAAACGTTTAATTAGTATATAATGTCCATCTTTGTCTCTTTTTTTAAGTCTATTTTGTCTGAGATTAGTAAGGTCACTCCTGCTCTATTTTTGTTGCCATTTGTATGGAATATCTTTGCCAATCCTTTACATTCAACTTGTCTGTGTCTTTGGCTTTCAAGTGAGTCTATTGTAGACAGCAAACCGTAGATCATGTGGGTTTATCTATCCTGCCAGTCTCTGTCTTTTCATTTTCCTTTCTTTAATCCATTGATTTTACAGTAATTACTGATCAGGAGGGACTTAGTTCTGTCGTATTATTTTTTTCTATATGCCTTATAGCTTTTTGTCCCTATTTCCTGTATTCCTGTCTTCTTTTGTGTTTAGTTTATCTTTTGTAATTAACATTTAAAATCCTTTCTGATTTCTTTTTGTGTATATGCTAGGGTTATTTTCTTCACGGCCACCACAAGGATTTCATTTAATAACCTAATGCTCTAATTTGACTTTGTGTCAGCTTAACTTCACTAACATACAAAAACTACTCCTTTACAGCCCCATCTCACCCATTTTTGTTGTTGATGTTGCAAAATTAGATCTTTATACATTGTGTGCCCCAAAACATAAAGCAATTGTTCTTTTAAAGGCACCAGACTCTTAAATTATGTAAAAAATAAGATTTGGAGTTACAGATGAAAGCCGTAGTAATGAAAGCTTTTACACTAATAGTTGGTTTTCTTTAGTCTTTGGTGTTAGTCTTTTGTATCAGGTAGAAAACAAAACAAGTGCGATTTTAGGCCATTGTTTCAATAATATTACTTTTTATAATTGCATATATATACACACACCTTTATTAGGGCTTCCGTGGTACGTCAGTTGGTAAAGAAACTGCCTTCAATGCAGGAGACCCCAATTCATTTCCTGAGTTGGGAAGATCCCCTGGAGAAGGGATAGGCTACCGACTGCAGTATTATTGGGCTTCCCTGCTGGCTCAGATGGTAAAGAATCTGCCTGCAGTGTGGGAAACCTGGATTCAATCCCTGGGTTGGGAATATCCTCTGGAGGAGGCCGTGGCAACCACTTCAGTATTCTTGCCTGGACAATCCCATGGACAGAGGAGCCTGGTGGGTTGTTGTCCACGGGATCACACAGAGTCAGACCTGACTGAGTGACTGAACACGGCACAGCACAACCTCTATTAAGGTCGTTACTTCTCTGTATGCTTTTGAGGTCTGGTCTATGTCCTTTGTGTCACTGTAGGACTCTCTGGAGCATTTCCCACACAGTGGGTCTGTGGCAACAAGCTCCATCGGCTTCTGTTTATCTGGGAATGTCTTAATTTCTCACTCACTCTTGAAGAACAGTTTTGCTAGAACATAGAATCTTGGTCAGCATGGTTTTTTCCTTTCAGCATTTTGAATGCATCTGCCCATCGTCTCTGGTCTTGAAAGCTTTGACGAGAAATGTGATGAGAATATCTGACTGGGGATCCTTTGTAAGTGTGGTGATTCACTTCTCTCGGCTGTTTTCTAGACTCTGTCTCTGGCTTTTGAAACTGACTATAACATGTCTCACTGTGGGTCTCTTTGAGTTCATCTTACTTGAAGTTCATTGAGCTTCTTGATGCTTTTGTTCTTGTCTTCCATCTAATTTGGGAGATCAGTCATTATTTCTTCAAATCTCTCTTTACCCCTTTCTTTCTCCCCCAAGTCCCTTAGAGCTGTTAGCTTTTTTTCAATCTTTTTTCTTTCAGTTCCTCAGACTCAGTCATTCCCATTGTCTATCTTCAAATTTGCTTATTCTTCCTTCCACCTGCTCAGATCTGGTGAATTTTTCATTTCAGTTATTGAACTTTCTAGTCCAGAATTTCTTTAGCAGTTCTCTTTAGATTTTCTCTTTATTGATCACTCTGTTTTTTAACACTTTGTTTTCTTGACTATATCCACATTTTTTTTAGTTCTTTGAGCATATTTAACAGTTGTTTCTTGACAGCAGTTGTTTGTCTAATACATCTGCCATTAGATCTTTATCAGGGACACTTTCTATTGAATTTCTCTTTTCTTTGAATGAGCCATACTTATTCTTTGTATGCCTTTTGGTTTCTTATTGAAAACTGGAGACTTGAATTTAATAGTGTGGAAGCTTTGGAAATCAGATTTTCCCCTTTCCCCAAAATTTGCTGGATTTTGTTACTATTCTTGTGGTTTTTGCTTCTCTGACTGTCATATGCTCTCCTTGATAAGAATCAGCCTGAGGCATAAACTTAATGTGCTTTCTTTTGTGTTTTCTGAACTTTCCCCTGGGCATGCATGGGCACTTCCTATTTTTCCGTGTATATGCAGTCAGTTTTTTTTTAATGTCCTAGTTTCTAAAGGGGGGCTAACAATGAGGATGTCAGAGGAAAAGGACATGCTCTTATCTTCTCCCGTGAGAACACTAAAATCTCAACTAGCTGCTGAACAACCATCAGCAGGAGAATGTTGGATCCCACCATAAAAGATACCCTTGTCCAAGGGCAAAGGTGAAGTCCCAACAAAATGGTAGGAGGGGTATAATTGAGTTTAGAACCAAACCTCAACAGCACCAGAGATGCTCAGAGGGTGCAAACAAAACCTTGTGCACACCAACAAGGTTTTCTATGATCCAACAGATGTATCCAACATTCACTGGGTTATAGGAAAAGCAAGAGAATTCCAGAAAAAGACCTACCTCTGCTTCATTGACTACACTAAAGCCTTTGACTGCATGGATCACAACAAACTGTGGAAAATTCTTCAAGAGATGGGAATATCAGACCACCTTACCTGCCTTCCTGACCTGTATGCAGGTCAAGAAGCAATATTTAGAACCAGACTTGAAACAATGGACTGGTTCCAAATTGGGAAAGGAGTACCTCAAGGCTGTATATTGTTACACTGCTTATTTAACTTCTATGCAGAGTACATCATGAGAAATGCTGGGCTGGATGAAGCACAAGCTGGAATCAAGATTGCCAGGAGAAATAGCAATAACCTCAGATATGCACATGACACCACCCTTATGGCAGAAAGCAAAGAGGAACTAAAGAGCCTCTTGATGAAAGTCAAAAAGGAGAATGAAAACGCTGGTTTGAAACTCGGCATTCAAAAAATTAAGATCATGTCAGCCAGTCCCATCACTTCATGGCAAATAAATGGGGAAACAATGGAAACAGTGAGAGACTTTATTTTCTTGGGCTCCAAAATCACTGCAGATGGTGACTGCAGCAGAAATTAAAAGATGCTTGCTCCTTGGAAGAAAAGCTATGACAAATCTAGACAGCATAGTAAAAAGCAGATACATTACTTTGCCAACAAAGGTCTGTCTAGTCAAGGCTATGGTTTTTTCAGTGGTCATGTATGGATGTGAGAGTTAGACTGTAAAGAAAGCTGAGGCCAAAGAATTGATGCTTTTGAACTGTGGTGTTGGAGAAGACTCTTGAGTCTGCAAGGAGATAAAACATTTATGATTTTCTTTAAGATTGACTGGTTTAATATCCTTGCAGTCCAAGGGACTCTCAAGAGTCTCCTCCAACACCACAGTTCAGAAGCATCAATTCTTTGGCCTCAGCTTTCTTCACAGTCCAACTCTCACATCCACACATGACCACTGGAAGGACCACAGCCCTGACTATGTGGACCTTTGTCAGCAAAGTGACGTCGTTGCTTTCTAACACACTGACTAGGTTTGTCGTAGCTCTCTTGCCAGGAAGCTATCGTTTTCTAATTTCATGGCTGCAGGCACCATCCACAGTGATTTTAGAGTCCAAGAAGAGGAAATCTGTCACTGCTTCCTCTTTTTACCTTCTATTTGTCATGAAGTGATGGAACCAGTAGCTGTGATCTTAGTTTTTAATATTGAGTTTTAAGCTGGCTTACTCACTCTCCTCCTTTACTCTCATCAAGAGGCTCTTTAGACCAGACTTCCCATCAGCCATAATAAATGTGAACAGGTAATGGAGTAACATCTGAACATGATTAGGGAAATATCTGTCAGCTGAGAGATTTATACCGCTCCCTTAAGAATCAGGGCCAAATAAAGACAGCTTACACCTTCAAAGACAAGGAACTGAGCAACCATGATCCTCACTAAACAGAAGCTAAAGGCGTTCTTCAGCCAAATGGCAACTACACTCAGAATGCACAGGACCGAAGAAACAGCGAAATGCAGGAGATTCATTTCTAAGTCACTTATTTAAGTTTTTTAAAAGTATCTTATAAAATAGGTTTTTTTTCTTCCAAAAAAAGACATAAATACATAGGCAATAATAACAATTTAGAAGGAGAGGCCAGTGATAATTTGCTGTTGTTGTTGCTTTGGCGACTAAGTCGTGTCTGCCTCTTCACCCCCAGGCTCCTCTGTCCATGGGATTTCCCAGGCGAGAGTACTGGATTGTGTTGCCATTTCCTTCTCCAGGGGATGTTCCCAACCCAGGGATCAAACCCGAATCCCTGTGTCTCCTGCGTTGGCAGCAGGTTCTTTACCACTGCACCACCAGGGAAACCCCTGGTGATCATTACAACTTGTTATTTGGAAGAAAAGGAGAGAAATACTGAATAGTTTTCTATAAATACATTCATCAGAAAGACAGAGACTGAAAGGGACTAGTTAATGTTTTTGATTCAGGAAGACAGAGAATAGAGAAAACCCAAAGAAAGTAGAAAGAAGGAAATGTTAAAGAACATAAAGAAACTGATTAAAAATAAGTGATTGGTAAGAAAAGACATTAAGTTATTCTTTGTAGAAGCACAGATGAGACCCTAGCAAGACTAGGTGAAGATAAAGACACAGATTACATATTTAGAATGAAAAATGGAGGATGATTACAATACAGAGGACACTTTCCAAATTGCAAAGGAACTCTATGAACAACTGAGTATTAATAAATTTTAAAACCTCTATAGAATTCACAGTAATTTTAGCAATGTAGATTGTCAAAATTAAACCAAGACGAACTCAAAAACTAAATGAACCTATAGTCATTATAAATAAAAATGCATTCAAAAATCTATCTTTGTCAGAAGTTTCCAAGCCGCTTATCATTCCTGTGTTTACAACTGGAAAATGTGATAAATAAAAGGAAGCTAGAGTCCCTTGGACTGCAAGGAGAACCAACCAGTCCATTCTGAAGGAGATCAGCCCTGGGTGTTCTTTGGAAGGAATGATGCTAAAGCTGAAACTCCAGTACTTTGGCCACCTCACGAGAAGAGTTGACTCATCGGAAAAGACTCTGATGCTGGGAGGGATTGGGGGCAGGAGGAGAAGGGGACGGCAGAGGATGAGATGGCTGGATGGCATCACTGACTCGATGGACGTGAGTCTGGGTCAACTCTGGGAGTTGGTGATGGACAGGGAGGCCTGGCGTGCTGGGATTCATGGGGTCGCAAAGAGTCGGACACGACTGAGCGACTGAACTGAACTAAAAGTAGGCACCATTGTCTTCCTGTAAGTTCCACGACCCACAGCACATGAGCCACGAGCCTTGGGGGCCCTGCCTGACGCCCCATGAAGACTGATTCCAAAGGTTCCATCTGACGTGGTTGGTCTGAACACTTGACAGGATCCTTGTGCTCTCAACCTTCACACTTCCCAGGGCCCAAGTCACACGGGCTGCGCGCAGTGCTCAGCACCCGGCTGTGTTTCTGCAGACTTGGAGAGAGCCTCAGTTGGGTTTGCTGCCTCGTTGGTAGTGGCTCCGTCTTCCTGGCATGCAGAGGCCAGCTCCCAGGGGATGGTCTGGGGCTCAGAGAAAGTCCTGCGGCAGCAGGCTAGAACCCAGGACTTGCTCAGTCTGCTGTGGAGCCGCAGGCACATGGCCACACAGAACCAGCATGTCGCTGAACACACATCCAACAGCTGGGAATGTCCTTTCAAGGGCTTTTGAACTGGCTTCCTGGTGCACTGGATGCCAACATCATGCCCAGCAAACATGGCCTCCAAGAAAGATGGTGATGCTGCCAACAAAAGATGGAACACCCCGAGACCCGGTTCACAAGGAGCCATGCAACACCCAAGGGTGCTGCTCTGCAGGGAGTGCAAGCCTGGCTGTCGCCCTCTGGAAGCCCCCAGGGAGTGGCCCACAGCCTGGGGTTTGTGCTGAGCCCTCGTAAAGCCCAGGGCAGCAGTCTCCTCCTCCTCCTCCTTTCTGGGATCCACCCAGACCACTCTGCCACCCTGATCTTCAGCCAGGTCTCCCGCTCAACTCAGCCTGCCCTCTTCCAACGTGCGGACGGCTGAGACGCCTGGTGTGGGGAGGCCGAGTCACCTCCCAGAGCGCCCTTCCTCTCCTCACAGCTGGTCTCGACAGTCTCTCTCCCCAGCCCCGTCAAAGCTCCCTGGACCTGTGTGTGGCTTCCTTCACCAGCGTCACTCAAGAATACAATACAGCCTTCCTGGGTCTCCCCCTGCAGACCCTGGAAGCATGGCCCCTGAAGCCAGGAGACCCCCACTCAGAAGAGCCCCCACCTGCGAGCAGACATCCTCAAACAGAATAGGCAAAACCATCCTTCAAACAAGATTTAAACTAAAAAGAGAAATCAGGGAGATGGTTTAAACTATGACTCTTTCCACCAGCTTAGGGCATTAATTAGAGGCAAGACACAATCAACTTTAACTTCTACTTGGCTCAGCTGTGCAGACTGGCATCGTCCAAGATGGTCACCACTAACCTATATGAGTGTTTACATTTGAACTCATTAAAATTAAATTAGATCTTAGAAATCAGTTCTCACCCTCACCAGCCACATTTCAAGGGCTCTGTGCCACAAGCAGCCAGTGGCTACTGCACTGGGCAGTCTAGAAACTCCCACTGGACAGTCTAGAAATGCCCACTGGACAGTCTAGAAACACCCACTGGACAGTCTAGAAACGCCCCCTGGACAGTCGGCCACAGCCGTGAGTATGGAGAACATAGCCTTGAGAGTCAATGTCTCCTTATCCCCTCACACACGCAGGCACACATGCCCACACACGCGTACAGAGCTCTAACCTCTCACACCACCTCTTTGGAAACGTGTATGCATTCATATTGTTCCACGAAACGTGAATCCCGTGAGCCAGTGTGCAGTCGCTCTAACCTGGTGGCCCTAGGCCAGCTCCTCCCTCCCTCCCCACCAGGAAGGGGTATTCTCGAGGTGGGGTGGCGAGAGCATGGAGGAGACCATGAGACCAGGCACGTGAGAGGACCACAGGCAGACTCGCCTTCAGTAATGGCAGGAGGCAGCCCCGTCCGCGTTTACTACAGATTCAGGGACAACCAACACAAAGGACACTCTATGATGATGGGCCACACTCTTGGCTACAGTCTTTGCATTTAAAGCTGTCCCTTAGCACCAACCAAGTGGCAAGAAAATGAACTATTTAACTCTCGTTTTTAAAGATTTACTTCTGGCACAGTGGTTAGATTTCACCACTCACAAAACCCAACTGCTAAATGCTTCCTGGTGTCCCACAAAGCAGAAGTGAAGATGCAGAGGAATTAGCCCTAACCACACGTAAGTCTCCATGTGTGAGCAGGTATCTGAGCAGGTGTGTGAGCAGATGTGTATGACCAGATGTGTGAGTGCCTGTGTGTGAGCACCTGTGTGTGAGCATGTGTGTGTGAGCATGTGTGTGAGTAGGTGTGTAAGTACATGTCTATGAGCACCTGTGTGTGAGCAGGTATGTGAGCACGTGTGTGTAAGCATCTTTATGTGAGCCCTGTGTGTGAGCAGGTGTGTGAGCACAGGTGTGTGAGCAGGTGTGTAAGTGCCTGTGTGTGAGCACGTGTGTGAGCACGTGTGTTTGAGCAGGTGTGTGAGTACATGTGTGTGAGCCTCTGTATGTGAGCCCTGTGTGTGAGCACATGGGTGTGAGTATGTGTGTATGTGTCTATAAGTACCTGTGTGTGAGCATCTGTGTGTGAGCCCTGTGTGTGAGCAGGTGTATAAGCACCTGTGCGTGAGCATCTGTGTGTGAGCATGTGTGTGTGAACATGTGTGTGAGCACTGGGGGGGGGCGGTGCATGCGCTCTGTCTACCTGGAGACCTAAGTGTGCCGGGTGGGTCCTCTTCCTCCCCGTCTGCTGACTGCAGACTTCCTCTCTCACCTGGGGGCATGGGTCTGTCCCTGTGAACAGTGTTCCTGCCATGGTCCCTGCGAGAGTGGCCGGGGCCAGAGCCAGGAGTGGTTGAAGGGCTGCTGTGACGCTGCCCGCCTGGGCCTCCGTGACTGGCTAACGGCCCCTGCTGTGGGGTTGTTGATTTTGGAGATAAGCTGAAGGGAGGGCAGGGCTTCTCGTCCTGCCTTCCTGCTCCCAGGTCGGAAGGAGAACCACCTCTCCCCACCCTGGGACTGAGGGAGCCCCGAGCCGAGCAGCTTCACTGGGCACAGGGCCAGGAGCAGAGGGCAGGCTGCCTGCAGGGCACCGAGGCCCCAGGAAGGTGCTGCCCAGCTCAGGAGGCCGCGGGCCCCGGCGGAGGTCTGTGGGACCTGCTCCATGGAGGGGACCGCGTACCACGTGGCACACAGCACAGCCCAGAAGGGCCGCAGGCCCTGGTGGAGAAGGCCCGTGGGATCTGCTCTGTGGCGGGGACCACATGTCACGCAGCGCACAGCACAGCTCGGGAGGCTGCAGGGACTGGGAGCCGAGAAGATGCTCGTCGCTGTGGGGACCTCCAAGGCACACACACACCTGGGAGCTTTAAATATCAACCAGAAGAAGTCCCTGCCTGCGTACTGGTATTGTGTGTGGCCAGCTCCTCTGCTAGTGGGACAGGCTGGCAAGTCCCCTCTTGGGACTAGTAGCTGTTCTGGGAGAACTTAGGAATCGGGGTTGGACTCAGGCATCCTATTCCCGAGTGTTCCCTTGGTTTCCTCCGGGGTCAGGAGGCCAGCGTTCTCGACCACATATTTTCAGGTCGACATGACAGAGGTGGCTCCCAACAGCCTCCCCAGACCCCTTCTCCAGTTCCCCCTACTGGTCTGCCTTTCTCATGCTGGGGCGGGCAGGCTCAGCTCCCCTGTGCGTGCCCTTCCCCAGGAGATGTCTGCTCCACACGTCGGTCCCTGGTGGCAGGTCTGGTCCTCGTTTCTTTAATAAGAGCTCGGCTGTTACCACATCAGAACCAAGCAGATCACTTCTTCCAGAAAATCTCGGGCCACAGTGAAGACAAAGCAAAATAAACCCATAGCTGAGCTCCACCCAAGAGACATATCGTCCCCCATCTGGTCTCCTTTGGCTTTTGTTCACGGTAGGAATGTGGAAACGTTGAAAATCGGTCTCTCCCCTAGAGACAGGAGCTTTTATTAATGTTTGGGAAATGTTGAGGCTGAGAATGGGGCCAGGAGTAGCAACCTGACCCCTCACAGCGTCAGACCCCCGGGGGCGGGCAAGGCCGGTCCCTGGGACAGTGGGGAAGAGGCTGGGCCCTTGACTTGACCCCTCACAGCATCAGACCCCGGGGCAGGCAAGGCCGGTCCCTGGGACAGTGGGGAAGAGGCTGGGCCCTTGCACACCAGTGGGGTTGCGAGTGTGGACAGCCTGGACTCTGGGAGAGAGTCTTGACTGAGTGCCCACGGAGATGCCAGGTCAGTCAGCTGGGGAATCCTGCCTGAGAGCTGGCCCCCATGACAAAGCCCGCAGCTTCCTGACCTTGGGTTTGACCACCCAGCAGGTCTGCGTTAGCGCCTAAGGGCAGATGGGCACCTGAGCAGGAAAATGTGCCATCTGCTTGCCGAGGCCACGGAGGGGTCCAGGGCACCCAGTGTGTGAGGAACAGAGACGTCCAGTCTGCAGACACAGAGCAGGGCTGCGTCCTCCCAGTCGCTGCTCCGGTCCCCGCCCTGCCTTCCCTTTGCTTCAGGTTTATAATTATCTCACTCCACCAGGAGGCTCGGTGCTAGGGAAAGAGATTTTAACTGGGACGTCTTCGCTCTGGCGAAATCCTGAAGCCTGTGATTTAGGGAGGGAGTTCACGGTGTGATGTTGGCTTGGCCTCCGGGTCCCTGAGGACCACACTCAGGTTCTAGAGTCGACCGTCTGAGTTCCAGTCCCCGGCCTGCTGCAGGCCAGCTGGGTGCCTGAGAGATCTACTCAGACATTCACGCCTTGGCTGCCCCTTGGGCCGGGTGGGCTGGCAGCTCCTTATGCCTGGGGTCGCTGTGAAGATGCCACGAGCGCTCTCAGCATGGCCTGGGGCAGCATGTGCGGTCCCGCCGGGCGCCCACAGAATTTCCGTCCCCCAAAACGAGACGCTGCGCGGCCCCACCTCTCAGAGCCTCCATGGGAGGCGTGTGCGCGTGGGGGGCGCCTGGGCTGAGGGAGGCTCAGGGAAGGCGGCCCATGGGGGGCCTCCTCACAGCACCCTCCACCCTGGAGCAGCGTCACCTAACCCACCTGGAGAGCTGCCTGGGGCGACGTGGGGCACTGCAAGCCCAGGCCTGTTGTTTCAGCTCCAGAGTTTTGTGGTGGGACCGCTGGGGCCTGGCAACCCCAACGGGCACGCAGCTCGGGTATGAGTGTTGGGCAGCATCATGCCAGCTGCTGCTCCAGCCGTGGCATGCGTGGGTTTTCTGCTTCCCTCTCAGACGGAGCAAGCTGGAAACACCACAATTTGCAGGCACACAACTAGAGGTAACTAGAGGTTCCTGCAGCAGAGTGACAGCGGCCCCCGGGTTGCTGGGACGGTCAGTCCTGGACACTGGACGGCGCGTTCTAGAGACAGGCAGCTCAGCCCAGGCGGAGGGCGCTCAGTGAGGTGCTGGGGACAGGGTTCACAGACGGGGGTGCCTCCCCTTCCAGACGACGGTCGCAGGCTGTGGGGCTTCTGACGGGGCTACCATTTTAAAATCAGTGTGAAAGCTACTTTACAAGGCTGAGCACACAGACCCCAGCTCTCTAGGTCACAGTTCACCTCTGTCCCCAGCCCGCGTTAGCCAGGACATCCGACCTCAAACAGGTCAGCGTCCTCAGCGCCGCTGCTACTGGGGCCTGCGCTTGGCACCTCTGACGGCTCGGCTCCCTGCTGGGAAGGGCCCGACCAAGAGCTCGTGACTGAAGGAGCGGTGAGCTTGGTGCATCAGCGCTCATGCTGAAGGCCGAGGTGAGCCCCTGCCCGGCGCCCTGGCCCGGCAGCCCACCCCCGCCACGCCTGCACGGGATCCTCTCTGCACCCAACGGTCAAGCATTGGTTCGGTCCCAGCTCCTCCCCGCCCCCACCGGCGCCGCAAAGCGCTCCTTCCTGTCCTTCACCCTCCAAGTGAGGACCAAATCACACACGTGACACTTAGGATGCACGTCCCTGCTCCTACCCCAGCCCATCCACACGCCGCCTCCACAGTCCCTGCGGGCGTCCTCCCTGCCCAGCTGTGCTCAGCCCCTCCTGCCTGGCCAGGCCTTCCCTTCCCTAGTGCCAGCCTCACTTGCGCGGGAAAGCATTCGCTGGCCCCCTGGCAGGTCGCCGTGCCATGAGCTTCTCTTCTGGAGTGTTTCCCACGTTTACATTGCGTGTTCTCAAGTGGTTATTTGACAGCCTCTCCCAGTGAATGCGACCGCCCTTCAGGGGAGGCCGCATCTGGGTGTGCTGCCCATGGCACCCGGCAGTGTCGGGGTGCAGGTGCTTCACAAACACTTGCAGGTGAAGGCCTGCAGCCCTGGGGGTGCAGGGAGCGGTGGCTCTGTGGCGGGAGGAAGCTGCTCTTGGCTCTAGGTGGTTGGGTCTGCAGCAGGGCGGGTGAGATGCCCTCGACGCAGCACGAGCTCAAGAAAGAGGCACAACTGTGACGCCCCTGGGGCGCCACCGTGGAGGCCTCCGTGGCCTCCCAAGGGGGAGGCTGGTGACACAGCATGAGAGGGAGGGGCGGGCAGGTATGGACAGGCTATGCCTCCATTTAGGATGACACAGCAGCCCAGCCCAGCGGGCTGAACGGCTGGAACCCAGGGAGACCAAAGGGGCATCATGGAGGCAGGAGACAGCCAGGCCGTTTGGCGTCGGAAACCCAGGACCCGGGAGGGGAGGAGCCTGGGCGGGGCTCCAGGCTGCGGTTATTTGTTTCAGAAATAGAGCCCTCAGTGTAATACTCTGGGTAATAATCTGCTCCTCACTTGTAGGCCTTCTCCACAGGTTTTCAGAAAACGGTAGTTTTGAGAATCGTAGCATTTGCAGCTCTGGCAGGTCAGGAGCAGAAGGGAGTCCGGTGGTGGCAGCAGGGCTCCTGTCGGGAGGCGCTGCTCCCGGCGCTCCCCATCTCAGCCTGCGGAGCAGCCAGGCAGGTTCGGTGCTGCGGGCTCACCAGGCCGCCCAGCCCGGGCCCTGTGGACAGAGGCCCCTGACCAGCAGCAGGGACGGTGGGGGCGTGGACGCAATGCCTGGGGTGCCTCTGAAACTGGTCCCCCAAATGCTCTGCACCCCTCTAGCTCTGAGCTTGGCAGGCAGGGGCCCTGACGGCCCAGGAGAGGGGCAGAGGCTCTGGGAGCCTCCCCTGTCTGCACCTCAGCACAGACTCATGTGGGAGGGGCTGCCGTGGGCTTCGGGTCCCGGGGTTCAGGACCCCCAGGGGCCGGTACCACCGGTACAGGGGGGCTGGAACCTGGGGTCTTCGTCCTGGGGCCACGCTGTCCCCCCGCTCAGCCCAGCCACCAGCCTGCACCCCACCTGGCCAGACCTCCCTGCGGAATCCCTCCTGACTGTGGGCCCCCGATTAAAACGGAGTGATGTCCTGGGGCAGAGACGGTGCCTGACGGTGCCGTGCTGGGTCCTCCAGGGCCCAGCAGTCTGCCTGCATCCTTGCCCGCCCTTCACAGAGGTGGCCCTTACCAGGAAATGCCAGGGGACACTTGTCACACTGTCACCATCTCAGCCCGCCCTGTGCCCAAAGAGGGTGGCCCACCTGGACCAGGTGGACAAAGGCCCCTGTCCCAGGTGGGCTCACGGCCTGCCCCAGGCTTGGGCCGGCACTCGGGTGCTGCTGCCCGCATCTCCGGGCGAGGCCCTGGGGGGGAGGGCTGCAGACTCGGCGGGGTCAGGCTCCCCACCTGCCACGCACTCCTCGAGGACAGGGCAGAGCCTAGAACCCACAGCCCATGGAGGGACCTGGGCAAGAGGGTCAGGTGGGCTTCAAGAGAGGAAAGCACTGCACCGTGGTCTCAGCCACGAGCCTTTGCTGACGCCGTGGCGCCTGGCAGCCCCTCCATGCCCAGGGAGGGCCGCGTCTGCAGGCAGCGCAGGGGGCGGCAGCGTGGTCCACCCTTCCTCCCAGGACAATCGCAGTTGCCCTGTGGGGTGTGAGCCTTGGGGACCGCAGAGCCTCCTGGCCCCAGGTCCGGGCCGCCTGCCAGATGCCCCCACTCAGGAAGGGTGTCCAAGCCCCGGGGCCCCGACAGCCACCCGGCTCGAGGATGGGTCACTGTGCTGGCTGCCCCACCCTCTGGGCGCTGGGCGGGGGTTGGCACCAGCTGCCCCTGCCTCTGGGCCAGGTCCAGCCTGCCTCAGAGCCCGCCTGCTGCCCTCTGCCCTGCATTCCTGGCCTCACCTGCAGCCCCAAATTCCTGCCGCGCTGGAGGCAGGATGTTCCCTCAAAGGTACACAGCTCAGGAATTCACCCTCTCACCTGGCCTGTCGCGGCCTGAGCCCTCAGCCCTCAGGGCTCACACAAGTCGCATCTGCTCCCAGAGGAGGCGGCGATTCAGGGCAGGGGGGTTCCTGGACGGCACACCCCACATGCGGGAGGTCAAGGGCAGCCCTCTTTGGACGTCAGACAAGGGGCAACAAGGTTCCTGCACATCAGGCTCCCGAGGGCAGGTGGCCCCTGGTGCTGGGAGAGACACAGACATTGTTCTGGCAGTGGGGGACTTTTTGGGTGTCTGGAACTCTTCTCCTCCAGGTGTTTGAGCCCAGAGCCTGAGGAATGCCAGCGGCCACAGGAATGTTATCTGTTGGGAGGGGCTCAAGATTCCATGAAGCAACCAAGCCAAGCAAAGACAGAGCCTCCAAAATCAACACGTCCGGAAAGAAGCAGCAGCTGGAAAGGGAAGGTATGGTGAGCAGGCCCTCAGACACGGGCCGCACCTGCCCTCCAGGCGCACGGACATGCTCGCCCGGTTCACACCGCACTCGCTCTTGGTGGGAGGCCAAGGGCCCTGGAGCCAGGATGCGCCAGGGCATGGCCCGCCGTGCCCTCCCCTCCCTGCGTGCTGCGCTCGCCCACGGAAGGCGCCACTGAGGTTAAGTGGGTCTTGCACCCACCGTTTCGTCTCCTTAATGAAAGGACTTCATAAACAGTTTTTGTTTACAGTCTCTTACCAATTTTTTTACAGATAGAAGGTGGGTCTCTAGAGCTGTCCCAGGTCGGATTCCACCCAACTAGTCACCATTTCCCAGAAAGTCAGGCCCAGGTCCCACCGCATCAACACCCCAGGGTGGCCCTCATCAAACCCCTGTTAGAAATGCAGGATTTTTAGGACCGTCAGGGTCAGCATGTGACGAAACAAGCGTTGCCGGCCTGTCCCGTTGCAGCCGGGCCACCTCGAGCCCCTTGACCAGCCTCCCGTCTCTTTGCTTCCCCCAATCTCACCCCACCCCCACCCGGAGCCCCCAGGGTGTTGTCAGAGCAGCGGCCAGCGCCCACTGACGCCTAATGCCGGCAGGGTGAGTCACGATGGGGGAGATCAAATTCCGCTCGGTCTCATAAGCCTTCCTTCCAAACCCTGAGCAAGCTCACACCTGCCCTGCGCGGGGCCCCGCACAGCCCTGACCCGGCAGGCGTCGGGCGTTGCAGGGCAGCCCTCGTGTAGGGCACCAGCCCAGGGCTTGAAAGAGCTTCTCCAAGGGGCACCCGCACTTCCCACAACTCTTGTCACGACACGAAACGTGTCTGCAATCTTTAATCAGTACAGATAAAAATACAGATAAGTCTAAGACGTGTTTGGTACAGTCACGAAAGACAAAGTTACCACGTTCAGCACCTGGGCCCTGGGGTTTCCGGGGCCTGATCCCTGTGTCTTAGCGCTGACCACGGGGCCAAGCGCTGGGCCTCACACTGCTTTCGTCGGTCAGCATACAGTTTGCTTTTCAAGAATATGCCCAAAGGGGGCCTCAGTCTCTCTCAGCTTGTAAAGGACCCCTCTCCACAGGGCCTCAGCCCAGGTCAGCCTCACAGCCGCAGACCCTTCACTGCCTCCTGCTTGGTGGTCCCACGCACGGCTTAGGTGCGACAGGAATGGGTCCCGATCTGCAGTCATCAACGGTTCTCATCTCCAGGATGGTCCTGGGTTTAGTACTAAAGTCCAGTGTCCCGGGAAGAGCCACGGACCCTTTGTCTTAAGTCAGGCAGATTTTGCACCAAAACCTTTTTTGAAAATTCAAGTGGAACTTTTAGTGAGGGGGTGGTGGAAGGAGCTGGGGATGTGCTCTGGATTTTCGGTGAGAAGGTGGCAGGAGGACCAGGATCGAGAAGCTTTTCTGCAGAAGCTCTGCAGCTCCTCCCTCTTCCTCAAGAAGGGCGGTAGTTTTTGCTGCCATTCAGCATGGCTTATATTCACTAGGGAGAAAGCCCAGGATCCAACAGATTTTCCTTCTCAGATTCCTCTGATGTGACCAGCAGGGGAATCACATGGGCTTTCACAGCTGAGCAGCAGGTCACGGGCCAGGCCGCCTGCTCATGCATAAACATCACCGCTAATTGCCTCTTTGTTACCCTAGGCTCTCCTCCAGGGCTGCGGCCGCTGGGTCTGGCCCACTCTCCTGCGGGGGAGAGCCCTGCAAGGCGGCACAGGGTCTGCCTCTTCTCAGCCCTTCCTGGGGCTGGCCTGCACCCCAGGCCCCTGGCAGGGCCTCATGGTCCGGCAGCAGCACATGGGGTGGGAGATGCCAAGGGTGCCATGTGGCTTCCGTGCCAGCCTGGTCCCCGGAGGGGGCTCCTGGAACCTCAGCCACGCCTGAGGCCACACGAGGGAGCCTGGACACGGCACTGGTGGGTGAGCTGCTTCTGCTCAGGTCAGGAGCTGGGCCTGGGGCAGAGCTCCCAGGGAGAGTGGGTCACAAATTCATTCCTACGTCTGCCCTGGCCTTGAACAGAGGGGGCATGGAAAGGCCTGTAGAAACATGTCTTTGAGCACACGCGTACACACGTGTGCCGCCCTCACACGCAGTGTCGATCATCCCAAGAGGCATGCAAACAGGCAGGTGAGTTCAGGGCCACCGAGCAGCATTGCCCAAGGAGGCCCAGAGCCAGGAAACCTGTGCCAAGAGGAGAGAAGAAGAAGGACAGACATCCGAGGAGGCGGCCAGACAGACCACAGACGGGAGCGGCGGGCCCACAGCAGCACTGCCCTGACGCTCGGCCTGGGGGGCCCACAATGAGGCTCCCTCTTCTCCCGGCTTGTTCTCTTATTTGTTTCCAACATACTGAAGTCATGCATTGGCCAAGAGTTCTGGGCCAAAGTCGCCACACATGTGAGTGGAAAGAGCTAAGCTGCTGAGGGAACCACAGGGCCTGAGCTGGTCAGGCTCCCACAGGAACACACCTGGCCTTACCTGACCACCCTCTTCTCTGTCCAGGAGACCTCGCACTTGGACCTGACCTGTCCCCCGGTCCCCAAGAGCCCCCGCCAGGAGCACGTTGGCCTTGAGCACTGCCTCCCTGCACACCTTGGTGCCACCACCTTGCTGCAGAATCTGACGGCGCGCCAGCTGTGCAGCACAGACAGAAAGGTCATGAGACCACCCCTCCCTGTGGGGAAAGCGCCCCCACCCAAGAGGCACAACGGAGTTCTTAACACACACGCACCGACTGCCGGGCTTTTCTGGAGGAAAAGTAAGTAAAATGCCTAGTCAAGGAGCGCTGCTGAAGCAGAGGAGAAACTGCAGCAACCCCCTCCTCCTGGTGCTGGGTTCTCACCTGGTGCCGCCCCCACAGCTGTGATGTCACAACACAAAGTGCAGAGGAGGGCAGTGAGCTCTGCCCAGAAGGCCCTTAGTGCCCACCACTGAGACGTGAGGAGGCCATGTGCTTCCCTGGGCGTCTGATGACTCACTTGGAAGGAAGGCTGGTCAGGGTGAGCGAGTTTGGTTGTTAGGTAAACGCTTTGGAAATTGTTCCTTTTTATAAGCGTTGGTGTGTATGTGTGTGTATGCATGGGTGCGTGTCTATGTGTGCATGTGTGTGCATGGGTGCGTGTGTGGATGTGTGTGTGCATGTCTGTGTATACATGTGTATGTGTGCATGTGTGCATGTGTATCTGTGTGTGCATGTGTGTACATGCATGCCTGTCTGTGTGTGCATGTGTGTGCATGTGTATGCATGCATGTGTACATGTATCTGTACGTGTGTGTATGAGTGCGTGTCTATATGTGCATGTGTATGTATCTCTGTGTATGCGTGTGTGCATTGTGCAGGTCTATGTATGTGTGTATGTATCTGTGTATGTGTATTGCATGTGTGTATGTGTGTGAGCATGTGTGTATCTGTGTGTGCATGTCTATGTATGTATAATTGTATGCATATGTGTATATATCTGTATGTGTGTGTGTGTGGTGTGTGAGTATCTGTGTATTACCTCTGTGTATGTGTGTGTGCATCTCTGTGTATGCATGTGTGTATCTGTGTGTATGTTGTGTGTGTGTGTCTATGTGTGAGTGCACTTATATGCACATGCATGTGTGTGTCTGTGTGTGCGTAGCTGTGCATGCATGTGTGTATATATCTGTATGTGTGTATCTGTGTGTGTATCTGTGTGTGTTGTGTGTATTATCTGTGTGTGTGCATGTTTGTGTGTGTGTACCTGTGTGTATCTGTGTATGCGTGTGTGCATATCTGTATGTGTGTCTGTGTGTATGGATATTATCTGTGTGTATGTGTCAATGTATGTGTGTGTGTACCTGTGTGTGTGTGTGTGTAGCACGTTATTCTCTTTGGGCTGCTTGCTCACCTGGGACTCCTCGCCTCCTCCTGGCTGCGGATGGAGAAGTGACTGGAGCCATAGGAACCAGACTTGGCAAGACAGTTCTGACGTGGTTTCAAAATCTCACGAATAATCTCAAATTAGGAAGATTTCCCACAGCCAGGAAGAAACTGGAAATCCTTCAGGAGAGGGCTTTTCAGGACTTCTGATCCAGAGGGAACTGGAAGAGCAAAGTGGAACGAGCCCGTGTTCGTGGTCTCCTGAGTCTCTTGTCCACCCTGCAGACACGTGGGTGCCAGGCCACCATGTCTCACAGTCGCCACACCACTCTCTCCCACTGTATGTGGCACCAACTAGTCCTCTCACAATGGGAGGAGGTTTGAAACGGGACACAAGGGTTCCAGTTCTGTTGCTCACCTTCTGACGATTTCTGTTCAGGAGCCAATTACCTAGCTGTAGCTCCTTAGTAGGAGAAGGCAATGGCATCCCACTCCAGTACTCTTGCCTGGAAAAGAGTACATGGGGTCGCACAGAGTCAGACACGACTGAGAAACTTCACTTTCACTTTCCACTTTCATGCACTGGACAAGGAAATGGCAACCCACTCCAGTGTTCTTGCCTGGAGAACCCCAGGGACGGGGGATCCTGGTGGGCTGCCGTCTATGGGGTTGCACAGAGTCGGACACGGCTAAAGCGACTTAGGAGCAGCAGCTCCTTAGTAAGTGGGTCCCACTCTTGGGCCAAGTGTGTCCTAGAAGCTCTCAGAGCTCAAGACAGCGCGGCAAACCCATTGAGGCTCAGGGCGCTGCTGCGATGGCAGCTGAGCTGTGCTGAGGCCCACCTCCCTCCCTGGGCAATAGAGGGTCAGGGAGGGAGGCCCCGCCTGTGGGCTCGGCTGACCAAGGCACAGGGGCCGTGGGGCCCAGCAGTGAGGCACGTGATCTCAGGGGTCAGGTGACATCTGAGGCAAAGGCAGCCCCACATGAGGCAGTAACTCGAGCCCTGCAGCTGGTGGTCCCCGGCGGCGGCAAGAACAATGGCCCGGGGTGTGGAGCCCCTGCTTTGTGTGGGGCGCCGTGCGAGCATGAGCACACGTGTGTGTCTGCGGATCCTGGGAGGCAAGGCCCTCCCGGGTCCAGATCCTATCTCAGCTGAGAACGGGCCCCTGCACCTGCCATGCGGGCCTCAGGGCTGCAGGGGCGGGCTGGCAGCTCTGCACGTGGATGAAGCACTTCTGAAAAGCCTACTCTCTAAATCGGCTTCTTCATGGCTCCTTGTGGTCCTGCACAGGCTCCCACAGACTGGCCTCAGGCAAGCCCTCCTTGAAGTCGAAATCCTAGTTCAGGGCAGTGGCAGGCCAGCCTGGGCACCCCACTGCTGATCAGCCTGCAAATGGACTGAGGAGTCGAAACTCTTTCACCAGCAGTCAGATGGTGCCTCTGGGATGAACTGTTGACACACAGTTTGCAGACTCCTTTTTCCAGCGGAGCCTTGAGTTCTGAGTGACATCATGAGCATCCCTGAGGAGCAGAGATGCCAGCACACAGCCGAGCTGGGGAAGTGAGAACCTCTGGGGCACCTGGATGTTGCGGGGAGAAGTGAGTCTGTTCTCTTTGCAGAAACTCATGCTCCTCCTCAGCCTGCGGCTGGCAGAGCCTTGACCTCACAGAAGAGTGGAGCATGACGGACGCACGTGTCTGAGCATTGCATGGGGGCAGAGGCCCCTGCAAAGGGACCCACCACAGCACTGGCCACCGATGGCACAGAGCCTTCCCAGAGGCAAGTCTAGCCGCATGCATCCGAGAATAGAAGCTCCCTATGAACACAGGAGCTTACGGTGCTGGGGGAATGGACACTTACGCCTGCTGCTTTCAATCCTTTTTGTTTTGTTCCTAATTCTACGAGATGCCCTGAGTAACTCTGAGGCTGGTCTCTTCCCTTTCAGAGGAGGCAGAGCTGGCCCGTTGAGCTCAGTCCAGTCTCTCTCTGGAGCTCAGCCTGTGTCACCACGTCTGGGGGGCCGTTTAACCACAGAGATGTTCTGCTGGCTCCAGGGTTCAGACCTGGCAGCACAGCCCCACAGACACTCATCCCCAGCAAGTCCGCCAGCTCCCCATAACAAAGTCCTGCAGGCGGGGTGTGGAGACAGGGCCCTCCCTTAGGCCACAGCCAAGGGGCCACATGAGCGGAGATAGACGATCAGCCCAGGTACCCGGACTTTACTTTTGATGGTCTCTAAAATAAAGTCCTAATGCTCAAGGAGCTAATGTGAGATGGGGGAGGTCAGAGCGACAGACAGTGGGTGTGTCACATCCGAGTCACACGCCGCTTCCCTGGGGGTCATAACACTGCACATTTGTCTGTAGTTGGGTCTTGAGGCCTGTGGGTGCTCCTCAGCTCCACGCGCCTGCTGCAGTCAAGCTTTCCCACAGCCAGAGCCTGAGACGAGTCAACAAGGAAAAGCGTTCCTGCGCCTGGTCAAGGGCTCCTCAGCCCCACACGTGCTGGGGGTCAGAAAGCAGAGGCCGCGGGAGACACAGACCGAGCTAACCGCCTGACTCGACGGACCTGCTGAGCAAACCTCTGGGCCCCGGGATCTGCAGGCCAGCCCCAGCCCTGTCGTTTGAACCTGGGGCGCCAGCCGTGAGCCCCGCTTCCTGCCCACCTGAGGTGCAACGGTCAGGAGCGGGCACTCAGGGACTCCAGAGACTCACACTCAGGGTCCGGCCCTGAGCGCCCTCCTGGAGGACAGGTTGGACATAAAGCAGCCCTGGGGCCCTGCCTGAGCTCGTCTGTGTGGGCCCCTCTGCCTGCAGGGGGGACCCCCACGACCTTTGCTCCTTCTGTCCAGCTTGTCCCCCGGGGCACTCGGGCCCACTCGGCTGGCTCCCCTGGTGCAGAGATGCCCCTCAGGACTTGAGATGGAGCACGCCGGCTCCTCTGCAGTGGCCTCATGCTGGGCTGGCCGCTCCTGCTGACCACCAGCCCCAGAGCCAGGTCCCTGTGCTCAGCCAGAGGCGTGGGCTCTCCCCAGCCCGAAGGTCGGGAAGCCCCGGGGCTGCCACCCACCCAGTCTCCCTGCACCCTGGACACAGACTGGTCCTAAGGACTCTAAGCACAGCTCGGAAACACTTCCCCCGGGAGGGGGGCCGGCCACCACCTTGTCACGAGGCTCAGACGCTGAGGTCGCCTGACCCCACAGCAGGTCCTTGGCAGCCCTGGAACGTGGGGTCCCACCTCAACAGAAAGGCAGGTGGAGCCACAGCCACAGGGGCCTCCCAGATGCCCAACAAGGGCGTGTCGAGGCTGGAGGCCATGCTGGCCCAGTCCATCAGTCGAGGCGCCTCCACGGCCAGGAGGAACCCCCAGGCATCGTGAACTGGTTAGTTCAAGGGAGAGGCATTCTTCAGGTCCTCATGATGAAGCCACTGTCCCAAAAAAAGTTCTGAGAAAAAAACACTTGGTCAGTTGCTGGCCCTTCAGCCCAAGGAGCACCCTTGCCCAGGGCAGGCCCTGGCTTCTGCGACGTCGCAGGCGGCTGGAGGCCCAACAGCTGGTACTGTGTCATCACCACGCAGGCGCAGTCTGCATCCTACAAAGCGACTGTGCCATCATGCTGACTCACTGCTTCTCTAGAGTTCTGACTCAAATGTGCACTTCTGACACCCCCTGTGTATGAGCCAGCTCTTGTTTCCAGACACCTCTGGCGTCTTCTCAGTCCAGAGGCCCTGACCCCCTCTTCCCAGCTGGCCTGCGGCTCCTGTGTGGGCTTCCTTTCCGGGACTCGCCAGGCAGCGTGGGGAGCAGCCACGCAGAGGGTGCAGCTTTTAGGCCAGCGTGAAAGCCCCTGGTTTCTCTCAGAACACCGTCTGTGGGTTCGGTGTTGGATCCTGGGCCCCAGGGAAACGTGTTCACCAGTCAGATGTCTGGAGTGGCAGGCCGGCTGGGCACCCGGCCCCCATTTCTTCTCCAAGCCTGTTTCCCGACAGGAAAGGGGACCTACCATGAGCGCTGAGACCACGTGGGGCACGCGCGACGCAGGCTCCAGAAGCACCACCAAGTCTATGAATTAAAGTCCTTTATTTCAGCCACTTTGGGTTTTCTGCGCATTTTCTTTTGTCAAAAGGGATATCCTTTGCCCTCATTTTTATCGTGTCCTGATGAAATAGCAGCTTTACAAAAGCAAGTAAGTGTCACAGCAACATGCATGCAGAAACAGCGTGAGGAAGGCAGAAGGTCTGTGCAGAGTAGTTTACGCTGCACAGCAGGTGAACGCCAAGGTGACTTAAAACAGGCCCCTTCCAACAAACAGCAGAAGCATAATGTATTCACTTCAAACACAGGAGGTAACCTTACACAGAAGAGCCACTAGGACGGATCAAATTTCTGAGTGCAGGAAGCTTATTGTTCATTAGATTATTCATAAATAAAGTCTGCCTTTGAAAAAAAAAGACCAAGCCATGAATGAAAAAAAAATACATACCTGTATTAAAATACAAACTCACTTTCCCCACGTGGGGGGCTCAGATCCTGCCCCACAAACCTCCCGGGCCACGTCTGGTATGGCATCTACACACTCCAACCGCCCGACCCCTGTTGGCGGGCTTGTTTATCTCCAGGTCGTCTTCTCACTTCATTGTTCTGCCACTTCCAACTATTGTTTTAAAGATTACATGACTGGCCAAAAAGATCCTTAGAACCAAACATAAAAATTTCAGTGAAATTAGTTGACTTTACCACTGAACTTCATTTATTCAGATAGATATTTGTGTTATTAAATCTTTGTTTTTACTGGACTCTGATAGAAGATTTGAAGTCTATAAAAGATGTCAGATAATGAGATTTTATCTGAAGAGATGAAAACTCCATTAAAATATTTAAACAATTGATAAAACTTTCAAGAAAAAAATGTGACCAGAAATAAGTATATTTTGAAGAAAAAGTAAGATTCTGTCAAAAGTAGAAGCTTCAGCACACATTTTTGTTGTTGTCTTTTCCGTATATATATTTTCTTTCCTTTTTTTTTTAAACACTGCCAATTAGATGGGTTTAAAATTCAACAAGGCATTTTTTTTTTTTTATTCAAAAGAGACCGTTTTAGTTTGAAGAGGAGCGAATTGAAGGCAGAAATTCCTCCCTGCTGTGCCCGATCAGCTATTGATTAGGGGAGGGTTGCTGACCTAAACCATTGCCAGATAATAGGCTGTAGCCTCACGGAGCACATTAGTTGCAGGAGACCCAAAGCCGCCCTTTTGTGGAGAACCAAAGGCTCTGGTCTCTCTGGAGGAAAAGAAATGTTAATTGAAAAATTCCTCAAATAGGTGAAGGCTCTGAAGCTGCTTTACAGAAAGGTGTGAAGCCACAATCGGGGGCAGGAAGAAAGGGCCGTGCTCCGGGCGGGCGTGCTCTCTGATGCTGCTGCTTAATCTCCCATTCACAGGGCCCTTTCAGCAAGGCCTGTGACAGCTGGACCTGTGGGCCGGGTCCGGATTAATTGGTCCCTCAACAGGGAAAGTAAAACAAAGAAACTTCCTACTGGATGCCAAGGACTGAATCTGACTATTTACATAAATAATGCACGCCATCTCCTCTTCTGTCGGTTAAGGACCTTAGACAGACACGTTGCCACTGTCACAGCTTCTTGGGGATCCTCATGTGGAAAAGCAACCCCAAGCCCACCAGGCATCTGCACACGACCCCTGCCCCTGAGGAGGGGCGCATCTGTGTGGACAGGAGACCAAGAGCAACGAGGAGCCCGGGACCAGCTGGACGGAGGCTCCTACCCGGAATCCAGGCTCCGCTCGTGCCGTCCAAGCAGGCCAGGGCTCAGTGCCCACCCCCACCCCTCCTCTGACCCTCACCCTGTCCACACTACTAGCCAGGCTTGCTGGAAGAACCGCCTCACCACAAAGCCATCCAACAGAGCACCAACGCGCCCCAGGCAGGGCCTTGGTGCTGGTGGTGAAGACCTTCCCAGCTCCCAGCACCCCAGGGAGACACAGAAGCAGGAGCAGGCTGGGTTCCCCGAAGATGATGGGGCTGCGGGAGGGCGACTGGGACAGCTCCCACCTGCTGTTGGGAGCCCTGGGCCCCCAGTGTGCGCCAGAACCGCTCAGCACCCTACACAGGAAGCAGCCGGACGACCAAGGCTGGAGCAGACAGCGTCTGGCTGTCAAATGTCGTCCAGAGTGCACTTACGTGTATCGTGAGGTGCGCGACTGAGTCCAGAGCCTCAAAGGCTCGCCCGGAAATCTACCCCTGCCCCTCACCAAGTGGAGAAGGGCTCTTAACATGGAGTGTCGGTCCTGCCAAAACTAAATGAAGTGTATGGGGAGTTTAAGCAATTAATTAACTGAATTAAATAATCTGAATCTTTCCCTTCTCGCCAACCCGGAAAGGAGATGAAGGCTGAAACCAGTGTGTGTTGTGCCCCTCCCCCAACTTCCAGCGTCGTCAGTGACGGAAGGGGACGCGCAGTGACCGAAGGGGAGACCCAGTGATTGAAGGGGAGACCCAGTGACCGAAGGGGAGACCCAGTGATTGAAGGGGACACGCAGTGACCGAAGGGGAGACCCAGTGACCGAAGGGGTCTCGTAGTGACCGAAGGGGAGACCCAGTGACTGAAGGGGACACGTAGTGACCGAAGGGGAGACCCAGTGACCGAAGGGGAGACCCAGTGATCGAAGGGGATGCACAGTGACTGAAGGGGAGACCCAGTGATCGAAGGGGATGCACAGTGACGGAAGGGGACACACAGTGACGGAAGGGGAGACCCAGTGACCGAAGGGGACACATAGTGACTGAAGGGGACACGCAGTGACGGAAGGGGACACTCAGTGACCTAAGGGGACACGCAGTGACCAAAGGGGAGACCCAGTGACCGAAGGGGACACGTAGTGACTGAAGGGGACGCGCAGTGACCGAAGGGGACACGCAGTGACCAAAGGGGAGACCTAGTGACTGAAGGGGACGTGTAGTGACCGAAGGGGACACGCAGTGACCGAAGGGGAGACCCAGTGACCGAAGGGGACGTGCAGTGGCTGAAGGAGACACAGTGAGTGAACCTAGTTCAGCCCAGTGAGAAAAGTGTGGGGAGGACCCCGCACATGGCTCCGCCAGGTGTGGGTGAGGCGGCTGACAGCAGAGCCCATCTAAGGCGGAAAGGGCCGCGGGGACTCTGGTCCTGCTGAGAGTGGGGTCTGCAAGCCTGAGCAGAGTGGTCGGAGCCTGGAGGACAGAGAGCCACCTCAGCTCAGTGAGACCCGCGGGAGGGATCTCGTCGCTTCCAATGGGCTGGACCTCTGGGGGTGCTTGCCGGGGCCCTGCTGCACATTCTCAGGCTCAGGACCTCGCCCGGGGCAGAGGATCAGCACAGGGGCCTGCCCAGGTGAGTTCACGCTGCACCACGTGTGCTGGGTCTTGGGTTCCTCGGTCAGGGACTGCTCAGAGCCACCAGACAGGTAGCCTGGGGCCTCCCTCCCAAGGAGGGGCTGGAGCTGCCAGGAAAGGATCTCATCCTGCATCAACAGCTGAGGGGCAGGCATGGCCCTGACTGCAGACGGGATTGGAGCTGCTCAGACAGACCTCGGCCTGGAGGGAGACCGTGGGAGGCCACTCTAGACTTCTGGCCAGTCGGCTCCACACACTCAGCCTGGGCTGGGTCTCCCTCTCAGGGTCCTTCCCGCCACCACTGCCATCCTCAGACCAGACTCCTGGCCACAGCCTGGCCTTCCCAGCATGAGAGCCCTGCTCTGGGAGACGGGGCACGGCCGCAGCTCCTCCCCTGTGGCTGCAGGACGAGCTCTCCACGTGCCTCTTTCTGCCGGTCCTTCTGCTCTAAGGTGTCTGCACTTCATCAGGATTTTTGAACCATCAAAGAGAACAGAGAAGAAAAGTCTTTGTAAACTCTCAGTGATGCACGTCCCTCAGAAGAAGAGCCGGACAGAGTCCTCCAGGAAGCAATGGGGCAGCAGAGGTGAAAGGTGGAGGTCAGAACTGACTGAGCCCTCCCCCCGCCTGGGTCCAGCGCCTGCAGCAGCCTCAGCCTCTGAAACAGCAGGAGTGGGTGGTGCAGGAGGCATCCAGGAGCCCCTGGGGGAAACACTGATACACACGGTCAGAAGGAACTCCCTACAGGAAAAGCACAAAATTCCAGGTCTTATAAAGGTAACTCAATCATAACAAATATACTTATAACAACAAAAGAGACCTAGAACAGAAATGCCCAACAAAAGTGGGCGGGATAAAGAAACACAGAACCTCTGCGTGATAGCCGACTCTGCCTGAAGGGAATTCCAAGCCAGCAGCAGCAGCCATCCAGCCTGGTGCCTGGCCTGGCCAAGGGCCTGGACCATCTCTGCCTTCTTGGATTGTTCTCCCCTTTAGGCCAAAGCTTTTTTTTTTCATTTCTCTTCCATGGGGATGGTCTTGATCCCTGTCTCCTATACAATATCACGAACTTCAGCCCATAGTTCATCAGGCACTCTATCTATCAGATGCTGCTACTGCTGCTGCTAAGTCGCTTCAGTTGTGTCCGACTCTGTGCGACCCCATAGACGGCAGCCCACCAGGCTCCCCTGTCCCTGGGATTCTTCAGGCAAGAACACTAGAATAGGTTGCCTTTTCCTTCTCCAATGCATGAAAGTGAAAAGTGAAAGTGAAGTCGCTCAGTCGTGTCTGACTCTTAGCGACCCCATGGACTGCAGCCCACCAGGCTCCTCTGTCCATGGGACTCTCCAGGCAAGAGTACTGGAGTGGGGTGCCATTGCCTTCTCCAATCTATCAGATCTAGTCCCTTAAATCTATTTCTCACTTCCACTGTATAATCATAAGGGATTTGATTTAGGTCATACCTGAATGGTCTAGTGGTTTTCCCTACTTTCTTCAATTCAGAAAACTAAGATCATTGCATCTGGTCCCATCACTTCATGGGAAATAGATGGGGAAACAGTGGAAACAGTGTCAGACTTTATTTTTGGGGGGCTCCAAAATCACTGCAGATGGTGATTGCAGCCATGAAATTAAAAGACACTTACTCCTTGGAAGGAAAGTTATGACCAACCCAGATAGCATATTGAAAAGCAGAAACATTACTTTGCGAACAAAGGGTCGTCTAGTCAAGGCTATGATTTTTCCAGTAGTCATGTATGCATGTGAGAGTTGGACTGTGAAGAAGGCTGAGCAATGAAGAATTGATGCTTTTGAACTGTGGTGTTGGAGAAGACTCTTGAGAGTCCCTTGGACTGCAAGGAGATCCAACCAGTCCATTCTGAAGGAGATCAGCCCTGGGATTTCTTTGGAAGGAATGATGCTAAAGCTGAAACTCCAGTACTTTGGCCGCTTCATGAGAAGAGTTGACTCATTGGAAAAGACTCTGATGCTGGGAGGGATTGTGGGCAGGAGGAGAAGGGGATGACAGAGGATGAGATGGCTGGATGGCATCACTGACTCGATGGACGTGAGTCTGAGTGAACTCCGGGAGTTGGTGATGGACAGGGAGGCCTGGCGTGCTGCGATTCATGGGGTCACAAAGAGTTGGACACGACTGAGTGGCTGAACTGAACTGGACTTAGGCCAAAGACTTTAATTTTCTGAGAGACATGATCACTTTGACAAGTGAAGAAAGAATCTGATCATCTCCCCAGAGAAGCTTGCAAGCTCCTGCTATTTTGACCCCAGTTTTGAGAGTTCACAGCAGCAGGGAAACCTGAGCCTGGAGACCTGCGGCCTCTGGGTTCCTTGGGGACGTTGCCAGTGTCAGTCAGCGGCATCTGGTCCTTTCAGACCACAGACGTCCTCCCCCCGACGCTGTTGATCTCAACACAAGTGGACCCAGAACCCTGGTGCCACCAGACCCCGAGCCTCAGTGTGAAGAATTGTCCATCCCAGTGATTCTGGCCCCAGGACTAGGGAGGAAGAAGGAGTTGGTGACCCCAGCCCTCCTCCCCAAAAATTCCCCACCAGATTCTCAGGTTCTCCCAGCAAGAGAAGAGAACAGGATTGGCCGCTCAGGACGCATGGGGGTCACCCTCGGAGTCCTGGGACGAAGTACCAGACCCCGTGGGAAGAATACAGCCTTCTCTGAGGCAGAACCAGGCAGAGCCCACGCCCCATGACTTCCACACCCACATCTGAGCACGACGGGCCACGCTTCTGAGAAGCCACATTGTCACAGGGATTCAGAGTCTCAGGTGTGTTCCAAAACAGCAGTTCACAGTAGGAAACAGGAGTGAATGATGAACACACATTTCATAGTCCTACTTGAAAGTAAGTAATAAAATATAAATAGAAATGAATACGTATCAAATTTGGAAAAATTTAAAGTATCTATACTTATTATTAGCAAGAATATAGGACATACACATTGTCAAATGCTGCTAGGAAAAATGCACAAGCTCGCGTTTTGGAGGACAATAAAACAATGCAATGCTGCTTTAAACCACTAATTCCACTTCCTAAAATGTATCTCAAAGAAATCATAAGTTTTTTTACAACAATGTTTATACCAGGACATTCTTTATGATTTTATTTAGTAATATTAATAGACAGGACATTAATAACCAACAAAAGGGGATTAGCTAAAACTTACAAAACATCTGTATAAAAGAATACTCTGTAGACTTTATAAAATTCTACTTTAGAAAAGAGTTAATGACATAAGGTGTGCTTACACTAGCTCGAAAGCTCATTGTATGGCAGTGTGTATGGTGACAACTTGGAAATTATTGAGAGGGTGAATTTACATTATGCGAGTTTCTTGCAATTCTTTTGAAAAATTGGCTGCAAGAGTGGACAGCCCCGGTTTTGATGAAAATTTCTGTAACGCGAATGGAGCTGCTTGCCTCTCTCTCCTTTTCCGCCGGTCTCAGTGTCTCTCCTTCCCAGTGAACACGCGCTGCCTTTATGAGCAGGAAGTTGGCTCTCTCGTGTCGTTCGTCCACCCTATTCCACTCCTGGGAAATCAGCCTAAGCAAGCAAATGGAGCTCGGAGATTATCTTCAAAACAAATTCATGGCAGCATTATTTATAAAACTAAATGATTTTACCAATTCAAATATTCAAATACATATTTTTAAGAGAAAATGTTTAAAAGTCTATCAACTCAATAGAATATTATACAAACAAGATAATACTTGAAGGGCAGAGAAGCGGTTACATCATAACATAACGCAAAACATCAAGATACAAAACCATAATCCTGTAAATACCTTAAAGTGGTACATAATCTGTAAGCAATAAAGGCGCGTGGGAAAGAAAGGCGGAAAGAACGTAGGCCACAGCGTGACCAGGACAGCCCGGGGACGCCGAACACAGCTGTTTTCTTCTTGCCTCTGTTTCTAAGTGAGCGGCTATTACTTTTGAATTGAAACAAGCCATACTTTGTATTTTTAAGTGTAAAAACCATCTCTAGCCTTCCTTCCTCGAGGAGAGGCACTTTCTCTGCCTGGGCGAGGGTTCAGCCTCTGTGCACTCTCTGCGCCGTGCAGGGCGGAGGCCTGTGCACCCACCAGCTCACACAGCCGCAGGCGTCCGCCCCCGGGGTCCCCGCGTGGGGAGGGAACACTGGACAAACCTTGAGTGCGGTCCACGACCGTGGACGGTGGATGTGAGCTCAGAGGGTCTCAACTCGGTTCTGAAAGTTTTCAAACTGGGTTTTGTGAGGCACGTTGTGACGTGCCCGCATGTCCTCACACAACACGGCCTGTGCGGCCCTGCACACACGTGGCAGCGGGCACACACGGAGCTCTGCGGAGCCACACCGCCCCCCCAGGAGGCCTCCGAGGTGGGTGCCACCCCTCTGCCCGGACTTCCTGGGGGTCCTGAACATGCAGGCAGGGCGGACCAGGCTGCAGGCCCAGCGGCCAGAGGTAACGGGGCAAAGGTTTGTCTTGTGATGAAAACAGCCGCCTGCGCACGACAGGGTGGGAGACAATGTATCAAACCAAACACAGGCGGCTTTTACGTTTTCCCATTTGGAATCGGCTGACATCAATTATTTAAACACAAATTGAATTAACAAAATATTCAACATATGTTCTCTCTGCACTCTGCTAAACGTGACGGGACACCCTGAGCCGGTCCAGGGGTCAGCCAAGGGGGGCGGGGAGGGGCGGGCGAGCACACCCGAGGCTGAACGCGGGCAGGGCCTGAGTTCCCCACTCCCCCAGGGCAGCGATCAATGCTGCCACCAAGTGTGTGCCGTACCTGACCCTGATCTCATCAAATCCTGCCGCCACCATCTGCTGTTTTTAATTCCTCTGCGATATTTGTGTTTGCTGCCTCCCTCCGACAGCGGGGCGGGGAGGCCCTTCCCTGTGGGCGGTGGGAGCGGGTTGGCTGGCCAGTCCCGGCCAGAAGGCATCTGTTGCTCATCGCCCGCAGCATCTGCTACTATTTCTCACTTTCCCCGCTCGCTGTGGGCTGCGATCTCTCCCAAAGGTGGCCTCTCCACGCTCACTGTCAATCCCATCATTGTCGGCCGCGTTCCCACGGTGCGGCCCGTTGCCATGCTGCCGGCCTGTGCTCGCTGGCTGTCTGTAATCCAAGATATTGTGCGATTGGGCTCTGCCATTAACCCTTTTCGTCTGCATCAAGACATTCAATTAAGCCCTGCAGGAGGAGCAGATTGAGAGGGAGGGCCGTCGGGCGGGAGGGACGGCCCATTTCTAGGGAAGTTTACAAGGACACCGATGACACTAGCCAGTGGGCGCTGTCAAAACAGCACTCGCTCTCAAAGAAACAGAGATGCTTTCTGACAGGCAGCTTTCTCCTCTCTCACATTTTAATTTAAGATGCTGTGAAAGGAGGCCTTGTGTTCCTCCTGGTCCTGATGCACCCCTGAGCCCTGTGATACGATGTGTGTGCGGACGCTGCCCCTTACGTGTCTGCCCCGTAAACACCTCCTGCTAATGGGGTGCAGCCTGGCGCATGCGGCGCCCCAAGCTGTCAGCTCTCGTGTCCTTCTGCCCAACCCCGCACGTTGGCGGCTTCCTCAGGGACCCGTCCTTCCTTCCCTCCGCCTGTCTGGGTGACGAGGAGAGCAGGCGTCCGCGGGGCCCCCACGCACTCCCCTCTGCTGCGACGCGTGTCCCCACTGTGGCGTGAGCTCATCCAGCCTGAGACGCTGCTGCCACCCAGGGCCCCCTCTCCTCCTCTGGTGTGGGCCTTTGTTTTAGGCTGCAGGGTCCCGTAGGAATCAGATTTGTAAAGAACTGAGAAGGAATAGATTTCCTTAAGTTAAAGCATTTTTAATGTTCCTAAGTACTACCACACTCAGTGTCAGCTCAGTGATTCTGGATTCTCTATGTTTGTGAATAACTGGCACTTTGTACAAAGAGAGGGGCGTGCCCAGCATGGGTGACTGTAAGGGACAGAGCGGGGTCGAGGACCACATCTGACCCCAGCTTACTCCTCAAAGTCTTTGACTGCAAACATGGATGAGAAAAAAACAAATCCACAGAATTCAGGGAGATTGCAGAACAGCAAGCAGGAATGGAGCTGTCCTCTGACAAAGTACTTGGGGTGTTCTCAGACTGTCTCACAGATGCGTGAGACAGCAGGAGCACCCCTCGAGAGTCTGGGCTGTATTGCCCTGTGTGGCTCCATTTCCAAGAGTGGCTTCTGTCTGTGCCCCAGTCCAGGCTCCCCGGGAGCCCCAGCCTTGGGCCAGCGTGCCCCACAGGCGTGCCCCACAGGCGTGCAAGGAAGCTGTGCAGTGGATGTGTGCCTCCCAGGTGAGAAGCAGTGGGTGCGTGCCTCCCAGGTGAGAAGCCACCTTTACGAGTTCATTGGTTTCCCTCCCAAACCCAGCTGCGTCACCAACCCTTCTGTTACTAGCTACAAAGTGCCCGACCCCCATGAAAGACAGGCTGAGCCTGGGGGTGTCTCGGCCTCTGGGAAGGACGCTCCCTGGGCCTGCGGACTCACAGATCCTGTGCTCCCTGCCCACCTTGCTCCTGTCTTGGTGACGCCACGTGTCTTCTGGACAGAAAGAAACATTAAAGTCAGATACGAATTCCCAGGAAATACGGCGTTTGGGGCCACATGGCCTGACTGCCATGTGTGCCCATGTCCTGGCCTGACTCTCCCGTCTCCACGCTGCCCGAGACGGCCGGGCCGCCCCACGCTGGGTGGGGACCTTGGGCAGCCTGTGTGGGGGCCGGGGTCGGGGCTAGGCAGCGGGCGTCCGGCTGCCTGGCATGCAGCAGGCTTCGGGGCTGGGGCCTGCAGGCGGGGCCGGGGCTGCAGCACCCGTGCAGGGACACGCACAGCTGCCCGTCCATCCTTGAGGCCACGTTCACCCGACCCAGGCTGGAGGGGCCACGTCCTACTTCTGGGAATGCTGACTGCACCCACAGGCTCCCTGCAGCCCTGGGGGCAGGAGGCACACGTTCTACCCCAAGTCAAGCCCAACTGAGGTCACCATGGCCGATGGTAAGTAGGACAAGCGAGGGGGGAGCTGGGAGGGGAGGGCCGGCTTCCTCCTCTTGGGGAGCAGGCCTGACGCTGCCCTGGGCCCAGGCCCTGAGCGCCCGGGGCCTCACCGGAGCCCGGGGACCTCAGCCCGCTGAACACTCGCAGTCTCTGTCAGCTTTCTATTCCTGACACCCCCAACCTCCCCCTACTCCCTGCCGCCCCCACCCCCTGTCCCCTACTCCCTTTATTCACACACTCACTCACTCACACGCACTCTCTCCTCTAGTGTTGATGTTGGGGGTCAGCCGACCCTGCAGACCTGGGCTCGGGCCTTCCCACTGCAGAGTGCACCCCCAGGCACCTCCTCCCGCCTGTCACTCCTTCTCACCTTTATTTCCCCGGGTGTCTTCTCCCTTCAGCCCCCAGATGGGGAGGGAAGAGGTGGGGTGTGGAGGATGAGACGGGGGGCCGGGAGGTTCCGAGCCCACCCCTGCCCGCCTGGCCGCCAGTCCTCAAGTCAGGCCTGCACTGGTGGTCCTGGTGCAGGGGGACTGCTGCACAGCCTCTCAGGGGCCCCGTCCCCCTGCCGTCCATCGAGCGGACGGGACAGCGGCTGGGATCACGGGCTGGGGATGTGGCCGTCAGCCTCTAAGGCTGGAGGGGAGAGATGCTTGAAGCTGACGCAGGAAGGCAGCCTCTGTCATGCTACCAGGAGTCAGAGGGGCCTGTCCTCCCCCAGGCTCTGGACAGGCCCTGGTCTCGTCTAGGCCACTAAAGGGCCACTAAATGCCCTTGACTGGACACAGATTCCCTGTTACAGTCAGGGCTCGGGAGATACAGGCCAAGCCCAAACCCAGACCAGAATCCAGCCTCTGACTCAAGCTTTGCTTCTCACCCAAAAGATAGACTCCTGCCTTGAAGTTGGGAGTGACTCAGTCACGGGAGCTCAGATGGCTCTTGACGGGGCAGCTGGGGGGACCTGAGGCAGGACCACCACACCACACTACGGCCTCCAGTGCAAACATTCACAGATGCCCGTGCTCGGGAGGGGCGGCCACACTGAGATGCCCGGCTGTGACTTTGAGATGTCTGTTTGTCGGGGGCCGGGGAAGCGGCCACGGCTGTCGCAGAGTCTTGGAGCTTCACTTTTCTACTCTGGGAGTTGCCTGTCCCGGGCGCTATGCAGGCAGATTCTCTCTGCTTCTCTAAGAGCCTCTCGTGACAGAGCAGTAGCCAGAGTCACCTCTGAGGCACAGAACCCACAGCGTCTCACACCCTCCCCTGGGGGGACCACAGCTGCCCACCGCAGGCGGGACCCCCAGACAGGGCTCCAGAAGGACCCTGCACAACCACTCACCCCAAGGCCTGGTCTGCGGCCTGTGGGCCTTTTTCATTTTCCTTAAGCGCTTATCTGAAGAAAAATGATTCTTATTTACTCATCTTTTTAAACACTCTCATTGGGCACACTTTACTTTTAAGAAAACAGCTCAGTTCAGTTCAGTTTAGTTCAGTCACTCAGTGGTGTCCGACTCTTTGCGACCCCATGAATCGAAGCATGCCAGGCCTCCCTGTCCATCACTAACTCCCGGAGTTCACTCAAACTCACATCCATCAAGTCAGTGATGCCATCCAGCCATCTCATCCTCTGTCGTCCCCTTCTCCTCCTGCCCCCAATCTCTCCCAGCATCAGTCTTTTCCAAAGAGTCAACTCTTCGCATGAGGTGGCCAAAGTACTGGAGTTTCAGCTTTAGCATCTTTCCTTCCAAAGAACATCCAGGGCTGATCTCCTTTAGAATGGAAAACAGGTCAGAGAGTCATAAATCCAAAGGCTCAGAGACTAGCCCTAGGGCTGGTGCTTCTCGGGCAGTGAGCAAGCCCACCACATGTCCGGAACTGGGGAAGATTCAGGATGCCCGAAGGGCTGGGGCAGCTCCCAACGAGGGTGCACAAACCACGTCCGACTCTTGGCTAGACTCTGCCGTGTGTCAAGATGACGCCACCCATTCCAGGGCCCTCGAGATGTGGAGGCAGACTGCTTCCTAAGAGCAACGTCAAATGGGAGAAACCGCGCCTGGAGAATGGGTGGATTTCCTAAGACCATGCGCAGAGCCACTTAACTGAGTCTGGAAGGAAATCCTTGGTTGCCATGACGCCCTGGGGCTTTCCTCTCAGAGCGCAATTCTTTTTAATTAAAAGCCTCACAGCTCCTCCCACGGCAGCGAGGCCTGTGCTCTGACCCTCTTTCCAGACATGGCTGCACAGACGCTCAGGTGAAAGGGGAGGAAAGGAAGAGGCCTGGAGGCAGGGCTGGCAGTGCTCAGCCCCAGGAGGAAACGCGGGGAGCTTCTTGGACCAACAGTCACCGATGATCGCTCTTTGCTTCAAATAAAATTAAAATGAAAGTGAAGCCAACAGGCCCTGCCTGGATCGGGACCAGATGACAGCTTGCTCCTACAGCTGAGCCGGGTCTGCCGTCCAGACGCCGTTTCTATTTCTCTCCCGGGCTTCCTGCGCCCGCGGCCACTTCGTTCCTGACTCACCAAGGACGCCTCTCATCTGGAAAATGACACGATGGCACTAAGAAGCAGAAGGATTTGTTTGGGGAAGAGCAAGCGGAACACTTCCTGTGTGACCCTCCGCCCTCTCTGGGTTGGTGTAACTGGGGCCCTCAGGGGCAAGACGTGTCCAGCAGGAGAAGTCGCTTCACGGTGAGTCCAGGGCTCACGTCGTCCACGCAGGTGGGGACACGCTCCCTGCACCCCCGCCACAGGACCTGCACGCCGCCGGTTTAGGCCCCGCCCAAGAGGACAAGGATCCCAGAGGCTCTGGTCCTGCCCAGCAGTTCTCCAGGCACAGGGTGAGCGAGTGAGCAGCAGGGACTCTCAGCTCAGCATCAGGCCGGCTGCGGCCAGAAGAGCCGGGAGACATCGCCCCCCGCCCCTCCCCCCAACACTGGGCGAGGCACAGCATGTCCTCGCTGCGGGACCCTGAGGTCCTGTCCGTTCGTTCCTTGAGCACAGGAGCCATGGCATCTGCACCAGGAAGGCCTCAGTGAGCCGCTTGCTGCCCTGGAGGCCATCCTGGGGCTGCAGCTCAAGCCGAGCTCAGCAACCTTGGCAGCCAGCAGGGCTCCAGGGCCCGGGGAGGAGGGCCCCTGTGTCCCAGGAACAGGCTGGTCTGCCGTGTGAGGGAGGCCCTGACCGGGACTGGACTCCTGGGAAACGCTGGATGGAGCAGGAGGCCAGCCCCGCAGCAGGCCAGGGGGCCCTCAGTTGGGGGGCTCCTGCGGAAGCTGCTGCACCCGGGAGCTTGTGCTGCACAGCCACCAGGCTTTCAGATCCAGCCCCGTTACTGAGAAGCAGGACCCCACCAGTGGGGCGGGTGTTCACTGTAGGGAAAGCCGGGACCACCTACCACGGGCCTCTTGAGCGCCCGAGGACGCCTTCCTGTGCCCACCGACCAGGGAGCGGACACACCAGCAGAGGCCAAGTCGTTGCTGGAGTGGGCCTGCGGGGAGCTGCCGCCCAGGCCCCCGGTGACCACAAACCGCGACACGCGACAGACACGTGTAACAAACACGCACGTCTAAGACAGCCTTTCTCCAGCCTTTGCCCACCCCGGCAACACTACCAGCTTCATCATTAGTCAGCTCATTGATCAGTTTAGCGTGTGTATCAGAGTCTCTATTTTAAACTGACCACTTGACCCTAAACAGACTTCTTGAAAGTCTGCATGTACAGCCCAGACCACCAGCCCTTCGAGGGGCAAGTTTAAACTGCAACAGAAGACAATCCCGAGGAAGGAAATACGGGTGGTCGTGTGGACTCACACCCATGTTGGGTCAGGCCCCAGGAGCTGAGTGAGACCTCCCCTTGCACAGAGCACCCTTGGCCTGGCTCTCTGCCATCAGATCCACAGGACCCAACCCAAGGACAAAACAAATTGGCCTAACGCTGAGAGCCACCAGGATATAACCTCTCAAGGCCGGCATGGCAGTCCACCTTCCGACTGAGTGTTCTCACGGGACGAAGGCACCAGGAATGCAGAGATCAAGTCCACGTGACTAGTGGCCCTTGAGTAAGTGGGAAGCAGGAGCTCAGGCTCTCGGTGTGACCCTGAGAAGCGTCGCTCTGCACAAGGTGAAGATCTGCCTCCTTTAGCCATATGCTCTTTGTAAGACACTGCCAGACTCTTAGCTGAAATTTCCAAGAGAACCAAAGTGTAGTCTCCTGTTGGCCGATGAGATTCTGACGCAAGAAAACTGCAGAGCGGGACCAGCTTCCAGCCTCCCCCGCCCTGGCTCTCAGCCGGAGTCAGGAGGCAGAACTGTGACTATCGAGGGGACGTGCGGGGACCACCGTCATCTGAGGCGGAGGGCAGACGGCCGGCCAGGACCCGCCCTCGCCCAGCGAACAATGCTGGGCTAATGCTTCTAGGAAAGAGGCTCAGTGGAAACAGCACCGCCCGCCACACGGGCCCCGGGAGACAGGGAGTTAAACAAGGATGGCGCGTGTCTTACAAAGCCCGCTATTGTTCTGCTGTACCTGACAGAGGCCTTGAATCCTGTAAATCTGACACAGAGAAAATTTGATGCAAACACAAATTCAGTTCTTTACATTTCTAAACTTATTGACCATGTGTAAATTCAATAAGTACCTAACATGTGCCAGGAATGTGCGAGAAGCAGAGGAAAGAGATGAAAGACGCGTCGACCCCGGTGAAGATTGCAGACTGGAGAGGAGACGGACCCCAGAGGAGCAACATCTTCCTGGAGGAGGTGCTGTGATCTGGGCCCTGAAGGATGAGTAGAAGTTTTCCATGAGGCACGAGTTGTATTCAGCGTCACTGTGGATGGAGTGAGAGGAGAGCACAGACCAGGGGGACATGGTTTCATCCTGCAGCCAGTGAGGCCGTGAAGCGCCTGATAAGAGAGGACCTGCCCAGCATGGCAGGTGGACTTTTACTTGGATTTTCCCAGGAAAAGCAAAGCACATGTGTCATCATTCCGGGAGAGTCAACTGTAGAAGTATTGACACCAGCGTGCCAATAAGAGACACTCCGAGTATCACCTACTGTTCCTTTTGAAATCACATTAATTTTCTTAAAACATTCTTTTACCTGCTTCTACGATACCTGAAATAGTAAACTGCTTTTTCTTAAATAAATATTTTTTTGTGAAACTATTTGGTTTTCACTAATTTGCCACAGTCTTCCTCCAACTAACAGATCTAATGAGATTTGGCTAATGGGCAGATGGAGACCTACAGGACTGCCCCGCTCCTGCCCTGGGGCGCAAACACCAGGGAGGAGAGTGTGTGCGGTACAGAAGCAGGGGGTCCCCCAGCAGCTCCCAGGAGGCCTCAGGAGGGGCCGGCAGGCTGAGCGCTGCTCCTTAGAGGCCTGTGCCCCCCGCACCCCCCACGACTGCCCTCAGCTCCCCACAACCCTCTGTGCCCCCTGCCCCCCACGACTGCCCTCAGTTCCCCCTGACTTTGACTCTGTGCCCCCCGCCCCCCACAACGGTCCTCGGCTCTGGCGGCTCCGGACCGAGGCCAGCCTGTCCCTGGCCCTGGGAGGCACCCTGGAGCCTGGCCTCCTCCCACAGAGCTGAGGGCCTCCCTGCAGCCCTGTCAGCACACACAGTGTCTGGACACGCCACGATACTTAAGTCACATCTCTACACAGCCTAGCAGGAGGGCACCACCAGTGTGCTTCTCTCCACAGAGGGCACTCAGTCCACCGGTATTTATTAAGCACCTATTATGCCAGCATTTCAGGGCACGCTGGAGATTAAACACAAAAAATAAATAAGCCCCCAAGGAGGAATCATTTTCTCACGGGGAGGGGCTCAGGGCCAGAAGAACCTTGTCAGGATGAGGGGGTGGCCACATGTACGAACCGGGCCGTCCCCCAGGACAGACGGACCAAGAGGCCCTGGTTGTGAACTGGGGTCTCCCTGGGCCTTGAGCCTCAGAGGCCCCAGGAAGCATGCTGTACAGAAGAGCAGGAAGCTTCAGGGTCAGGAGCCCGGGGGCTCCCGGCAAGGTTGGCGGGAAGGGCCCCAGAGGAAGGAAGGAGCCCGTCCAGGGGAGCAGCTTGGGGTCTCAGCCCCCAAGATGCTCCTCGCTCAGAATCTGGCTGGCAGGGCCCTCAGAAAGCCAGGTCCTTCCGGGAAGTGGGGGCCAACCCGAGCCTGGCCTGTCTGAGGAGCAAAGGTTGGGGGCGCCCAGCATTCTGAGAGGCCCTCTGTCCCCTCACCCAGTCTCTCCGTCTCTGACTGTCCTGCCTCTCCCCATCTCTCTCTGTCTCCCTGTCTCTGTCTCTCTCTGTCTCCCTGTCTCTTCCTGTCTCTCTGTCTCTATCTCTCCCTGTCTCTCTATCTCTGTCTCTCTATCTCCCTATCTCTCTCTATCTCTGTCTCTCTCTATCCCCCTATCTCTCTTTGTCTCTCTGTCTCTCCCTATCTCTCTCTGTCTCTCCCTATCTCTGTCTCTCTGTCTCTCCCTGTCTCTCTGTCTCTGTCTCTCTGTCTCTGTCTCTGTGTCTCTCCCTGTCTCTCTGTCTCTCCCTGTCTCTCTGTCTCTGTCTCTCTATATCTCCCTATCTCTCTCTGTCTGTCTCTCTCTCCCTGTCTCCCTGTCTCTATCTCTCTGTCTCTGTGTCTCTCCCTGTCTCTCTGTCTCTCTCTCTATCCCCCTATCTCTCTTTGTCTCTCTGTCTCTCCTTATCTCTCTCTGTCTCTCCCTATCTCTGTCTCTCTGTCTCTCCCTGTCTCTCTGTCTCTGTCTCTCTATATCTCCCTATCTCTCTCTGTCTGTCTCTCTCTCCCTGTCTCCTTGTCTCTATCTCTCTGTCTCTGTGTCTCTCCCTGTCTCTCTGTCTCTATCTCCCTGTCTCTCCCTGTCTCTCCAGACTTGCTGGATGCAGGCTGTTGTCGTGGCTCAGCCGTGTGTCCTGGCACCGACCTTGACCAGGGTCTCTCGTCTGTGACTTCCCACCGTCTCTTTGAGTTTGCTCTGGGGATGGACACACGGGCGTCTAAAGGCTTTGCTCAGTGAACGCGCGTTTGTGACCCCCGGCCCCGCTCAGCACCCTCTCCTGGAGCTGCTCGTCGTAGGACAGGGTCAGAGCGGAAGCTCCGCGGAGCTCGGCAGGCTCCACACCCGAGGAGAGCCAGTGCCCGCTCGGGTCCCGCCGAGTCGGCGGAAGGCCCCGGCCGCGCAGCCGCCCCGGGAGGCCAGCCTCCTGAGCGGGACTGAGCTGACGCCGCTACCCGAGCCTCCAGCGCTCTGCTGGCCCTGAGTCCTGACCCTCGCTGCTCCTTGCCGTCCGCCCAACACCCTTAAAAGTAAAAGGCAGCCTCACGACGCGAGCAAGTCGCTCCCTAGAAATAGACCAGCTGCTTCGGAGAAGAAACTTCTGAAGCCCGAGTTAAGCCCGGGCAGAGGCCGGCGCCGAAAATACCTCCCCTTGTGTTACGATAAATCACGGCCCAGGCCTGCGCGCCTCTGTCACCTGTCACCGCCCCACCCCCAGCCCTGGGGCCAGCTTTCTGTTCTGGGCCATTTTCTCCCGAAATGAAGCTTCAGAGAAGGCCCTTGGGATTGTGGCCAGATTTAGCAAATAAAAGTGAAGGACGTACAATTAAATGTGAGTTTAAGATAAACAATGAATTTTTTAGCATAGCTTCATCCCATGCAATATTTGGGTCACACTTTATAGCAACAAAATTTCTAGTCCATCTGAAATCCAAGTTTAGCTGAGCCTCCCCCTTTCTACCTGGGAGCGCTGCCCCGCGAGGCCTTTACAGATTCTCATCATCCTGGGCTCCCACCTGAGGGTGGACGCAGTGATCTCACAGGGCCCCAGGTCCCGAAGACACCACGTTCCTTCTTTAGTAAACAGCAAGCGCACAGTGCAGGAGACCGCTCACGCCAGGAAGGTCTGCCGCTCACATCAGCAGGACCCAGGCCAGGAAGCGAGGGTCGGCCCGCTGAGCATCAGACGTCAGACTGAGCAATGGCCACACACCCTGCTCTTTGTCGCTAGACTCGAGGAGGCCAGCTCCAGGAGTGGCCAGGCCAGCCCCTGCCCTCCACCCCCCGAGACCACAGGGCACTCAGGGCCCTGCCTCCATGCCGAGAGCCTTGGGGCTGCAGAGGGCCTCCCTTGCTTCCTGTCAGCTTCCCTCCCAACACGGCAACAAGCAGGAGATACCGTGTTTGCAGGCAGAATCGCCCCAGGTCCCGGGCTAGTGTGTGTGCCGCTCTGACCGGCGTCTGCTGGCTCACCCTAGTGTCGTGACACAGGGCCCTGTTGCTTCCAGCACGACACTTGGCTCGTCCACCAGACCCTGCCAGGCAGGGGTCAACTCGGTGTCCCGGTGGGGAGGGGGAGGCAGCTACCACAGAGAGACCATGAATCAGACGCAGGCTGGGCCTTCGACCCCAGGGTCCACAAGGACTCTCCGCCGGGCAGTCACTCAGGGAGCTGCTCAGAGTGCCCCTCCATGCTTTTCACTTTCACTGTTCTATTCTAGGGAGGCTGCTCTGCAATAATTAGAGGAAGAAGGTGAGCTCAACAGCAAGGTCACCACTTCCTGATTCCTGCTGCTGGACTGAGAACGCCCTGCCGCCTCCACATGGAGGATGCGTGGCAGGCTCTGGGGGCCTCCTCTGCAGCCTGCTCTCGGCAGAGACAGCACTCCTGTCAGCGTCAGGCCTGCTCGACCCCGTCAGGCCTGCTCGACCCCGTCAGGCCTGCTCATCCCCATCAGACCTGCTCATCCCCGTGGGCTTGCTCGACCCCGTCGGGCCTGCTCGTCCACGTCGGGCTTGCTCGTTTCCATTGGGCCTGCTTGTCTGCATCAGATGCTCTTGCTGGCCACGTGTCTGGGGCCAGTGTGAGGCCAGTGGCCAAGGTTGTGATGATTTGTTGCTGCCCCAGGGGCAGAAGGACCTCTCTGCAGCTCAGCCGCCAGGGAAGGAAAGCTCACCAGAGTGGACAACACTATGTCAGGCAAGCTCCCTGCTGTGGTCCTGAAGTTAGTCCACCCAAAGTCTACAGGCTGACAAGGTTCCCAGGCCTCCTATTTCCAGCGTGTCAGGTGAGGACAGCGGACCTGGTACCTGCCCTAACTCAGCGCCAGGAGTGGAGGGGTTCCCAACCACAGGAAGGTGCCAGAGCCTCGGGAACCGCTGAGATCAGGCCCAGGCGCCCCAGGAGGACTGGTCAGTGTGAAGTGGCCCCACTGGCTCCCACTCATCCCCTTGCAAAGACACTGAGAAGAACAGCACCTGTTGCCTGTCACCGAAGAGCATGAAGGTCGGTGGGGTTTAATCTTCAGCATACTTTACATGTGCTGGAAGAATGATGAAGGCAGGTTATCTGTTCTATGTGGAATCTATCATATTCTGGAACTGCCATCCTGTTCACTAAAAGCCTGGCATCCAGGGGGCCAGCGGCCCTGGGGACACTGATTTCAAAGAAGAGAAAGATTGGAAGCTGGAGTCACCAGTCCTTTATTAAGTCTCGATTTCTCTTCCTGCTCCTTTATTTCCTTCTTCTCCTCTGTTTCTCTTCACACAAAGATGTGTGCAAAGTGTTGCCACACCCCTCTGGTCCTCACGGGCGCCTCGCTTTCCTTATCGCCACCCTAAGGTCCAGTGGTGTTAGCTGCAAACAGGGGCGCTTGTGGTGACTTCATCCGACTGGAAACTGGGTCTGGGCTACACACAGTCAGCTGCCCCCGCCTGTCCTGGGTCCCGGGCACGGTGGGGCTTTGGTGCACCTAGCAAGCTCAAAGCAGTGGTCTGGTTCACCACAATGCAGCAAAAATAAAACCTCATGACGAAACGGGACCAAATCAAAGTGGAACTTCTTTTGTTTCATTGCTGCCACACAAAGAATCAGCCGACACAAGTGCTCCAACGCCGGTCCCGCCCTCTTCCAGCCCCCAAGACTCCAGGTGGGACGAGAGACAGGGTGCATGCCGTCCACCTCACAAAGCGCGGACACAGAGCACCAGCTCCTGCACTGAAGGCCTTGTGTCTCTCGGAAGCACCGACAGTCACTGCCTTAGAATTGCTGGTGAGCTGCAGACACAGACCCGCACCCGGCAGGGTGAGGCCGGATGTAACTGCTGAAGGATTTAGTCAGAAAATTTTCTACCTTGCATGTCAGCAAGCTTTCCTGTAAGCTTGTTACCACCTGGGATTTGCCTTGGTCTGAGCCTTCAGAAATCTGTAAAATTGGATTCAACAGATAACTCTTTTTCTCTGGATGGTAGAAACGAAATTGCCAAGAATTAATGCTATACGTGCTTCTACTGAGCACTTTTATAAGTGTTTATTTCATTTAGGCCTCTAGGCTCATCTGTCCATGGAATTCTCCAGGCAAGAATACTAGAGTGGGTTGTCTCCCTCTCCAGGGGATCTTCCTGACCCAGGGACTGAACCCAGGTTTCCTGCACTGCAGGTGGATTCTTTACCTTCTGAGCCACCAGGGAAGCCCTATGTCATTTAACCTCACAGCAACTCTAAAGGCAGAGCTGTCGTCTCCTTCTGCAGAAGGGAACAGTGCGGTCAGAGAATCTAAACACCCTGGCTGAGGTGCAGCCATGCCCAGAACAGGTCTGCCTGGTCCAGGGCCCCCGCTCCGGGCAGGCCATCAGCATACCTGCCAGTCTGGCCCACCTGTCACCACTGTCATCAAATTCTGATTCTTCTGGGTCCAAGCCCAACACCTAAGCGAAATAAAGCACTTCAACTGCTGAAGGCTGGGCCCTCGCGAATATCACAAGCCAAAGATATCACACTGTGGAGATCCGGCCACCACTCGCAGGAAACCAGCCATGATCCCACCCATCTCATCATGTGGAGAATCTCTGTGAGCTCCTCAGAGCTCTGAATCGTAATGTGACTTTGTAAAAGTGGGTGAGCTCGAGGTGCCTGAGGCCCTGGAAGGCAGGGTAGATGAACAGACACCTGCTCTCCATAACCCCCACTCCCAGGCACGCCAGCAGGGTCTGGGCCTGCGGTGATTTCAGGAAGAAGGTGCACAGGTTCAGACCGTCTGAGAAGTGTGAATTGTCACGGGCACCACCAAGCAATCACCTAAACCGCACAAGTTAGCTAAAACAGTCTTTGCTTTTGGTGGAATTATATCAAATCATTCAACACTCACCAGCTGCTCTTTGGCAATTAAATATGCCTTTGATCAACAAAGTGGTAAGATGCATCAACGTACAAGTGAACATAGGCTTTATGGAGAAAACAATAAAAAGGTCTTTGATAATAGAAAGATTGAGATTGTCACTGTTCTTGATAAGTTCTGGTGCCCCAGAGAGGCGGAGGAATCTCATCGTGTGGCAAGATCACAAACTGATGGGAAAACCATTACTATTCTAGTAGATGGAGGTGAAAGAAAATTATAACTCAATGAGAGATTATAATTCTCTCATGGTCAAATCATGTAATGAAATGATTGCTGACCCATTTGGTTATAAAACATCCATGATAAATTGTGGCACAACAGGCATCTCACCCGTCAAGGGCACGGAAACTGGTTCCATGTGGAGGAAGAGATTCGAGGTTGGCGAGAGTTCCAAGGGCAGGATCGGCTTCGGCTCCGTTACGCGCTGGTCTGTGTGGCAGGCAGCAGGAGCTGTCGGCCGGTGTCATTACAGTAGCGAGAATTTTCCAAGTAAACATTTTATGGAGTGTTAAGCAGCCTGTTAAAATTATGGTTTAACGACTATGTAGTAACAGAGATTAATTATAAACTTGGTTAAAGATAGCAAGATATAAAATTGTTCTCAGAGTATTACAAGTTTACATAAAGTACACTAGGAAAGAGATATGAGAAAACACAGCAAATGACATGGATGCGAGGACTAATTCTTATTTTACCAGAGTTTCTGTAGCATGGCTTTATCAGTTCAGACTTTCCAAATAAAATTACTTCTTTGAACAGAAGGGCGTCTCGGTTTTCCCTCTTGGCAGTGCTAAGAGATGGTTCCAAGCCAGGGCCGCACACAGGCTCACGGCTGGCCACAGTGGCTCCCAGTGGGACTCCAGGTGATCCCTAGCAGCCCCTCCAGACGGAGCTTCAGACACCCCCTCCAGAGGACACTCCCTCCACTTAGGACCAGAAATAAGCAGCACCTTCAAAAACATCATGATAAGAGAAAATAAATATTACATAATACAAATACAGCACCTAGAAAAAGCCATTATAAAATTAATTCATTTGGCCTACAACTTAAAGCCTTGTTGGAAAACTGCCCACACAGTCCACCAGGTTGAATAACATTTGACCTACAATTCAGAGCTGCATTTATCTTCTTCAACATAACTATTTTTTCAAATTTATATCACTCCATAAAACAACAGCTCTTTTCACAGTGACAGTTATAAGCAAAAAATAATGCAAAACCTTTTTCTGTACCTTCTCCCCCAAATTCACTGACTCAAATGTCTGTAGAAACATGTTTCCTAAAAAAAAAAAAAGAAAAGAAACATGTTTCCTGGGCTTACATCTCCCCCTACCCAACCCCCACCCCACCCCACCCCCGTAGGCTCTTTCTGACTTTGAAGACCCTGGTTTTCCTGAGATTGATGAGATAAAATACGCAGAAGTGATTCATAAAAAGCAAAGCAAGATGAAACTGTGACTCTGCACACTAAGACACACACAGGTCACTGCTTCTGGACACCCAGGTCCCAGGGACAGAGGCATCTCCCGGGTCCGACAGAAGGACACACGTGTCACAGGTTTACCCAGCTATCTGTGCCCCGGCGCTGGGACAGAGGAGGCTCCACAGGCAGGAGTCAGGCCCTTCTCTCAGCTAAAACCTGGGCAGAGCCCGGAGAAAATTCAGTTAAAGGATGACCAGACAGGAGTGTGGAAACACAAGTTCCCGGACGACGTGGTTGACTTGCCCCAGGGGCGGGACGGAGCCTGGCTGCCTCCGGGATTCTCGGGACCAGGGTGTGCAGGGAGAGCAGGTGCCCGAGGCCCCCCCGGGCCCAGGAGAGCGGGAGGGGCGAGGGGGCCCCGCAGGAGCAAGAGGTGCCGGTCGAGACCTCGGGGCGCCGTCACGGCTCGAGGTGCAGTATCAGCTACAGCACAGGTTCAACGCGAAACTCCAGACTGAGTGTTGCTCCTGTGAGCCCGAAACGACACCTGAAGACTGACTTGCGCTGTCACACTTCCAGGATGCGGCCGGGGGCAGAGCTTTCGTGTGTTGGGTGGAGCCCTACCTGAGCACCTTCCTAATAGCAAGGGCGCTCTCGTCCCGGCAGAGGCCTGTGCATCTTCCCTCACGTCGGCCTGCCACTCCAGCCCTGACAGCACAGTCACACCTTCAGAGAAGCTTCAAGCCATCAGAGGTCACAGCTTCAAGAGCTGCAGCTGCAAGAGCAGCAGATCTTCCCAACGAGCTGCCAGCAGGCGCCCGCCTGGCACACGGGGTCCCAGCGTCGCGGCCCTGGGACAGCCGCACCCCGGTTTATGCTCCGGCCTGCCAGTACATGAGGTGGGAGCTTTATTCCCACTGTGCATCGTCCGTACCATCTGTTCAGAGCAAGAGCCTACGGCTCCATCCTTGGAGTGAAATCCTGAGGGAGTGGGGCCTCTTTCAGGATCTGAGCCTCTTCACGTGACGTCCTCTCTCAGGTCCCCCACACACAGAGCTCGTGTCACTTCTCTGAGCTCCACTGGGGCGTCTTGGGGGTCTGCAGTTCAGAAGCGGGGACGAGGTGCCCTTGCTGGGGACAGAGCTGGCGGTGGGCACGGAGGGAGGGCGCGGGGCCCAGCCAGTCCCTGCCCGGCCAGAAGCAGCACCAGCAGAGACACAGGGCCATCGCCACTTTCCAAGCCACCTGATGTTAGCTGTCGCCCAGCTGCCAAGCTGCCCCAGGTAACAAGGTAGAAACGTTTTCCCCACTTCCCCGGTGACTGAAACCAGGACTGGGAAACGGGCAGTTGCAGAGGTCCGTGTTTCTCTCTTCTCCATTGCTGAAGTCATCGCCAGCTCTTCTCCTGTCCTGTGCTGACCCCAGGAAGGAGCTCTTTCCATGGTTTCTGCTGTCTACCAAACGGCCTGCACCCTTCCGTGCAAAGACCCAGCTGGGGCTTGGGGCAGGGGGCTCTGCAGGCCACGGCCGCCATGAGGACTTCAGAGCAGCGGAAGGAACTGAGAGCAGTGGGTCGGGGGCCCTCCGAGAGGGGACCCCAGTCCCTGAGAGGGCGCCTGGCCCCCCAGAGCTTCCCTCCCAGCAAAGCTCACACCCACACTGCCACACACAACAGGTCTGCGAGGGCCCGGCTCTGGGGAGGGGAGCTCTCCAGCCTGGAAGCGGTACCTTCTCCTAAACTTCCCTTTCAAAACTGGCCTGGGTCCTCGGCATTCTTGGAAAAATCTGGCCAAGAAGACATGACAATTTCACAGAAAAAAACTCAGGGTTAACGAATGCATCTACTGGACATTATTTACTTTAAAAAAATGAAAGCCTGAAGCCCCAGAACATAAACGTTAGAAGGGCAGAGGAGGGAGAGGCCACCTGGAGTGGGGGAGACACCTCGGCATGTGACCGGGGCTTCTCTGCACCCCCAGGGGCAGACTCAGCAAGACCGCAGGCAAGTCCTGGGCCCTCTCCTGGTTGCCCCACCGCCCCGCCCAGCGAGGCAATCGGGTTGAGCCAGGGGCTGGGGTCAACACGATCACTTTCCTCTTTGTTTTTCAAAAAGGTCAAAGGTCAGGGGCCGGGGGCTGAAGAGACTGGGATTCTGAAATGTGGTTTCTTAGAAAACACCCCCAGGAAGAAAATACTTCTGTCACAAAGTATCAGTGCTGACCAGATGCCACCGAATTTTTTTTTTTTTTTTTTTTTGCATGTGTCTCTTAACAGCTGGCAAGAGTATGAGCTCAAGTTATTCACCACGAGCACACACTTTCTGTTTGTCTCCAGATAAAGGGATTTGAATCCTATTTGTTGGTAAGGGCTGGTGAAAACTGTGGGATGGATTCTTCTAGACCAAGAGGAGGTGACTTTGTCCCTGATCCCTGCACGTGGTCCCAAGACTGGAGGGCTGCTCCCGCCTCCCACCCGTGACCGGGGCTTTTCCCTGGATGAATCCCACACAACCAGTGGGCCCTTCAGCAGAGCAGAGCTGAGGACCACTGAAACTGTCTGTCCCGGCATGGGGTTTTTATCCACATAAAACCCATCTCCTTACAATTTAGAAGCTCCCAGTCACTCCTGCTCTGTTGGGGTCCAGAAGCACATTCTATCACGCGTCTGATCGCTAGACTGTCTTGGGATGCGTTCCTGGTTTTAGTCTTTTCAGGTGCTGGTTTCTACTACATCTCCTCTCCCTGGGGGCTTTGGACAAATAGGTTCTCAGAAAATACTGAGGAAAATCTGAAGCAGATCGCGTGGCGTGCAAGCTCAGTTGTGTCTAACTCTGTGCCGCCCCATGGACTGTACCCTGCTGGGCTCCTCTGTCCATGGGATTTCCCAGGCAAGAATACAGGAGTGGGTTGCCATTTCCTACTCCAGGGGATCTTCCCAATGCAGGGATGGAACCCAAGTTTCCTGCATCTCCTGCATTGGCAGGCGGGTTCTTTACCACTGAGCCACCTGGGAAGCCCTTAAAGCAGATACTCTTTTTTTCAAAGCCATTTCATCAATCATAATGACAACACCTACAGTAAATTAAATGATCTCCCTCCAAGCCCAGCACTTCAGAGCCTGACCTTGTGCGTAAAGCGGGTCTTTATAGACTGGATGGCCCTTGACCCAGAGGCGAGTGTCCTCACAGTAGCAGGAGAGGCACACAGGAGGGGCCCTGAGAAGATGGAGTGAGAGCAGAGGCCAAGGTGACGCCGCCCAAGCCCAGAACCCCGGGAGCCAGGGTTGGGGGCTGGCATAGAGATCCTCAGAGCCTCCAGAGGGACCCGCTCACTGGCAGCCCTGACGTTAGACTGGCCGCAGAATAGTGGGAGACCACGCTGCTGTCATTGAAACCTGCCCGGCTCAAGGGATGTGCTGTGGTGGCTCCAGGACTCGGTCCAGGACCCAGGAGGAGAAAAGCGTCCAGCCAGTTCTAAGGAGGGCAGCTGCCCCAAGGCAAGAGCCTGCAAAGCACCGGCGTCTTACAGTTGCTTCCAGACCCGCCCTCGGGCCACGCCCTCCCCCGGAAATCCTGCAGCCACACCTCTCTGCCCAGGACCCCAGGACGGCCTCCCCGTGGGGTGCCTGTGAGGTGCCTCAGGCACAAGCTGAGTGGGCTTGGTGAGGGGAGCTACCCCGGGCCCCAGAGGGACACGGCCTCGGCAGGAGTGGGGGGCTCTGTGGCTTGAACCAATGAGAGAGCTTCCCATTTCACTCTGCCCTGATAAACAGCAGACAAGGGCAAGACTAGACTCTGCTCTCCTCACCAAGGAAGCGCGGAGGTGTTGACTCAAAGTCAGAGACTTGGCTGCTGGTTATTATCTGCACAACACAGCATGGAGACCCGGGGCGCCTGGCGCGTGAACTCCACGGGGTGAGCACGCTCCTGGCTCCGTCTCAAGCATTCGACCCCGCGGCTCTGAGCAGGTTAGAACCCGCAGTGAGCAGGCAGCCAGCTGTGCTGTTGCAAACCTGGAGAGCGGGCCGAGGACTCGCCAGGAGGGTGTGTGGGGCCCTCACTCTCAACACCGGCAGGGCCAGCGCCCTGGTCACAGTCTTCACACCAAAGAACTTAATGGGTAACTTAATCACACTTCCAGGAGGTACAGAAAAAGTGAACGAGAAAATCTTGTAGAAATTCTTGACACTTGGTAGCTCAGCGTCTAAGAGTACAGAACCCAGCTGATCCCAGGGACCGGCTCAGCAAACACCGCGGCCTGTCGTCTCCGAACAGGGAGCGCGGGGCCCTTCACAGCCGTCTCACGGCCATAAACACTCTGCCAGGAGCTCCGGAGTCCTGTTGGCTCTGTGCATCCAGTGCCCACACAAAGGCACCCTGCTGGTGGGCAGGGGGAGGGTGCTTCCTGCAGCCCACACTCCATCAGGACAGACCCCTCCAGAAATGCAGTGGAGGGGAGCAGCTCAGGGACCAGGCACACCATGCCCAAACCTCCAGGCCAAGACCCGCCTCCAAGTCACCCAGCCACACCCGCACGTGTCTCCCACACTGTGTATGTGGCTCCGGGCAATGGTTTCAGCCTAGGCTTGTAGAGGAGGCAACCGCCATCTCAGAAAGACGCCGTGAAGGGCCAGATGCCACTTCACAGCAACTGCGGGAGCCACGGCCAGGTGCCCGCAGCTTGCCACCTCTCTGGCTCTGCTGTGGGTCTCATGAGTCAGCTTACAAATACTAAAACTGTCGCTGTCATAAGGAAAAGCAAGAAACATTCCTTGAATATTTCAGAGCAAAATGCTTCTGAAAGCCCTTGGTTCCTCCACAGAAAACATATTTAAAGAAGAAGTGTCATGAGTCAGTAGCAGCTGCTCCCCCACCTGTTATTTATTCCCATCACTAACGTTCTCATGGCGTTTTGGAAAGAGCTGAGCATTTTCCTGCAGAAATGCTCTGGGTTCTGGAGCGCGCACCTGGCTGCATCCGACTGCTGCTAGACAAAGGCTCCCAGGGCGTCTGAGCAGAGCCGGCCTCCCCGCCAGCCCGCAGGGCCAAGCCCTGAGCCAGACCCCCTCCCGCAGCCCTCTGGCTTCCCCGCCTTGCTCCGGGCCTGCTCCTGCAAGGACTAAGGTAGACCCATCTGCAACTCTCCTTGCCAGGGTGCATCTGGAGTGAGGGTCTTCGGAGCATGGGACACACACTCTGAGGGTCCGACCTCAGATGCTGGCTGCTGGTGAGGCCAGAGCGGGGGGCCAGGTCCACGTCCCCGTCTCTCTGCAGCCCCCAGATATGCTGAACCCTGTACTCACTTCCTCTTGATGCTGTAACAAATGGCTCCAAACAAACAAAACCTCATCCCACAGTTGGGAAGGGCAGAGACAGGCCCCTGGGCTAAGTCCCCCTGTCCGCACGGCTGCTCTTCAGGGCCCTCAAGGGTACAGTCCTTCCTGCTCCTCCAGCTCCTAGAGGCCACTTTTTGCTTGGCTCCTGGCCCCTCCTCCACCACCCTCTTCCACCATCCCATCTCTCTGGTCCTGACCTCTGCTCCCATAGTCACATCCACTTCCTGACTGACCCCCCTGCCCCCCTCCTCCCTTATTAGGACCCTCTAGAGTTTTGCCAAGAGAACGCACTGGTCAGAGCAAACACCCTCTTCCAACAACACAAGAGAAGACTCTACACATGGACATCACCAGGTGGTCAACACCGAATCAGATTGATTATATTCTTTGCAGCCAAAGATGGAGAAGCTCTATACAGTTAGCAAAAACAAGACTGGGAGCTGACTGTGGCTCACATCATGAACTCCTTATTGCCAAATTCACACTTAAATTGAAGAAAGCAGAGAAAACCACTAGACCATTAAGATATGACCTAAATCAAATCCCTTACAATTATACAGTGGAAGTGACAAATAAATACAAGGGATTAGATCTGATAGAGTACCTGAAGAACTATGGACAGAGGTTCATGACAATGTACAGGAGGAAGTGATCAAGACCATCCCCAAGAAAAAGAAATGCAAAAAGGCAAAATGGTTGTCTGAAAAGACCTTACGTATAGCTGTGAAAGACAAGAAGCAAAAGGCAAAGGAGAAGAGGAAAGATATGACAATCTGAATGCAGAGTTCCAAAGAATAGCAAGGAGAGATAAGAAAGCCTTCCTCAGTGATCAATGCAAAGAAATAGAGGAAAACAATAGAATGGGAAAGAAGAGATCTCTTCAAGAAAATTAGAGATACCAAGGGAACATTTTATGCAAAGATGGGTACAATGAAGGACAGAAATGGTGTGGACCTAACAGAAGCAGAAGATATTGAGAAGAGGTGGCAAGAATACACAGAGAACTATACAAAAAGATTTTCACGACCCAGACAATCACGATGGTGTGATCACTGACCTAGAGCCAGACATCCTGGAATGCAAAGTCAAGTGAGCCTTAGGAAGCATCCCTACGAAGAACAGTGCGAGTGGAGGTGATGGAATTCCAGTTGAGCTATTTCAAATCCTAAAAGATGATGCTGTGAAAGTGCTGCACTCAATATGTCAGCAAATTTGGAAAACTCAGCAGTGCCCACAGGACTGGAAAAGGTCAGTTTTCATTCCAATCCCAAAGAAAGGCAATGCCAAAGAATGCTCAAACTACCGCACAATTGCACCCATCTCACATGCTAGTAAAGTAATGTTCAAAATTCTCCAAGCCAGGCTTCAGCAATACGTGAACCGTGAACTTCCTGATGTTCAAGCTGGTTTTAGAAAAGGCAGAGGAACCAGAGATCAGATTGCCAACATTCATTGGATCATGGAAAAAGCAAGAGAGTTCCAGAAAAACATCTATTTCTGCTTTATTGACTCTGCTAAAGCCTTTGACTGTGTGGATCACAACAAACTGTGGAAAATTCTTCAAGAGATGGGAATACCAAACCACCTCACCTGCCTCCTGAGAAATCTGAATGCAGGTCAAGAGGGAACAGTTAAAACTGGACATGGAACAACAGACTGGTTCCAAATAGGAAAAGGAGGACGTCAAGGCTGTATATTGTCACCCTGCTTATTTAACTTATATGCAGAGTACATCATGAGAAACGCTGGGCTAGAAGAAGCACAAGTTGGAATCAAGATTGCCAGGAGAAATATCAATAACCTCAGATATGCAGATGACACCACCCATATGGCAGAAAGTGAAGAGGAACTAAAAAGCCTCTTGATGAATGTGAAAGAGGAGAGTGAAAAAGTTGGCTTAAAACTCAACATTCAGAAAACTAAGATTATGGCGTCCGGTCCCATCACTTCATGACAAATAGTTGGGGAAACAGTGGAAACAGTGACAGACTTTATTTTCTTGGGCTCCAAAATCACTGCAGATGGTGACTGCAGCCATGAAATTAAAAGACTCTTGCTCCTTGGAAGGAAAGTTATGACCAACCTAGATAGCATATTGAAAAGCAGAGACATTACTTTGCTGACAAAGTTTTGTCTAGTCAAAGCTATGGCTTTTCCAGTAGCCATGTATGGATGTGAGAGTTGGACTATAAAGAAAGCTGAGCGCTGAAGAATTGATGCTTTTGAACTGTGGTGTTTGAGAAGACTCTTGAAAGTTCCTTGAACTGCAAGGAGATCCAACCAGTTCATCCTAAAGGAAATCAGTCCTGAATATTCATTAAAAGAACTGATGCTGAAGCTGAAACTGCAAGCCTTTGGCCACCCACGTGATGCAAAGAACTGACACATTTGAAAAGACCCTGATGCTGGGAAAGATTGAAGGCAGGAGAAGGGGATGACAGAGGATGAGTTGGTTGGATGTCATCACCAATTCAATGGACGTGAGTTTGAGTAAACTCCGGGAGTCGGTGATGGACAGGGAGGCCTGGCATGCTACAGTCCATGGGATCACAAAGAGTCAGATATGACTGAGTGACTGAACGGAACTGAACTGATTACATCGGGCCACCCAGTGACCCAGCATTACCTCCCATCCCGATGTCCTCAGCTGATCACAAGGGCAGGTCTGGCTGCCACAGGGAGCAGCATATTCACAGGTTCAGGGGCTCTGGAGGCCAACAACTCTGGGCCTCTTCTGTCCACCACATCCTTGATCTGGGTAACTTTTTAATGATCTCTTTGAAGTGCATCAGTTCCTATCATCCTTGAAGCTGATGCTTCACTTTCACCTGACCATTAACTGGGTTCTAATTCCAAGATGCTGGGAGGTGGAAAGGACGGCGGAAGGAGTTTTCCCACCTGCATCCTTCTGCCAGTCGTTGCTGAGCACCCAGCATGGAAGACGCCAAGCTCAGGGTGACCAGGACTACGGAAGGCCACAAGGTCACAAGTGGGCAGGACAGCGAATGGCCACCGGGAGGCCCTCTCACTGTGTCTGTCCAGCCACATGGACGGAGCCTCCTGGGGCGCATGTCCTTCCCCCAGAAGTGAGCCGGGAGCAATAAAGTTTCCTGTGGGTTGTGTTTTCTTGCCAGTTTGTGGGAAAACGCACAAACACAAACCCCAATGATCTGAATGAGTGTCACATGCTAATTTGGAATTTTCACTTCCTCAGTAAACCAAAGCGAGAAAGTGAAAGTAGAACAAGAGGTCAAAACCTACTTCCTAGAATTTCCCAAATTTCTAGAGGTTGTTGCATTTCCTGTGGAGACGGCAGGCTGTCAGCATGGAGTATATGGCCAACGACCAGGATCATCATGGCGTCTCAGCGCCCACGTGTGTGGTTCCCAGTCAAGTCTGGAGCTCCTGGGTCTCGTGACCCCCTAACCCTCATGAGCTGCAGAACCTGGTGATTGAACCCCCATGTGCCTCAATTTTTCATCTGTAAAGCCTTTAACCCAGGGCCAAGCACCAGCCCAGCCCAGCCCAGGGCAGAGCTATTGTTACTCCAGGTAAAGTCTAGACCTTCCCAGGATGCTAATCCCAGGACCCAGGGGGCTTTGATGCTGGAAGGAAGACTTGCTGAGAAGGCTAGCCTGAAAGTGGGGTACGCTCAGCACACCTAACAGACGGAGGGAACGGGGCCACCCGTGAAGCAGCACAGGCGCCGGGGCCGCAGTGGGAGGGAAGCAGTTCCCATCAGCCCATATCCTGGCCTCGCTCCAGGCCCCTTCTTCCTCTCTTCAGGATCAGACTGGCACCAGAGAGTGCTTTTCCGCAGAGAGGCCAGACCTGGGGAAAGGAGACCCGCTGCACAAGTTACAAAGAGGCAGCTCCCCTGGGGCGCTCCATCCAGAACAGGGGTTCTGCAGATGAGTGGGGGCCGTCAGGGGCCAGGCAGTCACGGGGGCGGAAGGCCCAGCCTTGTTTCCTTGTTGATGGGGTGGAAACTGTATCCCCCATGTAGAATCTGAGAATTATGGCCTTGCATCCAAATCCTTCTGGAAAGGTGTTTATTTAAATGCTGTCACTGGCCGCCAGGAAGCTGTGTGGTGAGGAAGGCTCAGAAACCTCTGGGACTTGGTCTCGTTGGCACTGGAACCTGGGGCTTCATCCTCCACAGGTGAGAATAAGGATTAAATGACACGCACTTGGTGCAGAGCAGGGACCCTGGCTCCGGGTGGCTGTGTGAAGAGCAGGTTGGAGGCTCTATCCTGAAAGGGCAGCAGGGAGGCCCTGGCCCCAGGCGGGGCCCTCAGCATCGCCCCTGTGCGCTCGCTGAGTGTGGGACAGTGGGCAGGAAGCTGCTGCCGAGCAGCTGACCCTCCTCTCGCTGACGCTGCAGCAGCTCCTGCCACTTTCTCTTCTGGTCCCAGCGCTGACAGTCACTGTCATTCTGAAACCACTTCCCTCTGGCCACAGACACCTGTCAACACACAGCTAGACTTCAGTGCAGTTTTCAGGGCCTGCTCCTGAATCTTCTATTTTTGCATAATAATATTTTACTTATGTGGGACTTCACAGCACAACATCAAAAGGTGGTTTGTGATAACAGCCAAATTTATTAATAATTAGTGTGGTCAGACCATGTGAACCATAATATTGCATGAAGAATTGCTCAGACTGCATCTCACTGCATCAGGTGCAAGTAACCTGGGGGCAGGAGTTCGGTATACTGGAACTCAAGCCGGCATCCCGTGAGAGTGACCAGTGTCCCCACCTCACGTGCGGCCGCTGCCACAGCCATCCTGGGCTCACGAGCCCACCTGGCCGCTCCTCTGGGCTCCTGGTGTGGGCTCGACGTCTGCCCGTTGCCCCAGCTGCCCCAGCTGCAGGGGCGGTGAGATGCTTCCCGCCCCCTGCACGCGAGGACTTCTCAGAAAGAGTGACTGCGCGGCTGGCGCTGCTAGAGCAGGACTCCGGGCCCCCAGGTTTGCTCCTTTACCGACCAAAAGACAGAACTGCCGTCTAACTGCCATCCAGGCCCAGAGAGGACGACAGGCTGGCAAATCTCACTCGTTTCTCTGTCCATCGAATGTTTCCAAGCTCTCCTGTTGCTGACACTCCAGCGGAGGAGACCTAGCCCCACGTCGCAGTGTCAGCTGACAGGAGCCGCAGGCCAGGCGCTCTCATGCAGCCAGGGGCCAGGGGCTTGTCTTCTGGGCTTTCCCAGGGTCAGCAAACCCCAGAGCAGCCGGGCTCGAGATCCACGGGAGGACCAGGCTGTGACTCTGAGCCTGCTCACAACGGAACCCTAGAAATCACGGTGAAGCACTGCAAGGTGTGAGGCCCAGAGGTGGCCGCACGCTGACCCTCGCTGCCCACAGTGAGGTGTCCGGAGCTCTGGGCCCCGGCGGGAGGGGCAGCGGAGCCTAAGAACTCTGATGCAAACTGAATTCAGATGAAATGAACCGGGCTAGAACTCTTCTTTCACCAGATGGTCTGTCTAAACGGGTGACTTTATATCTCAAAAACTTTAAGTTCCCGAGAATATGAGGGGCATGGAGCAAGGCCAGGAAGGGTGAGGCAGGACTGTTGGGAGAAACTCTCTAGTTACCCAGAACTGTGGCTGCTTTATGCTGCAAGGGTGGCTGTATGTCTTCTCTGCCAACAACCAGGAGGGCTGGGGGGTGGGAGCAGGTAGGCAGCAACATGGTCCTTTGTATCATTGCTGGTTGACTTGTGGAATGTCGTTTATTTCACCCAAGAAAGCTGCTCTCTGGGCTTCCCATGGCTCTGACGCCCTCAGCTGCAGACCTCATCCTAACTCCAACCATTTCCCAACAAGTCTCCCCACGACCCTGTTCCAGGTGCCAACTGATGAGATTTACCCAGACACCGTGAGGACCAGCAGAGATACCACGCCAGCTCCCAATCCCCTGTGCAGTGCGGGGGAGAGGCCACCTCCTCGGCCACCCCCGTCCTATTCTCCCAACTGCACCAGAAGCCCTGCTTCCACCAAGGGCTGGCCCTCAGCAGAGAGAGGGAGCTGGCTCCAGAAGCAGAAGGGGCCCAGGAGGCAAGGTACTGATGGTAGCCCCAGAGGGGCCCCCGGGAGCATGGGTAGGAAAAGAAGGCTGAAAAAAGCGATCAGCACCCATACTGGGGGTCAGTGTCCATACTAGGGACTAGCATCCATGCCAGGGGCCAGCGTCCAAGACAAGGACCAGCGTCCATACCGAGGACCAGCGTCCTTACTAAGGAACAGCGTCCATACCGAGGACCAGCGTCCTTACTAAGGACAAGCACCCATACCAAGGACAAGCACCCATACCAAGGATCAGCGTCCACACCAGGGAACAGCGTCCATTCCGAGCACCAGCACCCATACCGAGGACCAGCGTCCATATGGAGGACCAGCGTCCATACCAAGGAACAGCATCCATACCAAGGACCAGCGTCCGTACCGAGGACCAGCGTCCTTACTAAGGGCAAGCACCCATTCCGAGCACCAGCACCCATACCAAGGAACAGCGTCCGTACCAGGGGTCGGCATCCATGCTGCGTGCGTCTTCTCTGAGCCAAGACTGCATTGGTGACCAGGCCAGCCAAGGACAAGCTGTGCAGTGGCCAGTTTCCACATGGGCAGAGGTAAGGCAGGAGTCCCTTTGCCTCCCCCAAGTGGGAGGCTTGGGTGGAAAAATTCTTACAAAATTTCTAAACAAGGAAAAGGGACATGATACATGTGAGCAGAGACAGTCCAGCACAGTAGGAAGGGTCCACATGCGTGAACTTGCCCCACGGCTGTCACTGGAGTCAGCTGACCGAAGCAGAGGCTATGCACAGAGCCTTTGGGCGACAGGGGCACGGGTCCCCCACCTTGCCTGTGCAGCTGTGCTCGTGAATGTGCGCAGTCCTCAACACTCATGCCACAGTGGGTTCACTGTGTGTCTACCATATCACATATTGATTGTATTGCAAATATAGTTGTTTAGAAAAATTAAGACAAAAGTACACCCACCTATGAAGAAAATGCAAGCCACATGGACTGCAGACTGTAAACACACTGGGAGGGTCTGCAGAAGGGACGTTCTCCGAGGACGCCAGCCCTCACTGCTCAGCGGCTGGCCTGCTGGGCCCTTCACTGAGCCTGTGACTTTTCTGGGTCATGGGAAAGGGAAGGAACTATTCCACCCTTTAAAATGTCTATGAAACACCCAACACGCAGTGGGTCCTCCATGTGGACAACAGGTGCCAGGTGCCACCACTGAACAGATAAAGCAGATTAATTCTGATCACTATTTTCACTAGTCAAACTGGGGAATTAATTTCTTAATTATGACTCATTTTGTTGGTGAAGAACTGGCAGGATTATAAATTGGTACAAATTTTCTAGTGGAAATTTATAGATGGTTAGAGTCTTTAAGTGTTTATTTCCTCTGGCAGATGAATTTCAAGTCTAGAAATTTATCATAACGAATAAATAACACAATTACAAGCATTTATGTACAAAGATGTTCAATGAAACATTATTTAGATCTACAGCCATCAGATGTCTACTAACGGGGAAGAGCGAGTGTATGTGGGCTCAGCTGAGGGGGAGAACAGTCTTCCTCCAACAGCCAGGCTCATCCCACTGAGGGCAGAAGAAAGCCTCGGAGCCCAGGAGGGTCCCACGCCTCATACCCAAGGGGACACCTCCCGGGCCGTCAGAAGGGAGACACCTATAGGTCACCTGGGACAGCAAGTAAATAAAAATAGCACCCTTGGCTTTGGAATGAGCAGGAAGGGAGAAAGGTGAGCACATAGCCTCCAAGTTCTGTTTGGGTCAGTTTGCTAGAATCAGTGTTGTTCGCCTGGGGACACACCAAATCCATTCAGGGAAACGCAGCCAGGACTGACTCACAAGGTGGCTTCACCACGAGCCATGGAGGACAGAGCCCACCTCCATTCCTCAGTCACATGGAAGAGCCCCACCTTCCACAGAGTCCGCTTGGGGCTGGGAAGCAAGTTTATGCTGTCAGAATAGCGTGAGAGTCAGCAGAGAGGCCTGAAAACCCGGACCAAGGGCAGCGCCTCCTCTGAGAACGCAGAAGTGACCGAGAGGGGCTGTTGCTGCATTCAGAGCATTAGGGACCCCATCCCTCACCCCGCATCTGCTAGTCAGATCGTCCCCCACAGCCCAGTGCTAGTAACTCTGCCGGGCCAGGATTGTGCAGCTGGGACCCTTCCCTCTGCTGACCCAGACAGCAGCACAAAGGCTCACCAGCCTCCTTCCCGCTTCCCTTTCTGTCAAGAGAAACAGGAAGGGACCTCATCTGCCTTTTTCACCTTAACTGAAACTCCTCCTGAATTTCGGATGTTTTCCACTCATAAGCATGCCCTTGTAAATATTGCACTTGATCTTTATTCTCAAGTTGTTTCTAAGCTTCTAACGAAGGGCATCCACTCTAATTCTTGGAGTCATGTGCTCAGGCAGTGCGTCTGTGAGTGGCAAACACGGAAGGTACTTCCTCCCACTTGAGATGCAGGAGCACGGCCTGACGCTGCGAGAGTGCATCACAGGTCACTTCTGTACAAGGGGAGGTGACCCGAGACTGGCCAGAGCCGTGTGCGGCTCTCCTGCGCCATGAAAGTGGCAGAAACCCTCACCAGGTCCGTCTCCACAGGTGAATTCACATTCATGAAGCCTCCTGTCAAGTGCCCAAGATGAGCACATTCTCCCTTCTGATCCAGTCATGTTAAAATTCAAGTTAACTTAAAACTTTACTCACTTTTTGCTAATACTAATGTGAGCACGTGAGAGGTAAAACCCAGTATGTACATAGCACAGACGTCGCCAGCAGAAGTTGATGGCAGAGAGCTCAAACTTGACCTCATGGCATTCTAGGTCTTCATGCTTCTTCCCACTCGACATTTCCGGGGTTTTCACAGGTCACATCACAAGGAAATGCAGTCACCCCAACAACCTGCTGCCGGACCAGCCAGTCTTCCGATCACACACGTCTTGCGACAGTTTTGGACTGTCTCCTCTAACCCTGACCCGGCTCCCTTGTCAGGAGTGCTGTTACCCACACCTCACTGTTTCTTTGTGTGCGTTAGAAAAGGAAGACCCTGAGTCTGGGTTGCCGTACTTTTTAAACACTGCGTTGTGCTGGTGACTTCAGAGACCCCATTCTCCTTTCTTTTAAGACTGAAATCTCCAGAATGTGCGGAAGGCAACGGCACCCACTCCAGTACTCTTGCCTGGAAAATCCCATGGACGGAGGAGCCTGGAAGGCTGCAGTCCATGGGGTTGCGAAGAGTTGGACACAACTGTGTGACTTCACTTTCACTTTTCACTTTCATGCATTGGAGAAGGAAATGGCAACCCACTCCAGTGTTCTTGCCTGGAGAATCCCAGGGCAAGCCTGGGAGCCTGTTGGGCTGCCATCTATGGGGTCGCACAGAGTTGGACATGACTGAAGTGACTTAGCAGCAGCTCCAGAATATGGAATCAGAGAAGCCAGATGTGGGGCAGTGGATGTTTCCTTAAGAAACGAGAAAGATGAGAAAGGGAAAGTGTTGCTTTTCAAGTTTTATTAGCAAGAAAAGGCAAGGATGACGTCAGCTGCACCTCCCAGGGTGATGCCAGCCAGATAGGTGTCTCCAAAATGGAACTGTTTATTTGAGCAAATGGATGTCATTCAAGGTTGTTCTGGGGGAAATGCTAATATTCTGCCTGGACACACACCATCTTTAAGAAGTTTACCTCTGAATCACTTCCAAATGGCAGATGCCTGACATTGTCGATGTCTCCGGCGTCTACACCTGTCACAAGAGGCTTGATGCCACCAGAAGCACAGCCTGCCCGTCCCGCATCCGAGGCCCCAGCTCAGCCCAAGTTCCAACCCTACTCCTCTTGCTGATGTTTCTACAGACACCCAGCTGCCCTTTAGGAAAAATACTTAACTTCCCTACAGTTTTTCTACAAAATTCACACCCTGAGAAATTACTCAAGGCATATGGCTTTGTTTGCTGGATACCAAGCACATATCTGCACATTCACGTCAGGTGACCACTCGTTTACACAAAACAAAGGGATACAGGCTCCCCCTCACATAACATCTGTTTGGCCTCATGCTGCGGTCCCAAAGTACCAGTGACAGCAGGAGGAATAAAACCTCTGTCACAACCAGTCCTCACAGACTCATACATTTCCTTCCCATGCGGGCGAGTGTGCACACACAGGACCGCGCTCGCTCAAGCTCCAAAGTGGGCCTGGAGGCAGTGAGAGGCCTGGCTGGCCCTGGGACACACGCCGCCCACAGTCACTGCTCGCACACCTCAGCTGTGGGCCGGCTGGAGGGCGGTGCTGGGCCAGCCCGGGGGCCTTGGCGGACGGCCCGGTGGGGTGCTCGCCACCCAGGGTGCTGCCAGGTCGAGGGCCCGCAGGCGGGAGGTGGAGGTGGAGGCTTGGGACTGGTGGGGGGCTGGGGGGGCAGGCGGTGCACAGCCACGTCCAGCCACCGGAGTGGCCAGAGCTGCGAGCTAAATGGACCGCGGGGAGGACAGTATAAAGGGAGGCAGAGAGCCGGGTCACACTGAAACGACAGGCCAAGGTAGGTCTGTGCAGATCATGCTAAAAGCAGCCGGAAGACATTAGCTGGTTTTAGCAGGAGCAATGCTCTTGGTTTGCGCTTTGGGAGCCTCCAGAGCCGCGTGCAGAACAGGGTCCTTGCAGAACTGCCCAAGGAAGAGCATCACTGTTCAGCAACGCAGACCATCTCCAAGCCCAGCCGGCGAGGGCAGAGCCTGGATCTGGCCCAAAAGCCCTGAGCAAACCCGCTGCATCTCAACCTGTTGGATTTGATCATTTGGTCTCACAAGGCTTCTCGTCAGAGACAGAAAGGCTCCCTCAAGACCACTGTGCAGTGCACACACTTCTACGAGAGACAGCGTTACACACACCAGTGAGCACGTCATCATCATGCGTCCCCCTGGAGAGTCCCTGCCCGTGCACAGGAGAGGGTGGTGCAGCCCCTTCCACACCCCCTGCCCCGCTCCGCTCCACTGCTGCCCACTGCCCGGCTTCTCGTTTCACGGGCTCCCCGCCCATTGCCAGCAACCTTTCTCGTTGTCTTTAAGCAAATCCCAGACATAGTATTGTTTCATCCGTAATATTTAGAGTTTTCTCTAAAAGTTAAGTACCTTTCTCTGTTCAACATAGAAGTAATGAGCTCTCACATCTAAAACGTTTACAAGTGCTGTTTAATATCATTAAATGCCCAATCAGCATTTACATTCATCCAGGGGGCTTGTGAATTTTTTAAACTGTTTTTCAACCAAGTTGCTTCTAATCTGTGGGCTCCCTGATCTTTCACCTTTTGCTGAGTAGATCCTAGTGATGTCCTGACTGTGTCCTCAGCCCCCTGAACTCCCGTAAACTGGTAACTAGATCAAGATGTCTGACCAGATTCAAGCTCAGTTTTCTTGGCAAAATACTTCCTCAATGGTGTTGAAAAATACCTATACAAAAAAGGTCTTAATGACCTGGATAACCATGATGGTATGGTCACTTACCTAGAGCCTGACATCCTGGAGTTCGAAGTCAAATGGGCCTCAGGAAGCATCACTATGAACAAAGCCAGTGGAACTGATGGAATTCCAGCTGAGCTATTTCAAATCCTAAAAGATGATGTTGTGAAAGTGCTGCACTCAATATGCCAGCAAATTTGGAAAACTCAGCAGTGGCCACAGGACTGGAAAAGGTCAGTTTTCATCCCAATCTCAAAGGGAGGCAATGCAAAGAATGTTCAAACTAGCACATAGTTGGGCTCATTTCACATGCTGGCAAAGTAATGCTCAAAATCCTTCAAGCTAGGTTTCAACAGTACATGCACTAAGAACTTCCAGATATACAAGCTGGGTTTAGAAAAGGCAGAGGAAACAGAGATCAAATTGCCAACATCCATTTGGTCATAAAGAAAGCAAGGGAATTAAAAAAAAATCTACTTCTGCTTCATTGGCTACACTAAAGCCTTTGACTGTGTGAATCACAACAAAATATGGAAATTCTTAAAGCAATGGGAATACCAGACTATCTTACCTGTCTCCTGAGAAACCTGTATGCAGGTCAAGAAGCAACAGTTAGTAACGAGACATGGAATAATGGACTGATTAAAAATTGGGAAAGGAGTACATCAAGGCTGTATATTATCATCCTGCTTATTTAACTTTTATGCAGAGTACATCATGCAAGATGCTGGGCTAGATGAAGCACAAGCTGGAATTAAGATTGTTGGGAGAAATATCAGTAACCTCAAGTATGCAGATGACGCCACCCTTATGGCAGAAAATAAAGAAGAACTAAAGAGCCTCTTGATGAAGGTGAAAGAGGAGAGTGAAAAACCTGGCTTAAAACTCAACATTCAAATAACTTAAGATCATGGCATCCGGTCCCATCACTTCATGGCAAATAGAAGGGGAAAAAGTAGAAACATGGCAGATTTCACCTTAGTTGGGCTCCCAGATCACTGCAGATGGTGACTGCAGGCACAAAATTAGAAGACACTTGCTCCTTGGAAGAAAAGCTATGACAAACTCAGACAATGTATTAAAAAGCAGAGACGTCACTTTGCCAACAAAGGTCCTTATAGTCAAAGCTATGGTTTTTCCAGTAGTCATGTGCAGATGTGAAAGCTGAACCATAAAGAATGCTGAGCATTGAAGAATTGATGCTTTTGAACTATGGAGCTGGAGAAGAGTTTTGAGAGTCCCTTGACAGTAAGGAGATCAAACCAGTCAATCCTAAAGGAAATCAACCCTGAATATTCACTGAAGAAAGGACTGATGGGGAAGCTGTGGCTCCAGTACTTTGGTCACCTGATACAAAGAACCAACTCATTGGAGAAGATCCTGATGCTGGGGAAGATTGAGGGCAACAGGAAAAGAAGAAGAGGGTGGCAGAGGATGGGACGGTTGGATGGCATCACCGACTCAGGGGACATGAACTTGAGCAAACTCCGGGAGACAGTGAAAGACAGGGAAGCCTGGCGTGCTGCTGTTCACGGGGTCACCAAGAATCGGACACGACTGAGCGGCTGAACAACGAGGGTGTTGTTGGCTGACTGCTCGGTGACACAGAGCAGGTGTGTGGGTTTCCTCTCTCCTTGGCCTGTTTGGGGCTTGAACACAGGTCGTACTATTTGCATCTCAGCCACTGACTGCTTTCAGGCTCACAAACACACACGTGAGAAACCGGGGTTACTAAGAGGAGCTGGTTCCAGGGTCGAGCCTGAAAGTAAGACACACCCAGGAACGTGGGGTGAGCCGGGGAGCCAGCAGGAACGGGAACCACCCCACCCTGAGCAGCAGTGGCCTGTGAGCCTCTGAATAAGAATAACAGCTGCGTCTACAGTGCAGATGGGAAGGGACCTCTCGTCACTGCAGAGGACGATCAGTGGAAGGAGGATGGATCCGAAAGCCATCGTCGTAATGAGAGCTCTCCGCACTACGCTCGCAACCTTTCTGTAAGCCCAAAAGTATGTCCATATGAAAAGTTAAAGGAGAAGGCCTGAGGAAAAGTATGTGAGCCTCACCTTACTTACTGGTCTCACCACAGCCCCAGAAGGTGGCACGTGGAGCATGGGGTTGAGGTCTGCAGGCGGGCCCCTGGGTGGGGGTCACGCCGCTCGGGTGCTCCTCCAAACTCGAGAGCCAGGTCCAGCGCCAGCTTCACCCCTGCCGCAGGGACCTGCCTTTTCATCTCCTTGTCTCAGTCATCACTGCTCCTCCCTGCCTGGTTCCCAGCGGTCTCCCTGGAGGACGTGCCTCAAGGCTGATCATGCTGGGCGGCGCTTGTGCGGTGGATCACAGCTGGTCTATAAATACCCATGTGTTTGTATGGATGTTTTTCATCAATGTATCTAAATTTCCCATTGCAAATGACATAAACCCTGAAAGCTGAGGGACCATCTGGTTAGATGTCAAATTAAAACGTCAGACTCAGAAGGGACCCGGGGACACACGTGCCCAGACAGCCGGCAATCCCAGAGCTGCGTCTCTGAGTCTCCGTTTGCTCTCAGGCAGGCTACTTGTTTGCCCAGATAAAAGATGAATTTATTCCCTGATTTTACTAGAAGGTGGGGAAGATGAAAGTGAGATTATTTTTAAGTACATGGAGGTTCTTTCAAGGAATGGACTTCACAAGAATCCCAGAAAATTCCATATTCTTGAAAATAGATATGCATTTATTATCCAAGTCAGGTCACTTCTGAAGGTGAGAGGAAGCTATGAATGACTCCAGGTTAACAAGAGTCAACGGGTCTGAGTTTACCCCACTTTTTCACCAGATCCTATAGACTGTTGAAAGAAACCTTGGCGACCTCACTTATTCCAGAATATGCTGCTACCCCTTAGAGGAAGCAGGGGGCAGTTTGAAGGCAGAGGAGGTTTAGAAGCCTAAGTCTTCCTTGGCCACACTTGGGCTTGATGCTGACATCTCTCCGTGGATGAGGTCACTCTGTTGGAGTCCCTCCTGGAGCAGTTATTCCACAATAACCAGCCAGAGCGATGGCGTGGATGGGTTTGTGTCTTGGGTGCAGGAGCCCCAGCCAGGTGGCTTCCCAGTACTGTCTGGCCTGATGTAGCTTCCTGGTCTCCATCCTCTATGCATACAAGGGTGGGCTTGAAGACTGACCATCCTCCGCAGGAAGAGTCCAGAAATAAATCCATCATGGTCACTGGGCAAAGGCAACCTCTTCCCTCTGACTGTTCCCTCCGACCCCAGAAATAAACCACTCCTCCCCAACACTAACTTGTCTTAGAGAGCTGACCATCTACACAGATCCTTCAGAACCACCGAACTGCTCCAGCGGTGGGGGTCTGTTAACTCCCATCTCATTCTCAACAAGAAGCTGCGTTTGTGACAAACAATGATGGCACTCAGGTGTGGAGCCAGATGCCCAGATCTGAACTGACTTTGCCCCTGACCAGCTCAGAGTAAGTCCACACCCAGGCCTCCGTCTCCTCGGCCATACAAGCAAGCCAACAGAGCTCCTGGGGGATCCATGAGACAATTCAGGAGGAGCAGGCACCTGGCAGGTAGCGACCGACCACTCAGGAAGACAGGGTTTCTGTCCTTGCTGTTGTCTGTCCTGTGGCTGAATTTGCTACAAATAAACCCACAATCAAATGGATGGGTAAGTAGTATTCTAGGACCAAGAGCTTTTGCCATGGCAACACTGAAGTGCTTCACGGGTATTTAATCCAAAATGAGGCTTGTTCCAGTCCTGATGAAAGTAAGGCTCAGAGGAAGGTGACCAGCTCCAAGGTTCTCGGCTCTGACCAGACAGGAGGCGCAGAGGCTCGGGCCCCATGTTGCCCTGGAGTCCAGGGGCTGCCAGGAGCAAGACAGTCCACAGCAAGGCACCTGCCCCTTCTTCGTCCTAATGGCAACTCCTGGAGGGCTCTTTGAGGGGCAGAGGAGCGAGGGAAGTTGCTCTTCATCAATCCAATGAAACTGCGCACGGAGCAGAGGCCGCGTCTGTCCTCAGGGTCTTACATGAGTGTGGGCGTCGCAAGTCTGCTTGGAGGAGGGGTGAGTAAGCACACCTCTGGATGTTGTTCATAATATTTATTTTGGAAAAATATTTTAAAAAGGAATTTCTTCATTAACAAAACAGTAAAAAACTCAAATAACATTTGCACAATATTCCATAAATACATTTATATACAAAAAAATATAGTCACATTGACCCGAAGTGCCTTTGTACATATTTACCAAAAATTTAAATTATAAAAAATGAACATCACAAAATACTCAAGCTTTACAGATATCATGAAAAATATTTTTACAAGTCCAAAAAATAACGCACATTTTTTCCACCTAGAAAAACACATTTTTGTATCAAAAAGGACAATAAAGGCAGTGTTTGTGATTCTAATTCAAGAGAGGACTGGCTCATAAGAATCCAGAATACACACTTCAGGCAGCGCGTGCTTCTTACCTAGTGATCGAGTCCATTCGTTTAAATATATATTTTTTAAAAGCAACTGTCCATAGTGCAATGGAAACGTCCTAGAGGCAGAGCAGCGGCCGCGGGAGCGCCCGCCGCCCCCGGCAGGAAGAGGACCTGGCTTCCAGCAGCAGTCAGGAGCACGTCCGCTCCTCCCAGCAGCACGTCCGCTCCTCCCAGCAGCATCGTCGGGGCGACACCTCGGAAGTTCCTTGTTCTGCAGAAACGGAACTTGCCCCGTCACCTCCATGTCACACCTAGAGGGCCCAGGAGACAGGGGAGGTTATCGCGGCCGGAGGCCCAGTTCTGGCTCCCTGGCCGCAGGTGGGCCCCGAAAGCCCGCTCTGACCTCAGTGGCGATGACACATTCGTCCTGCTCCTCGGATATGACGTACACAGACTGGTACTTTGTGTCTTTTGAAGCAGAGTACACAGAGTCTGGCCTTTTTCTTTCAGACGCTTCTCCACTAGAGGGAAATAAAAGAGCCACAGTCAACACATGAAAACATTTTTGAACAGGAGAATGACCAGAGCTTGGAGGAACACACCCAGCTGGCCCCCCTGCCCAGCCTGTCCTGCCCATCCCTCGGGTGTTGGGCGTCCTCCCCGGGATGGCCCCCCTGCCCAGCCTGTCCTGCCCATCCCTCGGGTGTCAGGGTGTCCTCCCTGGGATGGCCCCCCCTGTCCAGCCTGTCCTGCCCATCCCTCAGGTGTTGGGGTGCCCTCTTGAGCTGGCACCCCTGCCCAGCCTGTCCTGCCCATCCCTCGGGTGTCGGGCGTCCTCCTCGGGATGGCCCCCCTGCCCAGCCTGTCTTTCCCATCCCTCGGGTGTCGGGCGTCCTCCCCGGGATGGCCCCCCTGCCCAGCCTGTCCTGCCCATCCCTCGGGTGTCAGGGTGTCCTCCCTGGGATGGCCCCCCCTGTCCAGCCTGTCCTGCCCATCCCTCAGGTGTTGGGGTGCCCTCTTGAGCTGGCACCCCTGCCCAGCCTGTCCTGCCCATCCCTTGGGTGTCAGGGCATCCTCCCCGGGATGGCCCCCCTGCCCAGCCTGTCCTGCCCATCGCTCGGGTGTCGGGGCGCCCTCTCGAGCTGGCCCCCCTGCCCAGCATGTCCTGCCCATCCCTCAGGTGTTGGGGAGCCCTCTTGAGCTGGCCCCCCTGCCCAGCCTGTCCTGCACACCCCTCGGGTGTTGGGGAGCCTTCTTGAGCTGGCCCCCCTGCCCAGCCTGTCCTGCACACCCCTCGGGTGATAGGGCGCCCTCTCCAGCAGGGCCCCTGACGAGCTGGCCTCCCCACGTGCCCCCTCCAGGCCGAAGCACTCACCCTCTGAGTGTCGGGGTGCCCTTCTCCTCCCCTGCAGAGCCTTGGGGCTGGCCCTTGGCATCGCGCACGCTGTGGGGCCCTGCCGTGGCTGCGGCGCCCTTAAGGCCCTGCAGCAGGTTGCAGCCCACGGCAGAGTCTCGGGCCGCGAGGCCGTTTTTCTCCGCTCCGGGCTCCACGTGGAAGTCTGCCTTTTTGTTGGTGTTCTTGATCTGCGTGGCCCCGATGACGCTGACAGAGATGTCCTTCTCCCGCTGGCGGTTGGCCAGGTTGTTCATGGTTTCTGTCTCCCCCCGGCAGGGGTCTGCAGGGGGCCGGCGCTTCTGCAGCCTCAGCCGCACGCAGACCACCGTGGCGGCGCAGCCCAGCAGCAGCGTGAGGACCAGCAGCACGCCCGCCCCGACGGCCACCCAGGGGAACGGGCCGGCCTGGCCCTCCACGTACTTCTCTGTGAGGTCCACCACCACGGGGCCCGGGGGCGGCTCGGGGAGCAGGAACTGGCAGTTGGGGCCCCCGTAGCCCCGGGCGCACTCACACAGGTAGCGGAAGGCCCGCTCATGGCAGGTGGCCCCGTTGTGGCAGGGCGCGTGCTCGCACCTGCTGACGGGGGCACTGCAGTTCCTGCCCGTGTACCCGGGGGGGCAGGTGCAGGAGTACTCGTTCACGCCGTCCCGGCAGGTGCCCCCGTGGGCACATGGGGAGGAGGCACAGTCGTCCACGTTGTTGTCACAGTGCCTCCCAGAGAAGCCGGCCTGGCAGCGGCAGGCGTAAGCGTCGCCGAGGTCCACGCATTGAGCACCTGGGGCACAGACAGGGCGGCAGCTCGTCACCCGGGGACATCCTGGAGCACTTGCTGCCCCTGCCACCAGGCCGCACACCAGAGCAGAGACACAGGGCGGACCAGACAGAGGCCAACACTAAGGCAGCACGCGGCTCATGCCAGCCCACGGCAGGGGTGGGCAGGGGGCGGGGTTCTGGTCAAAACCCGCAAATTACATAAAAAATACAGGCTGACACCTCCTGACATGCACCGAGCAAAGAGCTTCGCCTGCACCACTGAATTCATCCTCACAGCAAGCCAGCAGAAGACCCAGTTCACGGACGAGGAAACCAAGGCTTAAAGGGGATGGTGCCCTTGGCGTGGTTTCAGTTAGTGAAGAGCAAGAATCGAAACAGAAAGAAAGAGAAAAGAAGAAAGGCAGGGAGAGGGCTAGGGATGGGTTTTTGTCCTCCAGAGCCAAGTCTGCTAGCCCTCCCTGTTTTTCCTCCCTAAAGATGAAGCATTCAGTGCCCTATTGGTTCAATGGCTGGAAACAAACCGGAGAGCGCTTGACCCCAGGACTGCCTGTGGAGCACACGGAGAGCAAAGCAAGGTGATTCCTCTCTTGTCCACAGTCACATCCAGTGCAGAAGTGCCCAAGATGGTCTGGACTGTCGGCCCAGCTTCCCCGCCCGTGAGTTTCCGTGGGGCATCCCGCCCACTCGTGGAGACCACGCAGCCTCACCAGCCAGCTCTGCTTGGAGACTGAGCGGAGTTGGGCTGGCCCCCAAACATGCAGTGGCTGGGCCGTTGTGAGGGCGGACCCACAGACACTGGGGTCTCGAGCACCTGAGGAGCTGCAGGACCGCAAGCGAGTCCCTGCATCTCCGCCTGAGCTGGTCCTGCAGGGAAGGGACACCCCTGCCTGCCTTTCTAGCTCCCTGGGTGTTTCCAGACTCAAGGGTAAGACTTCTGTGCAGTTTCTCATTGTTCAGACAAAAGGGCTTCTGAGACTCAAGGCAGCTCACAGTGATGAACTCAGCTTGAAACTAAAGCCACACACTTCTCATTAATGTGGACCCCGGACAAAGTCTCAGGTGGCTCAGGTGGCCCTCTTACCATTGGAACAAGGCGAGGAACTGCAGGAATCCATCTTCTTCTCACAGTTAAAGCCGGAGAAGCCCCCAGGGCAGCGGCAGGTGTACCCGCCCTCGGGGTTGTCGGAGCACCGGCCCCCGTTGAAGCAGGGGCCGTCGGCACACACCATGGCACTCAGCTCGCAGATCCTGCCGTAGAAGCCGGGTGGGCAGGTGCAGGAGTAGCTGTTCTCAAGGTCCTGAGTAACGGAGAAGACGAAGAAAGCTTTCCTAGTCGCTCCCGTGACCCACACAGTCTGCCTCAGACCAGGGCTCCCGGCCCCGGTGGGAGAGCCTGCGGCAGCTGGACTCACCGTGCAGCTCCCTCCGTTCCTGCAGGGCCCCGCGCTGCACTCGTCCACCTCCGTCTCACAGTTGGCCCCCGTGTACCCAGGCCGGCACGAGCATGTGTAGCTCCCTTGGCCCGTGTTGGTGCAGGTGGCCCCGTTCCTGCAGGGCTTATGGTGCGTGCAGTAGTTGAGGTCTGCGAGGGTGGAGACAGGAGAGGAGGAGAGATGCGGGAGACGTCCTCGCCTGTGACCGAGCCCAGGGAGGCCGCGGGGGCGGAAGCTTACCCTGGTTGCAGAAAAGGCCCCCCCAGCCCTCCTGGCAGTTGCATTGCCAGGGCTGCCGGCAGGTGCCGTGGAGACAGCCTGGGTACCGAATGCACTGGTCGCAGTACCGGCCCTGCCAGCCCACTCTGCACCTTAGGAGAGAGGAAGGTCAGTGGACGCTGCTGCTGGGTTCACACAACCCCTTTCCCAAGCACAAGACGTCACCTCCGACAGCATCAGCGCTGCTGGCCCTCGCGAGGCTTGGCGGCCCTCGGGATCTCTAAACCCCAAGGACAGCTAAATCCTCCTCAAAGGGTCTGGCTCTGGGCATGAGGGTCAACCAGGGCAGCATGTCTAGGTGATTCTAACCTACTAAACACTCTCCTTTTCTCTGCCAATTCTTTTAAAATCTCATCTGTAAGTTCCACAGCCACTGAGTAGCTTAGGTGAATGACTGCTGCTGCTGCTGCTAAGTCGCTTCAGTCGTGTCCGACTCTGTGCGACCCCATAGACAGCAGCCCACCAGGCTCCCCCGTCCCTGGGATTCTCCAGGCAAGAACACTGGAGTGGGTTGCCATTTCCTTCTCCAATGCACGAAAGTGAAAAGTGAAAGTGAAGTCGCTCAGTCGTGTCCGACTCTTCGCGACCCCATGGACTGCAGCCCACCAGGCTCCTCCGTCCATGGGATTTTCCAGGCAAGAGTGCTGGAGTGGGGTGCCATCGCCTTCTCCATAGGCGAATGACTACCTTGATCCAAAAACTGTCCAGGTATGCATTAAGTAGAAGCACCAGGAAAGCAGCTCCCCACACCGCCAACAGCTAGTCTTACCTGAGTTTTTCAAAGGATCATCTAGAGACACTTCGCTAATACACTGGGTGTAAAAGGACAACAAGAAAAGGAAAGAAAAATGCACCTTTTGCAAACTTACTTGCATTCCCCTGGCTTGTCACAAAATCCGTGCTGCTCATCGCACCCTGGCAAACAGATGGCTGCAAGAGGAAAAGCCACAGGGTCAAGCCCGCCAGAGTGCTTCCAGCATGAGGGGGCTACGAGCTGTGCCCAGCGAGCCAGCGAGCCCGCCGGCCCTGGCATCGGACTTGTTGGACTTTACTCAGCGAGAGGAGCATTCTTCTTAACACAGCAGCTCAAGGACAAAAGAGCTCGGAAGCCCCCACCCCCACAGGCCCCTTTTCTTCTAAGAGAGGGTCAGAAGTCCTTCCCCCTCCTCCTCCCCCACTTCCCAATTCTATGCACAAAGCTCCACCTCTTAATACCCAGAAAGTGTGTGTGTAGATAAGGGTGGACAGCTGGTATGCAGAGTACCAGGGCAAGACAGCTGCTCTATTGTCTGTTCTCTCCCAGCAGCTGCCCCAGTGCAACAATACCAGCCTCCCCCTCACACCCCATGCCCCCACCCCTCACACACACCCCTAGCATGTACACACACACACACACACACACACACACGCACGTGCACCCTTTCCGCCAATGGGAGCAGGCGTGCGTCCCAGCCGCCTATCCCCGGAGAGATCTAATCGATGGCACGCGCGAGCTGGGGGCAGGGAGAGACTCCAGTGTTTGAATAAGAAGAAAAAAGTTTAAGTTTATGGCTACCCCACGGCGAAGGAGAGGGCGGGTAGCCAGGAGGGAGGCAGCAGGCAAGCCTGAGGTCCCGGAGAGGGGGGAGCCTGGAGGCTGAGGCTCCGGGCTGGTTTCCTTCTCCTGGCGTGGAGACTCATTAACGAGCCGTCCCACAAGTTTTCAGGACAACAGAGCCAGCTCGGGCCAAGGCGAGCTCAAAGGAGCCAAAAGCTGAGCGGGCTGAGCAACCATGACACTGGAGGCCGGACCAAATCAGAACTGAGAAAGTGCACCTCCCAGGAAGAGGTTCTACCCTACAGGACTCTGGGCAGGAGGAAGACGCCCTGGGGTTTCTGGGGGTCTCCCCTCCCGGCTCTGGGGAGACCTGGAGTGGGGGGGCAGTGAGGCACCTGGGGTCCAGCTGAACTAGGCCCAGGAGTCCCGCAGCCCTCCCACAGCCTGCACCTGTGAGGATACAGAGCTGTGGGCAGGCAGGGCCGGAGTCACTCGTGTGAAGGCATTTCCTTCCCGGGCAGTGCTCTGTGAGCACCCCACAACAGGGCAAGTGGGCCCCTCCCCAGGCAGAGCTGGCAGACTCACGTCCTCCACAAGTGAAACTGTCACAAACAGTGGGATGTTTTTAAATACACTGGCTCTGCAGAGAGGCCGAGCACACTAACTCCGGAGAGAATGAAGCACTCTTCAATGAGACGCTGTCTCGCAAAGAGAACTCCTTTGGTAGAAGCATGCCCTGCACACAGCCTCCTCTCTGTTCCTCCCTTCCTTCCTCCCTCCCTTCCCTTTGGCTTACTTCCTGACCCCTGGCCCTGTGTCCAAAATCCTCCCTGATTAAGAAAGGCAGCTTCCCATTGCGGAAGTTACAACGTCTGAGTCGACCCCAACCCGCCTCTGGCTGACTGTGAAGTATCAGCTAATCTCTCTGGCTCCCTGGCCCAGTTTCCCCTTCCCAGAACGTCTCCCTGGGGCTAAAATCGCAGGATCCCAGCAGCCCAGAGAATATGCCCCCCTGCTCAGGAGTGCAGGCCTGGGGGAGCAAGCTGAGGGCGGTGGCCTCCCTGCCCCGGACTCACGTTCTGTGCAGTACTGGCCCTTCCAGCCGGGGTTGCAGACTTTCTCCCCTCTCTCCCCGCAGGTGAAGTGTCCAAAGGCGTCATCTCGGGGGCGGCAGAAGACGGAGCAGCCTTCCCCGAAGTAGTGCTCATCACACACAAAGCGGTAGGAGTACTTGAGGTCTGTGCGGCCGCTGCTGTGCAGGTCCTGGGACCACTCCTCCCCAACCGCCAGGTGCCTCTGTGTGGCCAGGCGGCTGATAAGTCTTTCTGGGTTCTCTGCAGAAAGAGGACGCCCAGTTGGTTCTGGCCGAGAACCCCGAGGCTTGGGGAACTGGGGAGAAGGAAAGGATGCCAGGCAGGGAAGCTTAACCCTTCTCCTGGACCTCCCAGGGGAACGACAGAATGAAAGGTGTAGACACTTGTTTCCAGGAAGGTTTGAAGTCAAGTACATACTGACTAGGGAAGCAGTTCACGTAGTTTAGGAGTTTGGGGGGATTGTTTTTACCTGTTGCAAGGTCATCAGGAGAATCTGTGTGGAGAGCTTCAATGATCAGAGAGAAGGTTCCCTGGAGGAAGAACGGAAAGACAGAAGACAAACCAGAACTGTTTACAAAAGAATCAAAGGATTTCAGGCAACTCAGTGGCTGCAGATGCGTGCGCAGCGTGTCCTGGGGAGGGTCTGTGTACCTCGCTTGCCTGATTTCACTTTCCTTAAGCATATGGAACAACTTTCAAGAGTGGTTTCCTGATACGTTTTTTCAGTCTGTTAATACAGGATATCGCGTTTGAAAGAAAAAAAGAAGACCGCGGAGCAGGCGGGGCTGGAGGGGCTTGTGTGCAGTCTTCTGGGGAAGGAGCCAGGGAGAGGCGCTGGGGGCTGCCAGGCTGCGAGGGCGACTGACAACCGACCGGTCCAGGAGCTGCGGAACTGGGACTCTCCCACGTGAAGGGGTCCTTTCAGCTCCGCGGCTCGGCGCGCAGACCGGACACGGAAATGTCCCGGGTCCTCGGCCTCTCCGCCTCACTCTACCCTGGCTGTCACCCCGCGCACCACCCCCTCGCCGCTGCCACCGGCTGTAAGTCACCCGGGCGTGGAGGCTGCGCCCCAGGGCCCCGCAGAGCGTGGCGCCCACCGGCCCGGGTCCCCCCGCGCCCCCCGCCCTGCGCCCCCGCCGCGCCGGGGCCTCGCGGCCCTTCCCGCCCGCCCCGCGCCCGCAGGTGCGGCGCTCACCGGCCAGGTGAAGCCAAAGGGGAAGCGGATGGGGTTGCTGAAGGCGGGGTCCGCGCCCGCGCCGTCCGGGAGGCTGAAGGAGTCGATGCCCAGCACCGGGGTGACGGCGCTGCCGTAGGTGCAGGGCGGCTCGGGGGACACGCTGGCCTGGTAGTGCTTGAGGCACACGCGGAAGAAGGTCCTGCAGGCGCACGGCGGCGGCCCCGCGCCCCCGCGGCAGCAGTTGCGATTCCCCAGCAGCCCCTTCTTGTTGACGAACTCCTGCAGCTTCAGCTCGAACACCCCGGAGCTCCAGACCTGCGGGCGAGCCGAGGGTGTGGGGCGCCTGGCGCGGGGAGCCCGCCCGGCCGCATCCTGCCCTGGGCACTGCCCCCCGCGCGGCCAGCTCCCCGGGGTCCGCCCCCCGACGCCACAGGCCGCCGGGGCGCCCGGCTGACAGCTTACTCGACTGCGCGGCCCCGGGGGCCCCGCGTGGCACCTTACCTGGCACAGCAGGGCCGAGAGTACGGCGAGGGTCAGGGCGCACCGCCCGCCCATGGTGCACCGCCCGCGGCGCTGGCTTTCCTCGCGTCCCCCCGCCTTGTCTTCCGAAGTCGTCAGGGGACGCTGGAGGAGGAAGGTGTCCCCGGGAGCTCGGGCAGGAAAGCACTGCCGCTCTGCCTCGGGCCGAGATAATCCGGACTTCTCTCCTGAAGGGTCCGGCTCCGGCTCTTTCGGAGGCCGAGGTTCCTTAGGTCCGCCTTGCGGAGGCGACAGCGACCCCGGGGATGCGCGAGAGAAAAGGGGGGGAGGGTCTCCGGAAAGCAGCTCCTGGCGCGGCAACTTTCGGTTTTCCCCTCTTTCTTCCAAAGCCCAAGTAGGTAGGGGTCGTCTGCTTCCTGGTTTTGTCTCAAGCTTGTTGGCAGGGAAAAAAAAAAAAGAAAGAAAGAAAGAGGGGAGAGAAAGCGTCCAGATATTCAGCCCGATTCCCAACGAGCTGCAGGGCTCCTCGCGAGTCCGTTTATCGAGCTGCGGTCTGGAAATCCCACGCGCGAGGCGGTAATCCTGGGCCGTGGAGCAGGAGCGGCCCGGCCGGCTCACTCGGGGGCGGCGGTCCCGGGAGCGCCCTGGACCCGAGTCTTTCCCGGGGACCCAGCCAATGCCATCCAGGTCAACGCCCGGGGTCCCGGACCGGGTCGAGGCGGAAGCTGCGCGCCGGGCTGTGAGTCCAGTGCGGCGCCGGCCGGGGTTCCGCGGGCGCGAAGGAGCTCGGGCTCTCCCGGCGCCGCCGCCTTATATCCCGCTGGCCGCCCGCATAGCTAATGAGATGCAAATGAGCAGCCCCCCAATCTGGCGAGAGCTGTCACAAAGGAGCCACTTTTCCAAACCCTCCTCTCAATGGATCGCCAAATGGTCAGTGAGCTGTAAAATGTGCAACCCTCCTCCCCGCCCCCACCCTCCCCTCCCCTGGTCCTCCCCTGCCCCCGCCCCCAGCCCCAGCCTCCCGAAACGCACTCATTTACATTCCTGCAAAACGTTCACCGCAAGAATCCCCTCTGCGCCCGAGGCGGGTGCCGCCGCCCGGGCTCCTCGGCGCTGCCCTCCGGCCGCAGGCCCGCAGAGGCCCGGGACGAGCGGGGGCGGCGCTGCGCCCCGGCCGGGCCGAGAGCCGCCCGGCGGGTGAGGCCGCGTCCGGCCTTGGGAGCCCTCCGGTCACCGCGGCGCCCGCCTCCGTCCCCTCTCCGGCCGCGGCCGGGTCCTGCGGGGGGGCGGAGGGGGGAGTGGAAGTCGGAAGCCCAGTCCCTGGCGGGCCGCCCCTCCGCCCGGGCAGTCTCTCCCTAAGGAGGAGTCTCCGGGGCGGGGGACCCGGGCGCAGGGAGGGGAGGGTGTGAGCGGTGGGCAGAGGGTGGCCAAAGGGCAGCGGCAGTTTCGGGAAGTTTGGGAAGCTCTGACACCCAGACGCCTCCCAGACAGCGACTCTGCGTCTGGAAACGCAGAGGTGAGCGCGGCGCCCTCGGGGACCCCGTTTCCTCGAGCTCGGGGTGTCCTCGCACGGGTCGGCCGCCGCTGGGGGCGGGGTCCGGGTAGCGCCGGGGATCCTGACGTCTCCAACCGCCGCCCCCCCTCCGCCCCCAACACACACACACACACACACACACACACACACCCTTCTGGGCGCGATTCGCGGCCTCCGCCACCTTTCCTGGGTCTCCGGCCCCTCTCTCCTGGGTATTCCCCCCTCGGTCTCCCTCTGCCTGGTAAAAAGTGAGTTTGGTGTGTGTCGTTCGCGTGGCTGTCATTAAGGCAGTCTGTTATTGTGCGCGGCTGAATCAGTGGCTCTTTGTGCGCTCAGCTGTATGGTAATGCAGACCGCACCTGCTCCCCGCACAATGCAGAGAGAAAGAGCTCCCCTCCGCGCGCGCGGCGGCCTCTGCAACAATGTCCGGCACATGTTCTAAAGCCTCTCCAGCCTGGCCCCCCCAGCCCGCCACCTTCGCACAACCATCACCTTATTAGGTTTTTACACGTCCATCAGACACTAGAACTTTTGTCTTCATTTTTTTAAAAGGGAAATGAGTTTATTGGGAGGGCCGAGAACGCACGTTATCTCACAATGCGCTATCTAAGTTGCTTTCAAGCTTGCGGGCACAGTGCAGAATTAAGGTGGGGCAGGGACTCCCACTCTGGCATCCAGCCTCGCGCAGGGCTCACGTTGAGGTCTCTATCGCACCCCTATCTGCTCCTCCTTCCATCTCCCCCATCCCCAACACTCGGGGCACCGTGATCCAGGGTGAAAGGTGTGAGCGTGGAGTAAAGGTCACGTTGATGAGCAGTACAGCGCAGGGCAGTCACTGCGGCCTCGCTATAGGTGAGCTGCGGCCGGCTTATTGGTAGGGACTGCACTGTCCTGGCAAAATGTGACTTTCATTGAGGCAGATGTTGAGATCACAGTGACCACATAACGCCCAGGGAGAGGGAAAATCCTTAAAGACCAAGTAATCAGCTGAAGTCCTCCATGGTCATCCCTCCAGCTATTAGGCAACAGGCTCCCAAATACCTGTCAAGTTTCAGGACAGATTTTAGGTTTTCCACTGTTGCCAGAGAAGCAAAGAATTAATCAAAAGTAATGTAATTCAAGGCTGAGGTGAGAAAGGCAGGCTTGTACCCCGCCAGAACCACCTACAGTTTGGCTCAGAACAAATGGAGACTTCAAACCTTCTTGTGGCCCCACAACGGTGGCAACCCCAGTGTGGCTGCCCGATGGGGACTTTCTGAGGACTCACTGCATCACCACCGTGCTGGGCCAGCGCGAATCCTAATTTAATCTTGCCACCTAGTGTCAGCATCCTTTTTTCACTACATCCATGTTTCCTCTGAAAGCTAATTTCTCAGAACTCTGGTCCCTACTGCATGGAAGCTGGTGTGTATACAGTGAAGGGGAGGGGGTGTGGGGAGAGAGAGAGAGAGGAGAGGGAGAGAGGTGGGTGGGGAGAGCTGAGAGGGTTCTGGGAGCAGGAGGGGGCCAAAGAAAGGAACATGAGATCTAAGTCCTCTGTGCTTCCAGACTGAGAGTAGATTTCAGTAAGAAATGAAATATCAGGAACCTTTTAATTAGAAAATGGAAGTGAGAAACAGGCTCATTTGAATGACTGTTTAGAAAACTGGAAATAAAAAGTTCCACGCGCAAGGGCTTAAACCTTGGGGTGGGGGGAAGACTTGCCCCAAATCTTTAACAAACCCCCCTCAGTATCAAGTGTTTGTTAAATTGACATGGCACAGATTTCTCGATTACAGCGGCAAAGCGGAACTGAAAGGCATCGTAAAATCCATCAGAATCCTGCCCAAAGCGTTCATTCTTTTCCAGCTTAATTTATGCCACGCGATTCTGTATTGGGGAAATCAAGCAGAAAGCCCTTTTCTTGTCCTTTCTCTTCCTCTTGCTCTTCTTTCCTCCACTTTCTTCCTCCCGTTCTCTCTCCATCTTCTTCTCCTTCTCTGCGCCACCCCCCCCCCACGTTGGTCACTCTCCCCCTCTTCCTTTCAAAGCGGAGCTAACGGGAGACTGTTTAACTTCAGTGTTTCTATAGGAGTCTGTTGTAGTTTAACTCCTGCACACCAGTAGCTGAGATGAACAAAAGAGAGACTCGAGGTCCAACTATTCACCCTTTCTTTGCTCTTTAATTTTCATTGATTGGGAAGACAAGGGGAGCCCTTAGGGATTCAGGCTGAAGGGGGATGACACGCCTTTAGACGCCATCAGCCCCCTAGCCAGCCATCTGCTCCGAACCAAATGGCGTTTTTTCACTCCCTAACTGCATGTCTGTATACTCCCGCAACTAAGCGCTCTGAACCCCCTAAATGCAGGAGGGAGCTTAAGCTTGACTATGTTAAATAGACTTGCCCCGTGTTGGCTGTAGCAGCCAGATTCCCTCCTCCCCCACACTCCATAAATCCTCACCTAGCTCATTAGGAAAAAGCAGAAAACTTTCTTTTAAATACTTTTTGATGTCTCAGCAAATTTACTGTACAAAGTGAGGCTCATTAGGGCTTAGAAGGCACCCAATATATCAGACACAGGAGTGGAGAGAGGGATTTGCCCCCTGGTGTTGGTGTTTTCTTTTTGCCAGGCAGGCATAGCTTGTAGCCTGAATGACCCCAGTGACCAGGGTAGGCTCAGTTGTATAATCAGAACCATGGCTACAACAACTGCAACTGAGATCTCTATTTGTTGGAGACCCTGATTATTTTACCCACCGCTTTACTAGGCCTCATGGGAATGAAAGCTTATGACCATCATTTTATCAAATTAAATATGCCACTGTCAGCAGTGTGTGAGCTGACACTGTGGTCACCCAATCCTGTTTCCATCCCCTTTGCCCAAAGAAAGGTTCTGTTCCTGTAGAACACGTGTGGTGGAGGTTGAGGCTGGGGGAGGAGGGTCTGGGCAGATTGCGGTGAACAATGCCCAGAATAGGCTCCAGACTCCAAGCCAGCCCCAGGTTCAGTTTTCTGTGTAAACAAGTCTGGAGACTCGAGGGGGTTTGTGTTTTCTTAGGCCAACTGAATACTGTATACCCAACAGACAAGTTCTCTTATTCCTAAGAAGAATTAGGGTCCTTGTTCAGAACAAGAAAATGAAAAACTTCCAGGCAGCAAATCTGGTGTTGACCAAACATGCCAGCTTACTTGAAAAAGAAGAAGATGATGAAGGGAACCTAAAGCAAGTTTATTAATTGGTATTAGTATCACATCTCCACCAACACGCCCTGTGCCCAGTCTCCATCAGTCACAGGTTTGGAATCGTCCAGCCCTTGGGGAACAGAGGACTGGCCTGCTTGCTGGGCGTCCAGGGAGCTCTTACAGATATCTGTGTGTAAAACCTCACTCGTGCCGGGTAGCCGTTAGGGATATTTCCATACTTCTTAAGGACTGAACCCCAGAGGCGCTAGGACATTTACAAGACACACTGACTCGAATGTAGCACGGAGTTCGCACCTGATCACTCCGTTGCGTCTGGATCACTCTACAGAAGATACACGGTAACCCGAGCCGTCCACTGGTCCACGGTGGGAAAGAGGGTCCGATCTAGTTTATACTTAGGCTTCCAGGCTTCCCTCTCGCTGAGGATAAAAATGTGCGCGGCACACCCGGGAGGCCCCGCAGCTCGGCCTCCCCTGCCCTCGCAGGAGCATTTCCCCGGAGGAGGGGCGGCCCGCAGACACCCAGGACCACGACCTGCGGTCCAGCAGGTTGGCGCGGGACAGAGGCCACGAGGACCGGAGGACAGAGCCCTGGGAAAACCCAGTGGACGTGAGGCCTCCCCTCCGCCCTCCCTTCCACCCGCGGCGAGTGTGGAAGGACGGCCTGGCCACGTGGTCCGGAGCGGGGACCCCCATGCCCAGGGGCGCAGCGCGGGCTGGGGTTGCGGAGGCATGCGCTGGTTTGCATGAGAAAGGCGGTCGCGTGGCTCAGCTGGCGGCGCGGAGGCCGCTCCTCCGACCCCGGGATCATCTGCCCGGCGGTCCGCGCTCATCTCCATGACAAAGCGCTGTTTACCTGGCGCGGCTCCGGGCGCCTTTGTCCGGATCAGATGACCGCGCAGCTGCTCCGAGCTCCCGCCCGAACGGCCCCCGACTGAACGCGCGGGGCCAGGCGCTCCGGAGGGCTGCCTGGAGGGGGAGCGGCGCCGGTGGGCGCTCCAGAGGGCGGCTTGGAGTGGGTGGCGGCGGCGGGCACCCGCCGCAGGGGCACGCGCGCGGGCTGGGAGGGCGAGGTCGACGGGCCAGCCCTGGTCGCCGGGCGCGCGGCACGGGGGCGCACGCGGTCACCTGCACCGAGGCGCGGCCCCACCTGGGAGTCGCCGGCCCGAGGCCGCGTCAGACAATGCGGGTGGGAAAGGAAGGGCGGCGAGAACGACCCGGGCCCGCCCGAGGTCTCGCTCCGGGACACACCCCGCCCGGAGGTCGCGGGCACCTGTCGCCGGTCCCGGGGCCCGTCAATCACCGGCCCGCGGGGCGGGGCGCAGGCTGGGCCGGAACCGCCCGGACTCCACCCCGCCCGCTTGTCCCCGCCGGACCCGAGCGGCTCCGCGCGGCTGCGCCGTCCTGCCCGGCCTCCCACCTCCTCTCTGCGAGCATCTGCCCGCAGAGGAACAGATGTGGGCACCTGCGGTGACAGGCCGCATATGTTCCATCCTATTCACAGGCATTCAGACGTGGCCACAATGAGCGGCCTTTGTGCGCACAGTCACTAAATATATTAATCTGCACTCCCCAGAGCACCGGGCTGTTTAATTTTTCACTAGCAATAACATCTGATCTAATCCTTAAATCGGCTCCCAAAAGCCTGCTCTCCCGCCCTCCTTTTTTTCCTCCTTCTCCCCACCCCCTCCCGAAAAACGTGTGAAGCTATTCAACCTTCCACCTGTTGCCTGCTGAACTGGGCGTGGGTTCCTGCAATGTCTGAGGTCGGTCTGGGCTGGGGGTGGCGGTGGGGGGTGGGAGCTGGCGGGAGCGACTGTGCGGGAGACGCTGCTGGGCCACATGGGCACTGCCAGGGCACGAGTATTAGAAGGAAAATAAACACAGCGTGCGAGGGTGGCTCACGAATGTTGTGCAAACAAAGACCAATGACTGTTAAACGGCCTTCAGCGTATTCATCCTCTCTGTGGAAGCAACTTAAAAATGTACAAGTTCCCGTTTACCTTTTTGTTTATTAAACTAATGGTTATTATAAACACCGGCCAGTAGGCAACATAGCCAAAAGCGAACATAAATCTCAGATGTATGACTTAGATTCCTTTTAGCAATATTGTTGTATGACTCTTTTATTTTAGCATCTCGTGTTCTGTTTTGGTTTGTTTTCGGTCACAATGATTCCCTTAGTGCCATTGTGGGTGTCACAATGCAGAGGGACATCAGGCTGTGAATGAAGACAGAGGCAGTTTAAACAAACGGAGCTCTTTCTTTCCTTTCCCGTCCATTGTGCTGTGAATGGGCCTTCTGCACTCTGCTGCTAGGAAACGGCTTTGCAAAGCCCTACTCCAGTAAATGGTCTGGAGAGAAAGGGACCCCAATAAACAGCCTAAGTATTGGAGAAAAAAGGGGGACAAATTTAGGCAAATGTTCTTTCACCTTCACACCAGCACATTTCCTAATCTCCAAATGTAAGACATACTTTCGAGCTTTTCAACAGTTTCCTTCCTTCTTGTCATTTTAATTTTTGATCCCTCCCCTCCCCCACCTCATAGGAAACGTGGAGTGGGGACAGCACTGGCTCACCATCGAGATCTGTTTTCAAAATTCTATTTTGTCGTAGGAAAATAGAATGGGGCCCAGGGCTGTTTCTCAATAATCATCACTAATGATTGTAAACTGCTCTCAAAAGGGATACATGGAGGTGTTGCCACGTACGTAGGGGCATGGTTGGTGAGTCTCAATACTTAAGGAACAATCATAAACCATCAATTGTTCTTGCGGTAGTTGGAACTGTTCTTATTAACATAGGTAGGTTAATTGAAGCAAGAAATGTAGCTGTTTTCAGGTCAAATAACAGCTTGAGTACGTTAGGGAATGATCCACCACCACCACCACCTGCATTTCTCATGGGCTTAGACAAAGTCATAGGTCACCACTGAGCCAAAGACTGTCAAGGCACACGGGAAACCACGACTGGCTTATCTCAATCAGAGTTCACAGCTGGGGCTACTCTCAGACCCAAAGCACACGGCAATGAGAAGGCCAATTCAGTCATTTATTCATTCCCCCACTCACCGCTCAAGGGGCTGGAAGTCCAGAGTGAAATCAGACCTGCTTTCTGCCAATAGATAAACGGTACAAGGAGAGAAATGTTCCCTGGTCTTTAATTTTCAGAAAGTTTGTGTAGGATTAATGTCTTCAATGTTTGAATAGAATTCACCAGTTGAGACCACCAGGGTCTGGAATTTTTTTGTTGGAATATTTTTACTTATAAATTCAACTTAATATAGGATTTAAGAGATATAAAGTTACCCAGATTTTCTATTTCTTCTTTTGTCAGATTTGGTAATTCATTTGGTTCAAGGAATTTCTTTATCTGCTGCTGCTGCTGCTAAGTCACTTCAGTCGTGTCCGACTCTGTGCAACCCCATAGATGGCAGCCCACCAGGCTCCCCCATCCCTGGGATTCTCCAGGCAAGAATACTGGAGTGGGTTGCCATTTCCTTCTCCAATGCATGAAAGTGAAAAGTGAACGTGAAGTTGCTCAGTCATGTCCGACTCTTAGCGACCCCATGGACTGCAGCCCACTAGGCTCCTCCATCCATGGGATTTTCCAGGCAAGAGTACTAGAGTGGGGTGCCATTGCCTTCTCCATCATCTCATCTAAAGGTGTTCAAATAGCCTCCTTTTAACCTCTTCAATGTTAGTAAATCTGTGATACCATTTCTTCCATCCTTAATATGGGTAACCCAAGTCTCTTCTCTATCATGATCAATTTAGCTAAAGGTTTATCAGTTTAATTGATCTTATCAAAGATCAGTCTTCAAGAATCTTCATTCTTCACTTCCTATTGCCTAATGTCCGAAAATATTAATTTCATATATTTTTATCTAGTTTTCTAGTTGTTTAGAGTGGAAGGAACAGTTCTGTAGTAATTATTCCTTCATGGACAGAAGCTGGAACAGTTACAGTACTTTGGGCTGCAGGTAACAGAAAACTCTAATATTCTTAACTGTAAGGAAAAGACTTCATCTCACAGGGTAAGGAGGTAGAGTGGTCTGAGTTAATGTTTGGCTCAACCACATCTCAAGGCAGAGTACCCCCATCTGTCTGCCCCACCTTCCCTGTCTTGTTGGCGTCCAGCCTGGATGAGCTCTCTCTAGTGGCTGCATGAAGCCTTTAGGGATCCAAGCAGTCATAAACAGACATGAGGGTAGCGTGTAGAGGAAGGGGCGCTCTTTCAGGGCTGAAGCAATTCTATATTTCACCTCAATCACCCATGTAGAGTTGTTTTCATGGTTGTGGTCTTTTTTCTTGCCAAAAATTTTGGAAACATTTTACTCTCCCTTAACTTCTCCCTACTTTCTACCTGCAGTTTTCTTCCTTTTTCCCGTTTTCTGTTTTATGTAAATCCTTCATCCTCTGTTTTTAGATTCTCCCCAAACTGAAAAATCTGATGTGTACAATAGGGCACAGGAAAGTGTTTATAGATGATATGATGCAGAGGCAGGGAAAAGGATGAGAATAGTCACATGCAAATGTTTGTGCTCCTTTTACACTTATTTCTATGTACAATTTTTCTTTTAATGTCCCAGGAAAGAGACCTGGAAATAATCTTTGGCTTCTCTCCCCTTCACTGTAATGTATTGTAGTCATAAAATTTTTTAAGAAACTTAGAATTTAGACAGAGTTGAGTTTGAGTAATAATTGTGCAACTCAGCAGTGGCCACAGGACTGGAAAAGGTCAGTTTTCATTCCAATCCCAAAGAAAGGCAATGCCAAAGAATGCTCAAACTACCGCACAATTGCACTCATCTCACACGCTAGTAAAGTAATGCTCAAAATTCTCC